>NC_091432.1:202395777-202722577 GCF_964237555.1 Oryctolagus cuniculus
CAGGAACTCTCTCCTTTCTTAGAAAATAGTTATGAGGCCGGCGCTGCGGCTCACTAGGCTAATCCTCTAGCGGCGCCGGCACACTGGGTTCTAGTCCCGGTCGGGGCGCCGGATTCTGTCCCGGTTGCCCCTCTTCCAGGCCAGCTCTCTGCTGTGGCCAGGGAGTGCAGTGGAGGATGGCCCAAGTTCTTGGGCCCTGCACCCCATGGGAGACCAGGAAAAGCACCTGGCTCCTGGCTCCTGCCATCGGATCAGCGCGGTGAGCCGGCCACAGCGCACCAGCCGCGGCGGCCATTGGAGGGTGAACCAACGGCAAAGGAAGACCTTTCTCTCTGTCTCTCTCTCTCACTGTCCACTCTGACTGTCAAAAAAAAAAAAAAGTTATGGCATCACAGTGCATCAGAGCGGGAAGGAACCTCAGAGACGGTCACATGGAGCGTGTGTTTTGGACAAGGGACTCAGGGCAAACAGGACTGCCCAGTGCAGCGGCCGCCACCCGAGGGCCCACGTTCCCACCTGCACTCGGCTTCAGTGATTCCTCGATGTCTCCATGGTGAAAGCCCTCAGCCTCCCAGAGCTAGGTTCAGGGGCTGACAGGAAACCAGGCTATTCCCTGAGACTTTGAAAGCTGGCGGGTGCAGCCCCGATTCACCGGGGCTCGTGTGGCGCACAGAAATCTCGTTTCTCCGAGGACAGACACGACGGCTTCCCGTGTCGAGTCGCTGGGAGGTGTGGGACTCCAGGACCACTCTGCTTCTCATCCTGCACAGCCCGTGGGGAGCCAGAGCAGCCCAAGCCTGGCATCTCCCGGCTAGCAGCGCTCTGGTGCTGCGGCAAGTGTCAAAGGGCCAGCCGGGGAAGTGGAGGCGCGCTGAATCAGAGTTGAGACTCAGCCACCTGGGTCTGTGGCATGACCTTGGGTAGGCTCCATCCCATGCTGGGAGGAGATGTCACCCATGACGTGGAGGAAAGAAAGCAGGAGATGCTAAGTGCTCTTCCAGCTTCAGCACCATGTGGGGCCCCCAGGGCTCCCCAGTGCTGCACCTGCACACCACTTCCTACCTGTCCTCCATGATTGCAAGGCCTGTCAGGTAGAGGAGGGAGTGAGTGCTTCTCTTCTTCCATTTCAGCTCAGGTTTACTAAGTGCCTTGTCCACGTGTCTCTGGATGTGTCAGCTGTCGAGTAAGGGGTTCCCGAGGTGCACGGGCCAGATTTGCCCGTGGAAACCAGGTGAGTGACGAAATCTCTCCAGACTGCACTGGCTTGACGTAGCTGCTGGCGGATGATGTTAATTCTGCTGTTTACAGAAATAAGTCCAGCGTGAGGGGAGGCTTTTGGTGTTTAAAACCAGATGGTATTTCCTGCCTTGATCAGCCTCAGAGCTTTGGTTCCCATGGCAACCCTCAAGTTCCACCTACTGCAACTTCCCGGGGCTCCAAGCAGCTTCTTCTTCCTCCATCCCCGTGACAGAGGCCCCGGAGAATAAAGCCATGCACGGGCACGCGCACCCCGCGCACCGCACTTTACAGTTTACAACACACCTCAGCATTTATCACCTCATTTGCTCCTCGCCCCGGCCTCAGCAGATAGCACCCGGGAGCCCTGCGATCCACAGGTGGGGCCGCTGTGGCCCTGGGGATGAGGCAACCTGCCCGCCCAGCCTACCAGGAGTGGCAGCAGAACTCCAAGCCAGGGTTTACGGCTCTGGACCTCCCGCGGGTCCAGTGCACCCAGCTGAGCGCGAACACCCTGCCCCGCACACCATCCGCTTAACACGTTAATTCCTAAATGGTCAGTTTCATGGCGGAGCGGGTCTAGATTCCAGTGCGGCCTCCTTCAGCAACTCAGGAGACTTCTCTATGCCTCACTCCGCCCATCTGTAAGATGGGTAGTTATGACGTTCTCCGGGTGGGTGGCTTTGCCTGCCGAGCTGTTTCCTCCCTGAGTGAGAACATCCTGGCGCTCACATGCATGCCACCCGTGGGAGGTTCGTGCACCACCTCCCACGCGACAGTGTGTGTGTCCGTCCCGGGGGCCCGTGTGTCTTACCAGGTCCAGCCCATGAACTAGACTTTGAGTAGCAAGGCTGCAGCTGAGCGAGCGCCACACAAAGTGTTAGGAATGATTCATCACGCACAGCCGGGGCCGCATCGGTAGAAAGTTCCGGAAGCATGGAGAGCCACAGCGACTGTGAGCAGAAGTCCATCCAGAGGGTTCTCCCGGGCATGGGGTGTCAGCCAGAAGGGCTCCTAGAACCTCCAGGGGGCTCTGGGGAGTTATACCTGATCGTGGGGTTCTTTGCCGGTGACGTGAAAACATCACCACACTGCATCTTGCACACCGAGATAGACTCACTGAGAATCGAGGCAATCCCTTAAACATTACTTATTTTTCTTTTTAATTAAGAAAGGTCAGGGTCAGGTGTTATGGTGCAGCGGGTTGAGCCTCTGCTTGGGACATTCCCATTGTATTCTGGAGTGCCTGGTTCAAGTCCCGGCGCCTCTGCTCCCCAGCCAGCTCCCTGATAAAGCGCCTGGGAAGTCAGCAGAAGATGGCTCAAGTACTTGGGCCCCTGTCCCCCATGGGGAAGAGCAGGGTGGTGCTCCTGGCTCCTGGCTTCAGCCTGGCTATCGCAGCCATTTGGGGAGTGACCCAGCAGATGGAAGATTCTCTCTCTCTGCCTCTCTGCCCTTCAAGTAAGTGAACATAAACATTTAAAATGTCAAACGCGGTGCCAGTGGCCCAGGGGTGCCCAGTGACCTAGGGTGAGCTTTGGCAGCAAGCGGCTCGCAGCACAGGCAAGCACACAGCCCCCAGAGCGCCTGCGCCTCCCGCTCCCCACCCACCCCGCCACCCTGGCTTTGTGCTTCTGCTTGCACAGTTGTGGTTTGCAAACTGAATTATGTGCATTAAGTTAATTGCCGTCCAATTAACAAATACTCTCCATTCTTTCTTGCAATGAATCTGGCGGGTGCATCCCGCCTGCTTGTCACAACCCAGGCCTCCGATGGCTCCCAGTTCTGGGGCCATCAACACGGCTGTGTGGAGTCGCACCACAGCTGGCGACAAAGACATCAGACGACCTGACCCCCAAAGAACGGGGAGGGAAGACAAAGGATTCAAAGCTCCAGGCACACGCGAGGAGCCCAGGCCTACGCCCCTGGGATGGCCACACAGGCTTCAGTTCAAAGGGCACGGTGGAACTGACAGACCGACCAGAGAAGGGTGGGAGCCTGGATGAGGCCTGGGCTTGTTCCTCCATTTTTCTTTCTTTAATTTTCTTTTTAAAGGCGGGGAGAGAGAGAGAGAGCTCTCATCCCTCTGCTGTTCACTCCCCAAATGCCCACAACAGCCAGGGCTGGGCTGGGTCAAGATCAGGAACCAGCAACTCCACCTGGGTCCCCCATGCGGGTGGCAGGGACCCCAGCACTTGAGCCGTCACCTGCTGTCTCCCAGGGTGCACCAGCAGGAAGCTGGATCAGAATTGGAAGTGGGACTCAAACCAAGCACCCTAGTTTGGGAAGCAGCCATTCCAAGCAGCGGCCCGAGCCACGGGGTCCCAATGCCTGCCCCACCACCATTATCTAATTCTAGAATTTCTTTATCACCCTAAGGGGGAGCCCCTAGCCCCTGACACCCTCTGCTCTGCTCTGTGGGTTTGCCTGTCCTGGATGCCCCACGTGGACAGGGTCATGAACACAGGGCTCTCTGTGCGTGTGGCTTCTCTCGGTGGGCGTGCGGTGCGCAGGGCTCATGTGGTGGTGTGGATCGGCACTCCATCCCTTTTTACGGCTGGATAATCCCTTGTGTGGCTACATCTCATTTTCTCTGCTCCTCTGTTGAACACTTGGGTGGTGTGCACCTTTTGCCTGCTGTGAGTAACACGGCTGTATTTGCATACAAATGCTTGTTTGAATGCCTATCTTCAGTTCCTGTGGGCATATAACCAGGAGTGGGACTGCCTGTGGGTTATATGGACATTCTATGTTTAACGTTTTTCAGTTAAAAGTGTATTTTATTTGAAAAGCAGAGACAGAAAGACAAAGACCCGTTCACTCCTGAAATGCCTGCAAGTAGTTGGGGCTGGGCCAGGCTGAAGCCAGGAGCCTGGCACTCATGGATGGGACCCAAATACTTGAGCTATCACCGACTGCCTCCCAGGGTGTGCATTAACAGGTAGCAGGAAGGGCTGGCGCTGTGGTGCAGCAGGTTAAAGTCCTGTCCTGTCCTGAAGCGCCGGCATCCCATATGGCGCTAGTTCGAGTCCTGACTGCTCCACTTCCGATCCAGCTCCCTGCTATGGTCTGGGAAAGCAGTGAAAGATGCCCCAAGTCCTTGGGCCCCTGCACCTGCGTGGGAGACCCAGAAGAAGCTCCTGGCTCCTGGCTTCAGATTGGCGCAACTCTGGCCATTGCAGCCATCTGGGGAGTGAACCAGCAGATGGAAAACCTCGCTCTCTGTCTCTACTTCTCTCTGTAACTCTTTCAAATAAATAAAATAAATCTTAAAAGCAATACAAAACAAAAATCAGGTAGCCAGAATCAGGAGTGGAGCCAGAACTCACACTCAGACGCTCTGATGTGGGTTGGAGGCATCCCAAGTCGCAAACGGCTGTCCTTCAGTGTTTTTTGAGGAACCGCTTCTCCTTCTGATATCTTTGCACAGGAGGAGAGCACCTCGGAGGCGACCTGGAACTGTGCCCTCAGACTTCTGGATTCCATCTCCCAGGAAACTCATACTATCATCACCGCGCCCCACCAGCAGGTAGCGGGGACTCCATCAGATCCAGTGTCGGGTCAGCTCACTGCCCCGCATCTCTACCTGCTACGAGGCTTGGGGAACCACCTGGCCTGGGCAACCCCCAACCCAGAGTCCTAGCTGCCCTCTCCAGCTGCCCTGGCAAAGGCTCATGCAGCTGCTGGAGCCTGCCCTGGGGATGCCCCTGTCGCAGGCGGCCCTGCTCCCAGGACTGCTGTCCCTCACAGGGAGCTGGCTGCTGGCCCTGGACCCCACAGCCTCCCTCACCTCCTTCTGGCCTGGGGCCCATGCCACCTTCTGCTTGCCCAAGGCTCCCTAGGACACACGGTGCCCACAGGAGGGACTGCAACCAGGGAGGCTGGGATGAGGCAGTTGCTGGCTTATGAAAATTCTCAGAAGAATCTCCCAGCTATTGATGGTATCTCATGGATGAGTGAAACTAAAACACTGTGAACAGCCACATAGTATAACAAGATTTCGTTTTATCTGTTTTGTCATTGGCTGGGCTTATTCCAATTGGCCGTGACCCTCCGTGCGGCCAAGGCATCACGAAGGCAATGTGGACTCAGAGGTGAGACCTGTGCTCAGATCAAACGGTCCCTGGTTACCTGTGGGACCTCGGGGGAGCTGCTCCCCTGGCCGCAGGGTCGCAGGGAAGATGGAGCAAGGCGAGTGATGGAAGCGCCCGCATACGCGGTAGGGCCTTGCTCCCTAACAGGCGTCCCTGGAAGAAAGCCAAGCAGTATTCTGTACCTTGGATGAGCACCACCAGTGTGACAAACTCACCATCGATGAATACACACGGCCTGGCAAACAAACATCTTTCCAAGAGTTAAGTCCCTGCGTGGAAATAGCACAGAAGTGTTTGCTGGCGAGGATAGTGGGACTTCCTGCGTAGGGCTGGGCTGAGCCAAACACCAGGGAATACAGTGGCCACGGTGAGGGTTTGGGGCAAGGCCAGACCCTGCCCAGCCACCACCGTGACCTGTCCACCAGGACAGCAAAGGGGAACCTGGGAGGGACCTTGCTGTGATACAAGTCTGCTCCCCTCACAGGCAGGGTCCCAGGAGGCCTGGGCGGCAGGAGAGCAGGTGGGAGTGCAGGCAAGTGAGCTGGCCGAGGCGCTGGGGCTGCCCGCGCTTCTTGGTGTGCGTACCCATGGTCCACAGACTTTGGTGAGCTGCTGTCTTAGCACTGGTTTCTTAGCCAAGGGGCGAAAATGAAGGCCTGGTCGAAGAGTGCTCTCGGGCTCCAGGTTCCGGAGCAGCACAGCCCCCAGGTAGGGGGCAGCCTGGCAAGCCTGCAAGCAACGCCTGCCAGCGAGCGAAACCCACTCCGCATGGCTCAATCAAGGTCCTCACCGCCAACCCCCCGCAGGGAAGTCACTGTCCCCAGCGGCCAGTCCTGCACACTTTGGCATCAGCTTTATTCGGGAAATTCCAGATCTCTGGCTAATGAGCCACGACTGACTTGCTCCAAACGGGCAAGGGTGGCCATGGCAGGGTGCTCCCCAACTCCTTCCACAGGTGTCTCCCGCACCGGGGCAGACTCCCCGGGAA
The DNA here is from genome assembly GCF_964237555.1 of Oryctolagus cuniculus. NCBI lineage: Eukaryota > Metazoa > Chordata > Mammalia > Lagomorpha > Leporidae > Oryctolagus > Oryctolagus cuniculus. The sequence goes on from NC_091432.1 coordinate 202,402,096, forward strand.
GGGCCCCAGCCCTGCACGGGTGCTTGCCTGGGCGTGCAGGTCAGTGCTGTCTCCAGCCACGCAGTGTCCCTGCCCGCTGGACCGGCGCCTGTGGTTTGGCCACACAACCTCCTTCCTTTGAGGACCAGGGCCCAAAGGACGCGAGGGTCGACAGATGGATGTGGCCCGGATAGCAGCAGAGCCACCTGCGCGGATGCTCTGGCCTCACCCGCCCAGCCGTGGCTATGCTGGGGTAGGTGGGAGAGAAAGAAGGCGAGGGCGAGGGCGCATTTAAAATGCGCAGCCATCCCGGAGAGCCAGGGTGTAAGGGGGCTCCTGCCCCTTCCTCTGGTCCTCAGCACCATGGGACCATCATCCTCTCCTAATTGAAAGGGAAATGGAGGTCCAGGAGCCACCCTGGGAGAAAGGGCTGTGTGAGCCAGTGCTCTGTGGAACAGACTACCTGCACGCATCTCAAAGGCAAGAATGTAAAGCACCAAACCTGGCCAATTCATACTGCCTTCATGCCCTGTCTTCTCACTCCTCCTCCCAGCCCTGCCGGCTATGCCCAGCCTTGTCCTTAAGTCCCCCTTCCAGCACTGTCCTCTGGGGACTGTCCAGGCCAGGCTTGTGCTGTGGATGGGGACCTTCCCTGTGCTGGACCCCCAGCACACGGCACTGCCTCTCTTAGGTGCGGGGGCCCCCTACGGCACTAAGGCTCCCCGAGGGCCAAGATGAATCTCATCTGGGGCTGGTGGAGGGTAGGTGCTCAGTGCAGTGGACACTCAGTGTCGGTGAATGAAACGGTCAAGTTTGCCCTCGCAAAGCCAGCTGGCCTCCGTCACATGGCCTGGCACTGCAACAAGGAGGCAGGGCACTCTGTGGACCTGGCCACTCCGCACACCAGCAGGACCCTGTGTAGGATGCTGGGACTTGGGACCACCTACCCTGCAGGAGGCACCTGGGATGGAGGCCTCTGAACAGGGTGCCCACCCTCTCAGCATCGGGGGCTCCCCTCATCTGATGCCCTACTGCCAAGAGACTGCCTGGGAGGGGAGAGGCAGTTCCCGAGGGCCTGGCACTGCTGAGGCCCTGAGAGCCCATTGCCAGGGCTGGAAGCTCATTGCTGACAGTGTCCCCATCAGGCAGAAACCCCAGTCCTGCAAAAGCAGTCGGGAAGTGTTCTGTGAGCAGGTGTGGGGGATGCCATACGCCCAGGAAGATGGCTGGGCAGGGGTCTGCCAAATGCGCTTGACCATGGCCCCCTCCTCCGCTTTTTCTAGAAAAACTTAACAACCTGTGACCCTTGAGTTCCAAGGAGTGCACTCAGAGAAATGCTGGTGAGTCACTGGGTAGGGGACGCACCTGTGGGAGGAGCAGCCTCTCAGAGGCAGGCTGGGGTAGGAAGGGTCCCCAGGTGGAGGGGTGCACTTGTGGGAAGCGGACCCCAGCACAGCGGCTCACGGTGTTCTGATGCTCCCACGTGGAAGCTGTTCACTGCGTATGGGTTATGAAAACCCGCAACAGCAAAAAGCAGGCACAAGGTATCAGAGCACAGAGCACAGGGGGCATGGACTCCAGGAGTAAACAACTCCGGGCCTACGGATCACCCCAGGATAGCAGCAAACTGAGACAGAATCGTGAGTGCTGCTGGCCTGGGAGTCTACAGGAGTGGAAAAGGCCCAGGCTGTGAGGCCCACCAGGTCTGGTTCCGACCCAGCTCTTCCTGCTAGACTGCAAGACTGGCCGGCAGCTGCCTTCTCCCGCGCGCCACCCCCTGCACGGGACGGGGCTGAACGCGAGGACAGACAATGCCAGAATGCTGCTGGCACAGGGCAGGCGCTCCGGGAGCATGACTCCTTAAAGGACGGGGACTGAGAAGGTTTCCAAGATGAAATTTTATCTTCCAGCACCTGCACAGTCGTCTTCCGCAGGCAGGCAGGGAGTGGGTGAGGAAGGAGCCGTGGCTGCTCGGCCTCGGCGCAGATGGAGGAAGCTGGGGACGGGCTTCCGCGGCCAGGGCAGGGACGGCTGAGAGGGCGTCTGCCAAGGAGCCCACGCGTGGCCCGCACAGCTCACGGCGGTCAGAGTTCTGTGAAGGCACCATTTGTTGGGTATCTGCTGCAGACCAAGGCTCCACGCTGTGCCTAAGCTGTCCCTGGCCAGTGGGGCGGCCTTGGGTGGGAGCTGGACTGGGATCCTGACCCTCTCTCGCCCTCTGCCTCTCCCAGTTGGGCCGGTCGGCTCACGGGTCTTCTGCCCACCAAGGCCTTCAGGGAGGGGGCGTGGCTCTGCCTCGTCTCTGTACTCAGAAACGCAGCAAGCATAGGCCGAACATGGCGCTCGCGGGACAACACGACAGAAAGCGACTGGACTTTGAAAGTTGGAGTCTTGCTACAATAAAACATGATAGAAAAGGCACTTGAGCACGGCCCCCCTCTAGAGCCAGTCCCTTAATGAGGAACGTTATGGGGTGTGGAAGAAACCCCAAATGCTCCACACCTCTGGCGGGAACATCTGAGCACCAGTCCTTGTGCCAGGTGACCTATCAGGGTTCTGTTCCCACCTGCAGAGCAGGAAGCCCCACGGTGACACAGGGTGGGCAGCAGGCAGTCCCAGCCCACCAGCCTGCCGAGGGGGAAGCCGAAAGCCAGACAGAAGGGGTTCACACCGTGGGCCCCCCACACAACAGGCTGACTTTGCAACACAGGAAAATGCATTCCACACGCACATGCTGAGCCTGCTGTTTGCGGCAGGAGCGGTGAAATGCCAGAGCAGCCGCATACCAAGCTGTGCCGGCTGCTCTGTGTGACGGACTCAAGGCAGACCTCCCACAGGTGACCTGGATCATGAGGACTGTGGCAGACGCTTGGGGGAAGGTGTGGCGGGGAGGGACAACCTTCCGCCAAAATCCGCACCTCCTGTCGGGGTCCAGAGTTGTGGCTGGGAAGCCACTGCCTGCAGAGACATTTCCCAGCCTCTTCTGCATCGGTGGGAGGCCACGTGACTACCGGTGGCCAGTGGAACATGACCAGCAGGGACGTGTGTCGGCTACGGCAAGGCTGTTAGAGGTGGCTGTGCTTCTTCCAGTCTCCCTTTCCGCCTGCCAGAGGCTCCCAGGGACGGCAGAGCACGTGACCAAAGAAGCTGGGTTCCGAGTCACCGTGAAATCGCGTGCCCTGCTGGCGCACTACGGACGAGATTAAGCAATGAGCTTAAAATTGGACACAGCAGGCCCGGGAGGAAGGGTGTCCCAGGCAGAGGGAAGCCGGGACTAAGGCACGGCGGTGTGGCAGGGTGTGGCAGAGCGTGGCGAGCGTCAGGGAGTCGGGCCGCGGCCCTGGCTGTGTGCGGAGGCACCGGGGGTCAGCGCTGACGCTGGAGGCGTAGAAGGCTCAGGAGGAGGTCACGTACAGGGGCCGTTGCCAGGGGCCCTGGTGTTGCTGGCGCTGCTCTCAAAGGAAGAGTGGAAGTTGTGAATGGTTTCCTGTAAGATCTGTCTCTCGCGTCCCTGTGGAGGGAATTGGAAACAGACACAGAAAGTCTTGTTACATCTTTTTACCATTAATTCCATCACCACAGCATTTGGTAATGCTCAGCGCACACTGGAAAAGACCCATGGGCATCCTGGGAAAATAAATTACCTAACTACAAGAGGACTGAGTTCAGTAAAAACATACTGAGTCGGGAGCTCTCCCGGCACCCCTGGCCACGGCCTGTCGGGGCTGGCAGGGCCCCCAGGGACGCAGAAGTCCAATGCCCTGGGCGCGGGGGAGGCAGTGCCCACAGGGCAGGGCCTGCTGGGTTCTATGGCATCTATGGTTCTGTGCATCTGTGCAGCCCCTAGACTTCCAGAGGACGCAGTGGCAGCCCAGTGTGCCACAGGCTGGGGGCTCGAGCTGCCTTCGCTGCTGCTTGTCCAAAAGATGTGAGATTCCTCTTCAAAGCGGTTCACTCCTCACCCACCCCTGAACACGAACCTCCCCGCACGCACACCTGAGCCAGGGAAAGAGGGTGGACTAGGTCTTCCTCAAACCCAGAGACATGGCTGCGAGGCAGCAGCACGCGGAGGTTGATTTGAACTGGGTTCCAACTCCATCTCTCCCACAGCTGGGTAAGCCTTGTGCAAGAGGCTTAACCTCTCTGGCCCTGGCTTCCCCATCTATGAGGGGATGACAATACACTGGTAGGCTGGGCGTCGCTCACCAGAAGACCCGAAGTGCTCCAAAGCCTTGTGACGCTGCCACCACGCCACACGGGGGAAAGCTGCACACCTGGCCTTGTGTGACAGGCACAGCCCAAACACAGACACAACACACTGTGTGCAATTACCTCCAGGCTGCTTAAGCGAGTTCTATGCAGCGGGCTCCCGACCCCAAGACAGTTCATTATGCATATGCAAATATTATAAAATCGTTAAAAAAAAATCCCAACTCTGAAACCCTTCTGGCGTGCCCAGCTGTGAGGGGAGCTGACCCGGCCCCTGCTGACACCAGAGCCCCTGTGTGGGCAGCGGGAGGCGGTGCAGCCCTGCCCTCTGGGCAGCCATGCAGACTGAACATCGCTTTTAAATTAACAAACAAATGTGGTCCAAGTGTACAGCAAATGACACAGGCGCGGTCTCCAGCAGATTCGTCTCTGCTAAGAGCAGAAAGAAGAGCTGTGCACCGAGGGGCCCACGCGCCACCCTGTTCTCCTGCATCTCATGGACGCCCCTGCCCCAGGAGGGCCCTCTTGTGCGGACCACCACCTTCAAACAGCGCTGCTTTCTGCTGAGACTTGGCAACTGCGGTTCCTCACCCTTTCCGTGGCTCCCCACCCCTTCAGTGGGCCCTGGGCCACAGCCAGAAAGACGGGAGCGAGGGGCCACGGGTCTCGTGGGCCCGAGAGGACGGACTTGCAGGTGACTGTAAAGCAGCTGCAGAAACGGCCCCCAGGGCCCACGACACAGGGGTAAAGGCTGCGGGGTGGGGCAGAGCCCCGGGAACCCCCGCTCCTCCGTGGTGGCATCCCAGGTACATCCCCGTTCCGCTGAGTTTCTGTATCTGTAAAATGGGGCTAATGACACCTGCCCGTGATAATGAACGTGGTTTCATGATGAATCCCCGCCTCGGCCCTCATGGCTTGAGAAACGAGGTTAGGGCGAGCCGGGCCCAGCCCTCGCGGCTCACCCCCCTACCTGCGCGCGACTCCAACCATGACCCCCCCCCCCCATCTCTGCAGCCCCAAGCGGCTGAGATGACACCTATAACCACCCTATGTGAAACCAGACTCTCAAAGGACCTGTCTGAAACCTCTCAAAGATCAGCAAGTGACTGTTAAATGCAGGGAAAAAAAGGCTCAACTTAGGCAGTACCTACAGAAAAGCAAATGCAAATGAGGCACTTTTTTGGCCTGTCGAACCAACAAGGTTTAAAAACACAAACTGGGTGGACCTAGTGGCCCTATGAGTGTGATTCCAGTCCTGGCTGCAAGTGCTTGGGCCCCACACCCACGTGGGAGACCCGGATGAAGCTCCTGGCTCCAGGCTTCAGCCTGACCAAGCCCTGGCTGTTGTGGCTTGGGGAGTGAACCAGTGGATGGAGGATCTTTTGTTCTCTGACACTCAGCCTTTCAAATAGATTGATAGATATTTCAAACAGGAACACCTCACGCTGAGAGGACTGGGCACTGGCGAGGCCGCGGCTGGGGTGTGGCATTCAAGGCTCTCTGGAGGGTAACCTGGGGGGACGCACAAGTGCCCTGAGGCTGGCTCTCCGACTCTGCGCTTGCAGGTGCCAACTGAGGAGGGGAGAACCAGGAAGCACAGCTGTCTGCTGCGGAACCAACAGTACAGAGCTGGGGTATCTACAAGTCCAACAAGTAGGGCTCTTTCTGAAGAAAGGAGTTTTAGTACACCTGTGCACGTTTGTTCTATTGAGAAGTTATTGATGACGCATAGCTGCATAGATTTTAGGTTACACAAAGAAAGCAGGATGTAAAATCACAGACCCAAATTTAGCTTTGTCATATTGGACAAAGAAAAAGAAAGTTGGCACGCAACACTGCAGAGTCATCCGCCCAAAAATGAACAGGGTAGGCCTTCAGGCGGTTGGAGTCTGATTTCTAAAAAAAGAAAAAATCTTTTCACTGTTTTGGTGCTGTGCAAATTTAATCAAATGAACATGCACTGCTTTGATAATCACAAAAAAAAAAAAAAAAAAAAAAAAAAAAGGAGAAGAGGAAGAGCAAGCAGCAGTGGCTGAGGATCATGGAAGGGCGACACTCGGGCCGTTCCCAGAGAACCTCCTCCACGCCGTAGCTCACTTCAGAAATGAGCAGACCCGGCTGGCGCCACGGCTCACTAGGCTAATCTTCCGTCTTGCGGCACTGGCACACCGGGTTCTAGTCCCGGTCAGGGCGCCGGATTCTGTCCCGGTTGCCCCTCTTCCAGGCCAGCTCTCTGCTATGGCCCGGGAGTGCAGTGGAGGATGGCCCAAGTGCTTGGGCCCTGCACCCCATGGGAGACCAGGAGAAGCACCTGGCTCCTGCCATCGGATCAGCGCGGTGCACCGGCTGCAGCACGCAGGCTGCAGCGGCCATTGGAGGGTGAACCAATGGCAAAGGAAGACCTTTCTCTCTTTCTCTTTCTCTCACTGTCCACTCTGCCTGTCAAAAAAAAAAAAAAAAAAAAAAAAAAAAAAAAAGAGCAGACCCGAGCACACACTACAGCTCCAGTAACTGATAGAGGTGGCGGAGGCGGCTGGACCAACCCGAGAGGCCAGTGTGTTGCTGAAATTGTTTATTATGCCAGGTGACATCACACTGTATGAGCCTGGCTTTTGGCTCGTAACAGGCCTCCATGCTCTAAGTTCGTTTTTATTGTGTGAGAACCACACTTCGGGGATCGGCTGGGATGCCCGTGTCCTGTACTGCAGTGCCTGGGTTCCACGTCCAGCTCTCGTGCCTGACTCCAGCTTCGAGCTAACGTGGACCCTGAGAGACATCGGTGATGGCTCTAGGAACTGGGGTCCTGTTACCCATGTGGAGACCCTGGACTGAGTCCCCTTGGTTCCCTGCTTTGGCTTACCACCCCCAGCTCAGCCACTGTGGGCACCTGGGCAGTGGACAAGCAGGCGAGAGCTGCCGGTTTGTCTGCCTGTCTCATTCTGTTTCTCAAATGTAAGAAGCCCATTGTTTATGACAAGCCTGGCTCGTGCGGTCGTGTACAACTTACACATACAAAGGTTGTGCTCCCCTCCCCGCAAACAGCGCTGTTCTCTGTCGAGACTCGGGAACTGCGGCTCCCCACCTCTTCCGTGGGCCCTGAGCCACAGCCAGAAAGGCGGGGGCGAGGGGCCAGGACCTCCTCCCGCAGGCACTGCTCGGGGTTCTCCAGCGTGTACGCAGACTTGAACCTCGATGGACTCCCTCTGGGCCAAGTCTGGTGGCCCCAGGAAAAGAAAGAAGGTCAGAAGGCGAAGCTTAGGGAGGCAGGAGCGCTGGCGTCGGGGCCACAAGGGAGGCGTGGCCCAGCGAGGCCAGGGTGTCGAGGGACTGTGGCAAGGGCTCCTGGAAGCTACACATGGCCTGAGGAGTCCGCAGCTCATCTAAGAACCAGCACAGGCCTGCAATGCCAACTGGGAGCAGTGCAACAGCACTGACCTTGGCTTCGTGATGCCAGCTCCCCCCAGCTGCGCCTTTCCTCTGACACTTGATGGCAGGGAGCCCTGTTTCCCGAGGACTTCCTCTGGTACTGGTCACCCTACAACATCAGGGCCTTTCCCAAGCCCTTCCCCTACCACTGCCCACCAGAGGCAGCAGCTGTGCCTCCTGCTTCTCCAGACGGGTCCTGCCCGGCGCAGGACGCACACTGGTACAGACCCAGGGTGTGGGGGGCAGTGGACTGGAGAGGAAAGTCAGGAAGCTTCCATCCACGTAAGCGTCAAGACAAGGGGCGGGCTCCGGATGTCTGGTGTCGCTGGCGAGGTCTGCAGACCAGCCCAGGCTGCCTTCCTTCCGAGACCCCAAGCCCAGGAGGCCACAGCTCTGGGGGCAGAGAGGAGGTTCGAGGAGCACCAGCTGCTGCCATCCACAGGCCTCACTGTGCCAGCACCCAACTCCCCGTCTGCCCTCCCCTGCCCCTACCTACTTCCAGAACCTTCTCCCTCCTTTCCCGGCCTGGACTGGCCTACACTCGGCTGTCCCCTCCACTCCTTCTCCCTGTCCTACATGGCTGGCCTTTGGGGCACAGGAGAAAGGGTCTTCCAACCCCTGGGCCACCACCTCCTGCCAGCACTCACCCAGGCCCTCCCCAGGCCCTCGCTCAGCCTCCCTGGAAGTCCCCACCTGTCCCCTGGCTTCCCTCAGCCACGCCTGTGCTCACTGTGCTCCACCCACTCCTTTTGCTCTTTAGGTGCTCCTTGGATCCTCACCTCAGGGCCTTTGCACGTGTGTTTCCCTCTGCCTGGTCCACATGCTTCTCCCACCCCTTAACCAGTGGCTGCTCCTCTTCCTTTCACAGGAACATCAGGAAAGGCCCTGGCCTGCAGGGGCGGCCCCCACTCTCAGCAGCTCTCGCGGCACCACACGCCTCTCTCTCGTGTGCTTGCCAGCTGGTCCCACTGGAGCAGTCGACACAGACTCTGGGTTCCGATCCTGCCTCTGCCATGTATGTGGCCATGTGACCTTGGACACACGTCTTAATCTCTCTGTGCGCGGCTGCCGCATCCACAAGCTGGAACCGACCTTGGTGGCTGCTGTGAGGACGGAAGGACCACCACAGGAGTCATGGGTGACGCGCCCGGAGCACACTGCCTGGCACCACGTGATCCGAGTGCGGACACCACGCACACAGCCACTCGAAGGGCTCTCCACCAGGAATCAATCGGCGCCCCCCGGCTTCATGCCTGCTCTGGTCGGCGCTGTGAGCCGCGCTGGGCTCTCAGGACTCTTAGCCGGCCCACCCCCAGCAACCTCCCCACCCCTCCCATGGGGAAGGCAGGCGCCGCTGCCATCTGAGTGAGCCTGTAAGGGAGGCTGGCCCGGCCAGCGGGACAGGTGACAAGTACTGGCCACGTTGTGCGGAGGAGAAAGCGCAGACAGGGAAGCCCGGGGAACAGCACTGAGCTTCGTGAACGATGCGCACGCCCCCTATTCCGCTGGGAAGAATCGCGCTGGAGCCCGCAGACAGGCGACAACAAGATGACACCAACCACAGGGACAACCTGGGCAGGGCCGGGAGGAGCCGCCGCCTCCACGCAGCCCAGTACAGCAGGAAGGGTAAGAAGTTCCGGTGCCCCCATCCCTGGGAGCCTGGATGGGGGAGGCGTCCAGGTACCGGCCCCCGGGCTGTATCCAGGGCTGAGCGGGAGCTACGTGCAGACAGGCCCGCGAGTGGTGAGGTGCTGCATGAATATGTATTTGCTGCCGGTGCCGTCTGTCTGCTCAGTATTTCTGTGCATAATCCAGCAACAGACAGAAAGAACCATAAAATTGGTCATGCTCTCTGACACAACCTCATATCGTGCAACACGGCCTAACAGAAAGACAACAGAGAGAGGAGAGAGGCAGAAATGTCTGTTATGGTGATATTGCTAATTACAGTGCCCCAGCCAGAACACGGCTGTCCAACGAACGGGAAGCCGCTGGGCGAGACGTGAACGAGTGACAGGTAAGCAAGCCGGCTACACGGCTGCTGGGACACACGGCAGAAAAACCCATCCCCTATAAGGAGAAGAGGCGGCGCTGCGGTGCAGTGGGTTAAGCCACCAGGTCTCGGCTGTTCCACCTTCCCATCCAGCCCCGTTAATGCCCCTGGGAAAGCAAGAGAGACGGCCCACGCACTCGGGCCCCTGCACCCACGCGGGAGACCCGGACAGGATCTCAGACTCCTGTCTTCCCCACTGCGGCCATCTGGGCAATGAGCCAGTAGATGGAAGATCTCTCTCTCCCTCCTCTCTGTCACTGTGCCTTTTAATAAATAAATCTTTAAAAATAAAAAAAAAGGAAAAAGTTCAAACAGCCCACAGCAACCATGAGAGTTTGCAAAGTCTGTCTGACCTGTTGTTTTTGGTTTTGCCTTTTGGGTTCATTTCTTAGGGGGGTGCCATTGGGTAGGGGACAGTGCTAATCTCAGCTTTAAAGCTGATGGAAGTGGAACTTGGTGTTAGACGACACAAGTGGGACGCCAATAACAACAGTGACTATGGCTCTGTGGCAGAGCCGAGGCGCTCCACTGTGCCCGCTCTGTGCCCCCCCCCCCCCCCCCCCGGAGAGGTGCCTGCCTTGCCCTGGGGAACAGGGTGAGGCCATGGAGGAACCAGAATTCCAACCCAGGCTGGCCCGACTCCGACCAGGGCATCGCCTGGGCCGGGGCTGGGGGCTGATGCTTCCCAAGGGACACTTTCACCGAGCATGGCGGGGACAGAGGTGCCTGGGGGCAGTGGGGGCACAGGCGGGGACAGAGGTGCCTGGGGGCAGTGGGGGCACAGGCGGGGACAGAGGTGCCTGGGGGCAGTGGGGGCACAGGCGGGGACAGAGGTGCCTGGGGGCGGTGGGGGCACAGGCGGGGACAGAGGTGCCTGGGGGCAGTGGGGGCACAGGCGGGGACAGAGGTGCCTGGGGGCGGTGGGGGCACAGGCAGAGAAGCATACATGCGGGCTGGCCTCTCTCAGGACGCCCGCGGGGACGAGGCCAGAGCATGGCCCGGGGACGCTCTCACAGCGGGCAGCAAGCAGAGAGGACTCCTGCCCCACCCCCCCCATACCTTGCCCGCGTTCAGCTCGGAGATGGCCGCCAAGATCTGCTGCCTGGACCCGTCGGTCTTGATGCCCAGCTCCTTCAGGTCGCCGTCGGTGAGCGTGAGGAAGGCTTCCATGTCCACCTGGGGAGAGGGAGAGGCGTCACAGGCGGCCGAGGCTGCCTTCCTACTACCAATTCTGGACTCTACCCATAAGGCCTGGTTGACGATAGCATTTGAAACAAACTCTCAGACCCAGCCCTGGGTTCGGGGGTGGGGCAGACCCTAAAATGCAACAATATAAGGACAGACTGGCAGGCAGTGAGGGGGCGGCCAGCCTGGCGAAAACCCCAGGCCTGTGCGGAGAGAGGCGATGCTGCTGCGACCCCTGCCGTGCAGGGAGGGAAAAGCAGGCACATGGCTGCGCTCCCCCGCGCTCCCCCTGGAGGACGAGGGAGACACAGCAAGTCAGGGCGAAAGCCGCTGGGAAGGGTTCACCCGGAGCAGGGGGCATCTCAGAACTGCGCAGCTGAGACCCTGACAGCCGCGTCAGCCTTGCCCAGGCCCTGGGCAGCCACGCAGAGCCTCTGTTCCATGAGAAAGGCGGCGACCTCTGGCCCTCTAAGGCGGGATGGAGGGAAGTTGCAAGGAGCTGGGAAACCAGCGACAACACCCAGCACCATGCCTGTGGGACAGGAACGGCCTCAGCAGCAGCGGGACAGAGCAGGTCTCCACGTCAAGTTGGGGAATCCCATCCGGCACATCCCACCCTGCTGCCTGGAATGCGGGCGTGATGGCTGGGCTCCAGTGGCCACACTGGACTTTGAGGACAAGGGCCATACAGCCAAGAGACATCAGGCGGCTTGTCTCCAGATTCTCCGTGGTGGAAATAGCCTTTTCTTTTGTTTACAACACCAACGGTCTCCATGTGCCCAGTCAGACCAGATCCATTCTAACACAGACACAAAGATGAGGGTTATCAGTCTGTCTCCAGCTTTGGTACGGCAAGGCAAGGTCGCCCATCAGCTTCACTCTGCACCTGCGTTCCCTCCGACGCCTAGACACGTGCAGTAACCGGGAGGCCTTCCACCCAGCACGTGCCAGGTGACTTCCGGCATCTGCACGGGACCTGGAGTATCCCTACGGCAGGGAGGCCGGGGCGATCAGGGCTAAGACCTCCCCACTGCCAAGTCTCCGAGGGCAACGCTGGGTCGTGGGTCCCAACAGAGGGCAAACCCCGCGGTGCCGAGCAGCTTACATGCTGCCCTAGCAGAGCCCGGCTCCCAACCAGGGCAGGCGCCTGTGGCCGGCAGAGACCTGGGCGCGTGGCAGCTAACCTCATGCCACCCCAACACGCATGGAAACCTGCCAGCCCCGCCGGGCACTGGCTCAGGCCCCAGCTGCCTGCCTGCCTCCAGGGACTTCCAGCAAATACTGCATGGCCTGCTGTCCCACTTCCCTTTAAAGCGCCGGCAGCTTCCCATGTCCACGGGAACACACGTCAGCCCCTGTGCCCGGAAACCGTGCAGACCTCCGAAGAAGCAAGCGCCGTGGGACTCCCAGGCAGCCTGCTCACAAAAGGGGACGAAGCTGAGGTCTCAGAGCAGATGCCACCTGATCAACCGACGCAGGGACCTCAGGCAGCGCCAGCGTGCTTTGAGCATCGCGAGGACAGGGATACGTGAAGGGAACGCAGGCACCCACCAGCAGCGGGGGCCGATTTCTCGCAGACAAGGGAGATCGCCGCCCAAGTCTGAGACACGGAGGGGGCGGGGCCGACAGCTGGCACGTGGCCGAGCGACAGGTGGAGGCCGGGCGTCGCTGTACCCCGCGTCCACCTGCTGGCTTCTGAACGGACGCCCCGCAGACTCCCTGCAGGCGACGAGGGGGGCCCGTGGCAGCGCCGCGATCGCCAGTGTTCCTGCAGGACGCTGCTCGCCGGTGATTACAGCGAGGCCTGGGCGTCTGCGTGGCTGGAACTGCGCATTCCTGAGCGTAGAGCTGTCAGCGTAGAGTTCACCTGCAGGCAGTCACTACTGAGGGGACACGGGGCACCCACTTGTCGCATCTTCACGGAGCTGTGCGACCACGGGCATGGTCATTCGGGCATTCCTGCCCATCGCGCGCCCTCCGTTCCCGGGCAACCACCACTTTATGCTCCGTCTTCACAGACATTTCCTCCGAGTGGACCTGCCCGGCGCCTGGCCGCGTTCCGCGGCAGGGATCAGCCTGTTTTCCCAGCTGAGGGACGGTCCGCCCCAGACCTCAGCACTGCACTGCAGCTGACGGACACGGCGGCCCTGACCCTCGGGGTCCCAGTTTTCCCGCGGCCGCGTGTCTGCAGTCCTGTGAGGGGTGAATCTGGGAGGAGCGCTAAGCCAGGTCACGCACATGAACTCCACGCTTACCACGGCGAGGCACCGACAGACGGCAGAACGGAGCTTGCTTTTCCCTTGGCCGTGGTTTTGAGCGCTTCTGAAAAATAGAAGTTCTCCCAGATCGCCACAGACCCTCGCGTGGACTCCTCGGGCCCTGCTCCCGGGCCCCGTGACGGCTGCAAGCCTTCCCGCCAAGCCCACGCAGCTTCGCTTTCAGGACGCACTCGCACTTCTCTCAGAATCCCAGAACCCGTCACGACAGCAGTGGGGCCCCAGGAATTGGGGGTGCCGCCCGCGGACTCTGCCTCCACGCTGCGGCTGTGTCGGCGAAGACGCACCCAGGCCTGCAGAGGGACCCCTGCGCACTCAAAGTCCTGTCTCAGACAGACCGAACGTAACATTCGAGAGATTACCCTTACCTCTTGTTCCTCAAAAATGGGCTGATATTTCTCAAGTGACAATTTCTTAAGGATTCCAGTCAGCTCATCTTCAAGAGGGAGAAGATGTAAAAAAAAGAAAACACATTTTAGAAATGAATCTAAAATAAGCCTGGTCCTCAAATGTCCATAAAGTCATGGCGATTTTATGTCCAATGCAATTCTACCAGGAACCCAACAAAGCGAGCAGATCTATGCTGCCCTCTGGTGGACAGGTCTGGAGCCACCTGCTGGCCACGCCCTTCCCCCAGGGCAGGCCCTTTGCATCTCCTGGAACCCTACTGAGGCTGCGAAGGAGGGAGTGGGGCCAACGCTCCCACATTGCAAGCATCAGGTTCCTGGGGGCAGCTGCTGGGGCAAGAACTCTGGCCCTCCTTCCTGCAAGGCTGCAGCATCATTGCCACTGCGTCCTCGGCCAGTCTGGGCAGCAGCCGGACAGGGCAGCTTCGGGGCACAGTCAGGGTTTGGCTCAGGTGTGCAAGGCTGTGGTGCCGACAGCAGAGCCGGAAGGGCCCGGGCCAGGGGAGAGGTGGGCTAGCAGACAGAATAAAGGAGATGAGACTAGCACTTGGGGGGGGGGGGGACTAAGAAACAGTCACTCACGTGTCAAATAGGGGGTCCAAGACCAGGCCCCGGGGACTCAACAGGTACCAAAACACACCAAGCTAACTGGTGGGCCCGAGGCAGCAGGGGAGCGGGGGGTGACAGACAGGGTGGCCCCTGTTCTGCACAGGGTGGCCAGGCAAGGCCTCTCTCAGAGTAAGGAAACGAGCTAGGGGACGAGCGTTAGGCTGCATCCATGCAGCAAGAAGAGCAGGTGCAAAGGTCCTGAGGCAGCGAGTGCAGCCCAAAGAAGAGCTTAGGAGGCTTAGATTCCTTCTTTTATTCACCCGCCCTCCCATCCACCCATCCCACAGCAGCTACCAGTGTGCCTACTGCCTGCTGCGAATGCAAGGACAGAGGTGCACCTGTCATGAAGACGACAGCTAACGCAGTGCTCGCCACCACCACCCTGGGCACGGATGGCCTATTTCTCCTGATGGCAACCCCATGAGGTAGATCCTAATACCGTCCCCGTTTCCAGAAGAGAGAGAGGCACAGAAAGCGTGGGTGCCTACTGTGGATGAGGCCACACCGCTGGGATTGAGCGCAGTGGGTGAGCACCCGCTCCACCACCCCCGTCACTGTGGCGAGGGCCGAGGTGAGGGCGTGTGGGGACAGGCAGGACGGCTGAGCCAGCCCCTGGCATGAGGGACCACTGAGCTGGGGTGCATGAGATGGGCCGAGCCCCCACCCACACGCAGCCTCTGTCCACGGCGGGGCGCAGGTCACAGCTGGCTCTCTGGGAGGAGGCGCACGCGTGTATACAGTTGCGTAGTTTACTGTGTTCAACTTCCAAATCCCAACAGCGTGTAGAACACTCTGCTGTGAATTCCACCTAAGCTGACTCGCACCCGGTGCCGGGACTGGTTTCCCTACTCTTGGATCCACAGCCGAGGAGCGTAGGTCCAACAGGACAGTGGCTGACAGCTTTCTTTAAAAATGGAGCAACGAAGATGTATGTGGGAACTTCCCGTGAGCAACTTGGTTCAGTCAGATAAAGGGTTACAAACGCTGGAGGAAAACCTCCTCACTCCCGGCGTTACTCACAATATGACAGCAAATGGTAGGAGCTCAGCCTTCCGTGTGAACGTGTTGGACCCTGGATACCACAGCCAGCGGGCCCTCACCGGGGGCGCTGGCTGATCCCCTGGCCCGGGACAGTGAGGTTGGGAGAGCCACAGTGGCCGCCGTGGCTCCCTACACTGCACCTGCCCCGTGATGGGACAGACGTGTGCCAACGCTCCAGAGCATTCTAAAACGAGGAGTAATGCGTTTGGCTTTAAGCAGATCCCACTTGTATATGTAAGATAACTGGCTTCATCCTGAGTCCGTATCGCTTAGCTCCTGGTAATGGCCGTGTCTAACCACAGGCTCACCCCCGTCCTGTCACTGGGGCAAGGCCCTGCTCTGGCCTGCTACTGCCCCACCTCCACGGGCCTCTGCTGTCCAGCCACAGCCCTGCGTGACAGCCGGGCTCTGGCCACAGCGCAGGTCTGACCCCGTTTCGTCACGACCACCTAAGGTTCGGAAGCTGAAGGCATCTGTACCTGTGACCACAGCGCAAGCGGCTGCACCCTGCCCTGGCGAGGCTGAGAGGCGTCGTGTCGTCATCGCCGGCCTAGCCACCCTGCCGCCAGCGGGAGGGGTCTGCAGAGGGTGCCAGGCGGGCGGGCAGGGACCAGCTCGAGATCCCGGGTTGGGGGCGCTCCTTTTCCAGAAGACTCTCGGAGCAAACATCCATGTGAGGGTGGGAGAGGGCTGTAGCCCCTGTGGCTGCAGGACCAAGCTCTCCTGCCTGGGACCCTGGGCATGGGAGGAATCCACCGCTGGATCCCCTGGCTCCTCCCCACCAGTGGGGCTCTGTGGCCTCTTCTCACCGAGACCGAGAGGCAGGGAGAGTGGGTGCAGGACACGCTGTCTCAGCTCTGCACGAGGAAAGGAGGCACGCCCGGCTGCCGGGCCCTTCGACCCCTTGGCTCTGCACAGACACGGCCGTCTCCACTGCACCTCCCTCCCCAGCAGCCGTGGCCCGATCCCCGTGCACACCTTCCCTCACCTCTGATTTATACATCCCCCCCCCCCCCTTGCCACAGTTCCCTCCTCCTTCCCGGGAGCACCCTGGGGGCAGCTCTTCCTTCCTTGGGCTCTGGGAGGGGGGGGCCTCAGGGCCCCGCCTTCACTGTCCCCGCAGCAGGGCTTCGCCCAGGCCCAGTCCAGCTTCTCCCGGCTGCAGGGGACATCAGCACTCTGCCTGCCTGGTAGCCACCACTGCCTGCTGGAGACAGCACCTTCACACGCCCTCGAGGCGCTCCTCGCCCACTCCCAATCCACGCCTGACCTGGGCCTGGCCCAGCAGCACAGTCCACGCTCAGTCCAATTGGTCAAGGGAGCTGAGTCGCTAGCCACACAGCCCAGCTGGCCAAGGGCCCTGAGCTGGGGGACTCTGCCAGGCCCCGAGAGGGCGAGCTCTTGCTGCTGGGGTTACAGGTTAGCAGGAAGATGGAGTAAGCCTGACGCTTCCTGCCACTGCCTGGGCGGGCAAGAGGCACCCCCGAAGCTCCTGGATCCAGACAGGCCTGAAGCACGCCCCAGCCCTGCCTTCTGCGAGAGCGATTCGGGTTAGTACAGGGCTCAGGGCAGGACACACGCACCTCCCCGGGCAGATGCGTGGACACACAGGCAAAACCACCGCGGCAGCGACTACACCTTCAGCGTGGGGAAGACAAAAATGCAACGCTGAACCAGGGAAGCAGAGGGACAGACCTCCCATGAATTTTTTTAAACAGACGAAAAACAAAACACCCGCCCTGGAAGGCCACGGTGATCACGGGCACCTGGTGGCTCTGGGCGGCCAGGTCGTCATGGAGAGGACACTCACCCTCGTCGGTGATGGTCCCGCTGCTGGAGCCGCCGCTGCTCTTGGACTGCCGGTGGGACGAGGAGGAGGACACGGAGGACTCGGCCGTGTGCCCTTTTGGGGAGGGCGAGGGCGTGAGGGTGGGGGAGGTGCTCTTGGAGGTAGTGGAGGTTCCAGACGGAGGCCTCTTGCTGGTCTCCAACTTCTGCTGAAGTGAACGAGACACAACACAGACGCCGTCAGCTGGAGGCTAGCAGTGGTGGACACAGACACCCACGGCGGGAACAGAGCCCACGGCACGTGCAAGCACAACTGGGAAGTCTATGTCAAACACACACACGTTATTGCCTGCACAGTTACAGGGAAGTCCATGCCCAGGGCACAGATAGGCTGGGATGCTAAGCGGCCTCTGTCAGCAGCCAGGAAACCCAGGCACGGGTTCTGCGCCGCCAGCTACTTTGACCTTGGCTGAGCCCCTTCCCTCCCTGGGCTCCAGGTAACCAGCTCAGACTTGCGAGTGTGGCTACAGAAACACAAAGTCCCTTCTGCCCTTCACTTCCCAGCATGCACACCAGCCACTTCACCTCCCTACCCTCCTTTATCTGGATCGTTCAGCTTTTTAAGAGTTTTTTTTTTTTTAAAGATTTTATTTATTTATTTGACAGGTAGAGTTACAGTCAGAGAAAGACAGAGAGAAAGGTCTTCCTTCCGTTGGTTCACTCCCCAAATGGCCGCAATGGCTGGAGTTGCGCTGATCTGAAGCCAGGAGCCAGGTGCTTCTTCCTGGTCTCCCACGTGGGTACAGGGGCCCAAGCACTTGGGCCATCCTCCACTGCTTCCCCAGGCCATCAGCAGAGAGCCAGACAGGAAGAGGAGCAGCTGTGACTAGAACCAGTGCCCATATGGGATGTGGGTGCCGCAGGCGGAGGATTAACCAAGTGAGCCACGGCGCTGGTCCTTATAGACTTTTTACAGTCACATAATTCTGGACTTGCAAAGACAGAACAGAGTTCCTGGAACTCCTCGCCCTGCTTCCCTGGTGTTCACGGCTTCCCTGAGCACAGCACGATGACCAGAACGAAGGCACTAACATGAGAACGGCGCTGCTGCCCACGCGGCCTCAGACTGGTCCACGGATGTCTTGTTCCGGCCGAGTCTGACCCAGGACCCAGGGCTGCCTTGACTGTTGTGACTCCTCCGTCTCCTCGGATCTCTGACAATTCTCAGGGGTCGCTGGTGTTCACGACCTTGACACTTCAGAAGGGTCCGGATCGGGAGTTTGGAAAGCTGCGCCTCAATTTGGGTTTGCCCTGCGTCCTCCCCAAATCAGATTTGCTGGTGAGTTTCTGAGCTGATGTCCGCTGAGGCAAGGGCACCTGTTGGTGGGTACCTGGTGTCGACACCAGTGAGGCCAACCCTGATCACTTACAGGGGTTCTGCCAGTCCTCCACTGTGCAGTTCCTATTTCCCTCTTTATAATTAGCAAATATTTGGGAGGAGTTAAATGGGGGTAAATACCCTTCCCTTTCTGAGGTTCTGCCACTCATTTCAGCATTCGCCGGTGGATCTTGGCTGCAGCAATCACAACTTCAGGGTTCAATACTGATCTTCTATTTCCTGCATCCCTTCCACATCTATTACTCGGGATGCTTCTGTAGGGGACGGCTTTTCCTCCTCCCCTGTTAACTCACTCGATCATTTATTCATATCAGGATGGGCTCAGCGATGTTTATTTTGGCCTTTGGGCTATGATCCAGTTCTGCCATTATTCACTTTACTGCTCCGTGTTTCAGCTTTGGGTACCAGGGGATCTTCCAGTTTGGCTAATGTGTCCTTTCGACATGCCCCATCCTTTTTTTTCTTCTGTTTTCTTTCTTTCTTCTCTCTTTTATAAAGTATTTCTCTATTTTCTGACACACGTTTAGCTCAGCTTCTGTTTTCACCAATTCAGTATGGAAATAAGTAACTTTTCCAAGATTCTGGCCCCTTTTCTGAGAATGGTATTTAGAAGCCAATATTTGGGCATTAAGTTGTTCACTGCTACTGGGATATCTCTGCTTCTCAATCTTCTCAGTGGACACAGCAAAGAAACACATGCATGTATATTCCGTGTCTACACACTTAGCTATGCTTATTTTTGTATGTATAGAATCTGCACACAGACACAGACACACATAAGGGTATTTCCCAAAGTTCACAGAAAATGGAATTAAAAGCTTGTTGTGTAAAATTTTTTTGAAATCATAATTTTACAATAAACATTTTCATGAACTTTGTAAAGACCCCTCAATATGCATGGATTTCAATTTTCTGCACTAAGATTTATACCTCAGCATTTCATTTTCATATAATATAATTTCATACTATTTCATTTTCACATATCTAAAATGTACTATAAATGGTATTCTTACAAACGGTAATTGTTCCAATTGTTCACTGCTAGTACAGACAGACACAGCTGGCTGCTGCACATTGACCTTGGATCCTGAAGCCTTGCTGGACCTGCCTGCTGGTCCCGGGTGCTTACGTGTAGATTCTCAGTTTTCCACGTAGATAGATCGTGTCACCTAAGAGGAGACAGCTGTCATTTCTCCTTCTCCAGCCCCTGTGCCTCTGATTTCCTTTTCTCGCTTTACTGCCTGAGCTGCCGTTCTGGCGCCGAGCTGTGAGAGCTGAGCATGAGCGACGTGCCCGGTGCCCAGCTCGGGAGGCACGCGGTCTTTCATCATCAGGCGTGATGCTGGGTGCAGATTCCAGAAGTTTCCTCCAATCCCTAGTTTGCTGATAATTTTGACTCTGAGTGTATTTTACATTTTGTTAAGGGCTTTTGCCTCTTTTGTCTATTAAAATGGTAAATTACACGAGTGTTTTTTCTAATGTTAAACAAGATTTGCATCCCTGGGATGAACTCCACTCGGTCAGAATGTATTAGCCTCTTAATTTAATCACTGGGTTTAAGTTGCTAGTACTTTGTGGGACATTTTTACACTTATATTCGTGAGGATTATGGGTCTGTCACTTTCTTTTCTGTAATGCCACAAGGGACACTCCATAGGGGTCATTCTCCAGGACGACATGACAACCCTAAATGTGTGCAAAACTTCAAAACACACGGGGCACACACTGAAAGAACTGAGAGGGGAGACCCACGCACAGCTGCAGCGCGATTTCTCTGCTCGCCCAGTAAGCAACAGACCCAGGAGAGAGAAAACCAGCAGGGACACGGAATGCTGCGTGACACTAGCAGCCAGGCCCCCCCGGCATCCTGGAACCTCCCCTTTCTGTCTGCCACAGAACAGTTTCATCCCATGTGGGAGACTCTCCTAGGTGGAGCAAATCCTGAGTGCAAAACGACACAATGTGGTTGAAGGAATAGAACTAAGAAAAGGTCTTTAATGGTATAAAAC
This sequence comes from Oryctolagus cuniculus, assembly GCF_964237555.1. NCBI lineage: Eukaryota > Metazoa > Chordata > Mammalia > Lagomorpha > Leporidae > Oryctolagus > Oryctolagus cuniculus. The sequence continues at coordinate 202,422,477 of NC_091432.1, forward strand.
CAGAAATAAGTAACAGAAATTCCATAAAACCTCCTAACGACAGCAAAATCAGTGACACACTTCTAAATAATGGGCTAAAGAGGAAGCTTCAGAAGTGAAAAGATCTATTGTGCTGTGTAACAACCTTAACATATAAAAACGTGTGAATGCAGGCAAAGGAGCACTTAGGGGTCCATCCACAGCCTCAGAGTGCTCATCTGTGAATGGAAGGAAGATCTCGCAACAGTAGTCTCGCTTCTAATTAAGAAACTGGAGAAAGGCAGAAACCCAGAGTAAGCAAAGGGAAGGAAATGACAGACCACTGCAGAAATCAACAAAACTGAAAACAAAACACAATAGAGAAAATCAATGGAACCAAAGCTGGTCCTTTCAAAAGTCAGTAAAATGGATAAACTTTTAGCCACAGATCAATAAAAGAAGTCACAAATTGTCCATATCAGGAATACAAAAGGAGACATTCCAATGACCCGGTACATTAAGATGATAATAAAGGAATACTACTAACAATGCTGTATTCATAAGTTCAACAATTTGGCTTGGGCCAGACCAAAACCAGGAGTTTCCTCTGGGTCTGGGTTTCCCACAGGGGCCCAAGCACTTGGGCCACCCTCCACTGCTTTCCCAGGCACATCAGCAGGGGGCTGGATTGGAAGTGCAGCAGCTGGGATTTGAACCGACGCCCATATGGGATGCTGGTGCCGCAAGTGGAGGCTTAGCCTACCACGCCACAGCGCTGAGCCATAAATAAATCTTTTTTCAAAAAAGATTTACTTACTTTATTCAAAAGACAAAAGACAAAAGAGAGAGAGAGAGAGAGAGAGAGAGAGAGATATCTCCTATACAGTGGTTCACTCCCCAGATGCCCCCAACAGCCAGAACTGGACCAGGTGGAAGCCAGAATCCTGGAACTCAACCTGGGTCTCCCACGTGGGTGGCAGGGGGCACAAGAGCCGGAAGCTGGAACGGGGAGAAAGTGGTGCCAAACGCCCAGCTCTGACGTGAAGTTATTTCAGCACAGAGACAGGAACCCAAGACAGCGCCAATGGAACAGTCGAGATACAGAACACACTAAGAGACGAGGAGTGCTTTCAATGGGCTCCTCAGACTAGACACAGCCAGGAAAGAACCCGCGAACTTGCAGACAGGCTAGGAGAAATTACTCCAGTTCAAACACAAAGAAAGAAAGAAAAGAACAAGTTACAAAGGCAACCAAAGGCAGGGGTGGGCATTTAGCACAGCGGGTAGGACGTGGCTTTGGATGCCTGCATGCCATAATGCAGTGCTGGTCCATTTCTGACTCCAGTTCCCTGACAACGTGCGTGCTGGGCGGCAGCAGGTGATGGCTCAAGTAACTGGGTCCCTGCTCCTCACGCAGGAGACCCAAACTGATTTCCCAGCTCACGGCTTTGGCTTGGCCTAGCCTTGGCTGTTGGAGGTTGTTGTACTAACTACCAGATGGAAGATCTCTTTCTGCCTTACAAATAAAAAATCTTTAAAATTACATAATCTTGCATGTTGTCCGTACTTCCCATTAGTGCTTTTAACGCACTAGCCCTAGTTATTTTAAATTTTCTATCATATAATTCTAACACTTCTGTCATGTCTCAGCTTCTTGGGAGTGTGGTTTTTCCTGCCTTTTCATCAGTCTCGTAATTTGTGCTAATCACTGGACATCCTGTACAGGGCAGGAGAGACTAGAGTGGAGTTTTGATTTCTAGGAGGGGCACGCCTTCCCTCCATTAAGCCTTCAGTGCCTGCTGCCCCCTGGAGTCCCAGGGGGCATCCACTCCCTGAGGTTTTGAAAGATTTTGCTAATAAGCTGCATACACGATTAATAAAGTCTTCCTTCTGCTTTTCCTATAAGGAAAGACATTGCCAAGCCCCAAGCAGAGTTTCTTGTTAAGCAGGAGATAATTAGCCTAAGCCTGCCAAACAGATCTCTGTAGCCCAAGGCTAAGAACCATGCCACTCCGAAACCCCAGGGGCAGTGCTGCCGCGGCAGGAGGTGGGGGTGGGGAATCTCCCAGACGGCCCAGCCACATCCAGGCTGCAACTGTGACCCACGGGTGCACCAGCTACACACATGAGCGCCTTTGGTTTGAGCGCTGGGAGGAAGAGAATTTGACACCCAAACCTGGTGAGCTGCCTGGGCCCCCGGAGACCTGGAAGTGCCTGTGCACACGCTCACTCCACGCACTGTCTCCCGAGGCTCCCTCTACACGGAGGCACGGCGCCGCCAGCAGCCATGCTTTGTGAATAATCCACCACTACAGCGAGCTGCTTGTTTGAAGCAAAGTACAAAAATCAGATTCGGGAGGCTCCTATTTGGAATACTAATTCCTAATTCTTCCTAAGGGAGTCTTTGCAAAGCACTTCACATCTGCACGTCGCTGCAAGAACAGCTCAGAGAGCCCACTTCCGCACCCTTTGGTTCAGGGAGGTGGGTTCTGGGCACCCTGGGCTGGGCTCTGGGGGGCGCCGTGCGGGGCAAGCAGATTCCCCAGGCCCCAGCTGGGGTGGAGCCCGGAAACCTGAATTTTTAAACAGCTCCCCAAGGTTCCGGCACATTATGGTGTTCAGAGTATCAGGTGATCACTGAAGTGGATCATTTCCCTGCTTCATTGTTTCCTGAATGCATCTTTTGACACAGTCGATTTCCTTTCATGAGGATGTACTTGTGTACAGATTATATATGACAGATGCATTCAAGCGCGGGAATAGTTAATGTAATTTATAACTTCACTGCCTGCTTATTTCCAGCGCCGATTAAAGGAAGATATACCATCTAACACGTCTAATAAGATCATCAGAATAGAAAGAGAATGTTACACAACAGACAAGGAGGAAACTATGCAAAGCCCCAGACTGGCAGACTTACTTTAATGAGTGGCTCTGAGTTTCCTAGCAGCAAAGGCAAAAAGGGAGGTAAAATAATTATATAATTATTATATATATATATATAATTATATAAATTCTTATGATCTAATAAGAGAAAATATATCAAAATGCCAGTAGTTTTTTCTCTACAGCCGAATTCTAGTCGAATTTCAGGTGCTTAATTACATTCAGACCTGTCACACTAATAATTTTTGACATGATGCAAAATAAGCGAATGTGCAGGGAGCAAGACACACTTTTCTAGAGCTCACTGTCAAAGGAACCCGACAGTCAAGGTCCTGCTGCAACAGGGGCTTTGATAACACGAGGGGCTGTGCGGCTGCCAGGACGAAGCCCGTTTCCCACGCAGCCACTGGACATGCATGTCTGCAGGCCCTGTGCTGGGTCGGCGTCCAGGGGTGAGGCTCCCAGCATTTCCTGTTTCCAGGGAAGAGGCTGACAACACCTGGGGACCATGAAGAACAGTGGGGCTGGGCCTGGCCTGGGTCCCTCTCAGACAAGCAAACTCTTGGGGGCTGCCAGGACCCACTCGTGACTTGGAACCCACTCTCTGGGGTCCACTCCATGAACCAAGCAAGACAGAGCGAGGCACAGGTAGACGGGTAGAGTCCAGAGACGCCAAAAGGTTTCCGGGTCTGCAGCGGCACTTGCGGGTCTCACTCACTGCAAACCCCATAGCCGCTACCGATGTGGGGACCAACTACCCTCCAGCTGCATCGACGGTGGGATGTAGCCAGGAGCAGGGAGGTATACAAGTAGTCCCCTCCCCGTGGGGTGGTCTCACCCCCAGCCCTGCCCCTGACTCCTGCCCTTTCCATCTGGTTCCCCATCCCCTCTGACCCCCAGTCAAAGGGTGCTAATGCCCTCAAGCCTGGGTGGGGCCCCATCTGTGTTCCTCTGCATACCTCCTTCCCCACAACCGCCCCTGTCACTCTGGGCGGGACCACCTGTGTCACTGTGGCTGCTCACCGCCAGCAGCACCAGGCAAAGAGCAGGTGCTCCAAGACGGGTACCACAGATGAGTCAGGTGGGAGGGCCAACCCTACTGTGGACACCAGCTACAGGAACAGCGAACAGGGATGTGGGCTTTCGATGGCCCAATGCCTCGGGCAGGGCTGCAGCCATGCTCTTACGCCCTCTGCTCTCAGCACCATCACACGGGTATGAGATGGGACCGCACGGCCACCACTGGGGCGGCGGGAGCCAGGTGCGCGTGCTGGCAGCTCGGGGCGCCTCAGCAGGGGTGAGCATCTTAGTGCCAGGACCCATCAGCCCCCTGCAGAGAGCCCAGCAGCAGCTAGCTGGAGGCAGGCTGGCTCGGGCCCCGGCCCACACCCAGGGCCCAGCCCAGGTCTCAGCACAGGAGCCACGCAGGGACAGAACAGCGAGCACAGCAGGGAGAGCCGATGCAGAACAAGCACCTTGCTGCTGGGAGCACCTCCACCTGCAGGGGAGGCGGGAAGCTCGGGGGGGCCGGCCCCAGGCGCTGCTCCCACTGGACTTGACCGCTGGCTGGGCTTCTGCTCAGATAAGCCGGCTGCTTTTTTCCGTTGGGCGGCGATCTGGGACAAGACGCTGTCTATGCTGCCACCTGAGGAAAGAGAAACAGGAATGCCCACCGCTGGCACGCGGCACTCGCTGTGTCCGTCGCAGGTGGGAGCGAGCTGCCGCGTCTTGCGGACTTGCGTCCCTGTGAGGTCTGGGGATGGGCAGATGACCAGAGCTCGGCTTGAGGACCCTACAGAGGCCCGGAGGGCAGAGGCGGGGAAAGACCAGCTGACCCTGGCTTTCTCCAGGCCGTGCCTGCCACCAGGCCTCGCACTAGGTTCCCCACGGCCAGACTTCAGGGGGACTGACTGGCTGGTGAGGCAGCCCTCCTCCTGGGACTCCCCTCACTCTGACTGTTGCGCCCCCAGCCACTCCCACAACAGTGCTGCTAAATTCTGAGTGATACATCTCACTAAGGGCTGCCGCGCTGACCCGACCCTCACTGCCACCTCTCGGCTCTGCTTCCCCAATCTACCAGTGACCCTGCGTTACTAGAAAGAAAGGGGCGAGTGGCACGGCCCAGGGCTGGTGGGGTGCGTGAGGGACAACACGAACAGCTGTTACTGGGCCCCGAATGGGCACCAGGCACAGCAGGTACAGCTGTGCTGGAGGGCAAAATGCATCAGAAAGCCTCAGAAGCCGGCAGATCTGGACCGGCATCGGGTGCAGCAGCTAAGTCACTGCTTGGGGTGCCTGTAACCCATGTCAAGTTCAAGTCCACACATGCCGGGGCTTGAAGCCCAGCTCTGCCCCCAGTTCCAGCTTCCTGCTGACGTGCACGGAGGCAGCAGTGATGGTTCAGGTAGTTGAGTCCTGGCCACCTGCCCAGGAGACCTGGACTGGGTTCCTGCCTCCTGGCTTCCATCTCAGCCGGGGCCATCGTAGGCATGTGGGGAGTGAACCAACAGAGGGGAGCTTTCTGTCCCCACCCCATCACCCCTCCACCTCTTAAAATCAATAAATAACTAAAAAAAAAACAATCAGGACTCAGCCATCCTGATTCTAGGGAACTTGTGTTAAGAGAGTGAGTGAGCACTGGCAAATATCAGGCAGGGTGGCGTCACCCACGAGAGCAGAAACCCAGGAGCGGCCTGGTGTTCGCCATCAGGAACCGGCTGAACGAACCTGGTAGGAATGGATTCCGCGCGGTCCTGAAGCAGACGCTGTGCCAGGTGGGCTGGTGTGAAAAGGTGCTCGCCATCCAGTCACGTGTGGGAAGAGACAAAAGCAGGGCCCAGAGCAGCTCACAGCTCACGGCTCAGCAGGGCACAGGGCACGCCCTGGAGTCTGGCTGCCTGGGTTCAGGCCCTCGCCCTGCGACTCAGGCCTCGTGGGACCCTGGCCAGCTGTGAACTGTCCCGCGACCCGGCTCCTGCATCTGTCACGCGCAGCTGGGCACTCGCTGCAGGCCAGGGCTCACAGGAAGGGCCGGGTATGGCGCCCGGTGTGGGCTTCGCTAGATACGCTGCCACATTTATAAATGCTCGTGGTGTGCAGAAAGGAACTCGGCAAAGGCACACACCGAATGCTCACGATGACCCCTGGAGGGCGAGATTATACCAGCGTCTGCTCTCCAGGATCGCCACCACTATTTGCCTGGTGCCTCCTGCACAGCTGGCTTTGGGGAGCCCTGGGACCCCCTCAGGGAGGACAGCAGGGCTGCTGCAGGCCCAGGGGAAGCAGTGGGCACTCGAGGGCACGATCTAAATGCCACCAACTTGCTGTGCCCCTGGGCACACCTCACCCCCCTCCCCGGGTGTCGGTGTCCTCGTCCGTTCACGGAGGGGCAGAATGAGCCGCTCGCGAAGGCTCACCCCTCGGGGGCTTCAACCCTGTGAAAACCCTAGGCGTTTTCCCTAGTCCTCCCTCTCCATCCATCCTCAGCCCCAAGCAGGCACACACAAGACAGTCTGGGCCGAGCTGGCCTCCGCCTGCACGTGGTCGCACCCTCAGGCCCCCGCGCCTGGGGCCCCCTGCCCAAGGACGCACCTGAGCGGCTGTGCAGCTCCCCTGCGTGCCTGCTCGCGCCCCCGGCCCCGCTGGAGCCACCGGAGGAATGAGGAGAGTGGCTGAAGTTTCCGGAGCTGGCAGGAGAAGTGGGGCTCCTGGACAGACTGGGAAACTTCACCGGCCGGCCGGGCGCCTGCAAAGTAACACGGGGACGGGGGTCAGCGCCATTCCTCACTCGGCGTGGAGGGCCCCCAAGGAGGCCGCACCTGCCCCACGCCTCCTCCCCGCTGGCCTCGGCCTGCTCAGGACCCCTCCGGGACAGGGCTCACTTCCATCTGCTGACGACTCGGCCGTCGGCTCAGCCTCCGCCCCACAGACGACCCCACTTCCACTCTCACTCTACTCCCAACACCTTCCAGGAAAACCTGACCCTGGCATTCGCTGAAAAACCCTGCGAGGTCTCAGCAGAGCCAGGACAAAAGCCAGGGCCCTCGGCGTAGCCCGGCCCAGGGCCCGGCCTCTGCACACCCTGGGTCTGCCCGTGGTGCCGCCTGCCCCGAAGGCTCCTCCACTGGAACACACTTTCTGCTTCCCCATCACCACGGCCTCATCATGCGCCCTCGACCCTGGCGCCAGGGCTCCCAGCCACGCGCCTCTGCAACCTGACCTCAGCCTTCCCTCTCCTGGTCTGTTCTGCTCCCGTCACACCGACCTCCTCCGGTGCCTGGAGAAATGCCAACCCCTTCTGTGCCTCAGGGCCTCTGCCTGTGCGGCTCCCTCAGCAGATGGTCCTCACCCCGCTCTCCCCACAGCTGGCCCCTCCTCCTTCAGCTCTCAGGTTCTGGAGCCTTCCCTGCCCACGTGGCCCAAGGGGACACCCTCCCACCAGTCTTCTCACCAGACTCACAACCCTTACACAGCTCCTGAATGTGTGTTTACTGTACAGGGCCGCATGGGGTGAATCCCCCCGGGAGCCACCAGCTTCCCGCACCCCAAGTCCCAAGCTGTGGCCTGAGCACAAGGAGGCATTTGGTGGAGAGGACTGTGGGTGCAGTGGGTAGCCCCAAGATAGGCCAGCATCCCAACTCCCAGGATGTGTGAGTGTTAGCTCAGAAAGCAAAGGTGAACGTGACCTTCCCCCTGTTTCGCAGAAGCTCAAGGCAGGGAGAGTGAGAAGAGGATAGACCGGGTGGGCTCTAGACGCATTTGCACGTATCACAGGGCAGAGCAGAGGGTGTCCTGACAACAGGAGAGGCAATGTGCTCGTGGAAGCAGAGACCACAGTGATGCGGCCACAGCCGAGGAACGCTGCAGCCAAGGGACAGAATCTTCTGTGGGGCCCAGGCACTGGTCACACTCACACCCTGACTTCAGACACTGGCCCCCAGCGCTTGGAAGACCCAAGTTAGCTGCTTGAAGCCACTCAGCCATAAAGCCTCCTGTTAGACCCCAGGGGGATGAGGCTCACCCACTGAGAGCCTGCAAGACAGGGCACGCCAGCACAGCCTCGTGCACGCGTCCCCCGCTCCGCAGCGGGGAGAAGACAGTGTGTCAGTCTCAGCTCGCTGTCACTTCCTCCCGGGGGGCGGCCCCTGACCTCGGCTGCCAGGCTCCAGGGAGGGGGCACTCCGGCACCATTCGCTGAGCAAACCAAGCAGGCGGTGCTGATGCTCGCTCTTCTGGGCTTAAATTCTCAAGAAAACACAGGCCTGGGAGAAGTCTCACGGATGGTTCCTGACCAACACCTGACCAAGGCCAGAGGCCCAAAGGCCACCCCGCCCCGTGCGTCTGCGCAGCGGCTCCCGGCCTTGGGTCTCTCAGCCGCGTGTGCCTTCCCACGGCCCTGGGAGGTGCTGCTTGTCCACACCCCGGCCCATCCTGGCAGGCCCAGGCTGAATCCTTGCCCTTGGCGTGTCTGTTTATGGCCGCTACAGAACAGACGCCGCATACACAGGGGTGCCCAGCTTTGCGGGGGGGGGGGGGGGGGGAACTGCCTTGGCATGTTACAGACACTGACCACGTGCCACTCCTGAGAAACCACCAAAGGCAGCGAAGCCTTGCACCAGCTGGGGCAGGAAAACACAGGCGGCACACAGTTGGCGCCACGTGTTTGCTCTTTGTGGCAGAGCTGGGCAGTAATTAAAACCCAAGAACCTGACTTCTGGCCCCAGGTCCTCACCCGCCTGCCTAAGGGACCGTCAGCAAACTACTTCCCATTTCCCCATCTGCCAGGGGCAGGCCAGGTTACCCAGGCCAGCCTCTTCCCTCCCTGGAGCTCCAGGTGCCCCCTACCCTGACACTGCAGTCCATTCCACCAACGGAGTTCTTCTGTGGGATGCTGAGGGCACGCAGGACACCACAGCTCAGGCAGCTGTGGTCCAGAGCCCCTCCCTCAGTCGGCCGCGAGTGACATGCAAAGGCCCAGTGGCTGTGAGACTCACAGTGTCTGCGCTCCTGCCGCCTGCGGGGTGGCCCCTGCTGGCTCTCTGGGGCAGCGTAGTCTTCGTGGGGTCAGACTTCCCGTCGTGACCCGGCCTGGCCCGGTCAGAGCTCCACAGCTCAAAACTGGAGGGGGGCAAGAAGGGGGGGATGACTGCCTTCAGCTTGTCGCTCGGGAGCCGGGTGAAGGGGGCTCCGTTCCGAAGCTGAAAAAGACAGGCTGAGGGTTAGAGCAGCCCGGACCGCCTCCCGGCTCTGAGACAAGACTCCGGTTCCTCCTGCTGCTCGGGGAATGGCGCCACTACCCCCGTCCACCCAAGCCGGGGACCCACGTGTGCGCTGCTGCACCTCCCCGCTGCCCCACGCGGCTCCAGCCACACAGCCAGACCAGGACGGTGCAGAGGGGCCTGAGGGCATGCAGCAGGGGAGGCACGCACAGGAGCTGCGGGGGCACGGGGGGCGGGGGGGCGGGAGGGAAGCAGCCCCCACTCTGGGCTGCCCAAGGGCCATGCCAGCTGGCCCAAGAAGGATGGGAGCGGGCATTCCAGATGGAGTGGGAACAGGATGTGGGAGGGATAGCATGAGAGCAGCAGGGCAGGGCCGGGGCTGCAGGAGGAAGGGGCCGGGGTGGGGCCTGAGGCCCAGCCAGCGCTCCCTTCCCCGCCCCGCCCCGCAGCTCAGCCTTCTCCAGCCACGCCTCCCGCTGCTGCTGTCTCCAACTCTAATTTGGTTTTAATTTCTCAAACTGTGATCTGGGGGTCAGCTGTAAGATCCACACGGGGCGACTGTCGGTTCCCTGAGGATGAGCATCCGTGCCGTCTGTGCTTGCTTTAATTAAGGGAAGACAGTGAACTTGCGCCAGATGGCGCTCTGCGGGGATGGGCGTCCCACGGCTAAACTCACCTCCAGGGCCGCAAAGGCTCTGGGGGGTGCAGTGCCCACACACCGCCGCCACGGGGCAGGCGGGACAGGGCAGCACAGCGCAGAGGTGGGAGGGCAGGCGGCCTGGGTTCTGCTTCTCTGATGGTCTGTGAACATCCAGCCACCGGGGAGGGGACTGGACCCTCACAGCTGCAAACCCGCCCGCGGGCACTTGCACCCACTGGAGAAGGAGTCTGAACGGCAGGAGCGACTCTCACACTCAGGCTAAGGAATCCCCTCTCCAGGCATCTCCCCAAGCAAACGGCTAGGCAAGTGGGGAGACTGAGGTCTGAGGACGTTCCTCAGAGCTGTTAAAATACCACACCCCAAGGCCACCGACGATGCCAGCATCCCATATGGGCACCAGTTCAAGTCCCAACTGCTCCACTTCCAATCCAGCTCCCTGCCGATGGCCTGGGAAAGCAGTAGAAGATGGCCCAAGTGCTTGGGCCCCTGCACCCGTGTGGGAGTCCTGGAGGAAGCTCGTGGCTCCTGGCTTCAGCGTGGCCCAGCCCTGGCCTTTGCAGCCATCTTGGGGGACAGGGCCAGTGGATGGAAGATTTCCCTCCCTCTCTGTTTTTAAATACGGAACCCGAGGTCCATTTTGGATCAGGGCAGGCACAGGTTCGTGCTGGGGCGCCCTGCTGCACGGCTGTGCTGCTGCAGCTGAGTTAGGGATGCGGGAGCCATGGCTGTGGCAAACTCGATAATCCGGGCTTGCCACAGCGGGAAGATGCTGGTGCCAAGCCCACGCGCCGATCGGGGAGCGTGAACGGCAGTGGCTTGTGTTTAGTGAGTGCTGCTATGGTGCACAGCCCACGAAGATCTTCATGGAGGCTGGCAGTGCTCAGGAAGGCACTCAGAGACACAAAGCACAAAATGCCCCTGGGATCCCATCCGGGCGTGTGATCAGGGCCACTGCTCCTTTCTACCTGACCGCGCCTCCCTGGGTTTCTAAAGCCACGCCGAGAGGAACTGCCGCTATCCTGTAAGCCGAGTGTGTGTCTGGCAGCACACGCTCCCACAGCTGGGGCCTGCAGGGCAGGCGGGAGGCACGGAGCTGCACAGGGCCCCTCGCTGGCTCCACAGGTGCTGGTGCCAAGGTCCCCTTCCCTGAGCTCCTTGGCTCCCTTGTCCTCGCCAATACCGCCCCCTGCTGGCCAGCCCAAGTCTCAGCGCCAAAGGAACCGGCTCCACCTTTACCCACCACTCTGAGAGGAGAGGGAACAAACTCAGAACTCCAGAGTGAGTGATGTGCCCAAGGCCTCACAGCAGCGCTCAGTCAGGGAGGGGCACAGTGCCCACAACTTCCTGGGGGTGATCTCACTTAAATACCACAACATGAGGGATGCCATAGCCTATGTCAGAGGCCGCAAACTGCCCCCCAGTATCTGCCTTCTACCTCTTCCTGAGAAACAACACTGAGCAAAGACCCCATTTCCCAGATTCTCATGCTGTGTGATGCAGCTGAGTGAAGAAAACTCTGGCCAGGGGTTGGTGCTGTGGCGTAGCTGGTAAAGCCGCCGCCTGCAGTACTGGCATCCCCTATGGGCCTGGTTCGAGATCCAGCTGCTCCACTTCTGATCCAGCTCTCTGCTGTGGCCTGGGAAAGCAGTGGAGATGACCCAAGTCCTTGGGCCCCTGCACCTGCGTGGGAGACCCGGAGGAAGCTCCTGGCTTCAGATCAGCTCAGCTCTGGCTGTTGTGGTCATTTGGGGAGTAAACCAGCAGATGGAAGACCTCTCTCTCTCTCTGGCTCCACCTCTCTCTGTAACTCTTTCAAATAAATAAAATAAATCTAAAAAAAAAAAAAAAAAACCCTCTGGCCAGGCTGACATGAGCAGCAGGGATGTGTGGCAGTTTTCCAGGAAACTTCTTTAAAGACAGCTGGCATGTCCCCAGGCCTCATTTTTCCCTGCCTCTTCCCTGAGGACTGGAATGAGGCAATAATGGGAGCCATCTTGGATCAGCAGGGACTAGAAGCCAGCGTGGGGCCTGGCGGGTAACAGGGATCGAGGACTTGAACTCCATGTGGCATTGTGCTGGTTGAAACTTATTTCAGAGGGGCAAAAAACCCGCTGCCTTACGTATGGCCCTGGGAACTGGGGCCTTGCGTTACCATCACTGGGTCCAATCCAGATGCATGCCCCGTTTACAGATTAGGACACCGAGGCTTCTCCTAGGCTAGAAGCACACTCCCCGCTGTGGATCCTGTCCCCGGGCTCTCGGGGGTCCCCGTGCTAATGCTGCTCATCAATCCCCTGCCCTGAGCTCCTGCGCAGCCTCTGAGTGCCCGCACGGCCTTACCCGGTTCAGGCCGGCACTGCTCCTATTCCTCGGTGCCAGAGTCGTCACCCACTGTCACACGTGGCCATCGGCAACCCCGTCTGTGACCACCACAAAGGACAAACGCCCCCACCCTCCGTGCCAGTCACTCACGAATGACGGGCAGAGGCCTGACATGCTTCCGAGACGCCCCCCGCTCACCATGGTGGCCAGTAACGCGTCTCCCTTTTCTCCTCGCGCGCTCCCGGGACCTGAGAGAGAGACGGAAGTCTCCTGAGGCGAGGCCCGCCCACACGGCCACAGCGCGAGGACGCGCGGCGGGGGCGGCCTCTGTCCTGGCACACCAGCGCTCCAGGGTGGTTCCACTGTTAGGAAGGCTCGGCACTCACTATGTTCACGGGAGGAAACACTTGGAGGGCTCTCGGAGCCCGTCTGCAGCTTCTGCACAAACCGCTGCCGTGCCGGTGAGGCAGTGCGTGCCCAGCTCGTCTGTCTCAGAGGAGCTGGCCTGGGCACGGGGAATCGGGCAGAAGGGATCTCCTCGAGCCAGCTGACCTTGGCAGTCCCCCAATCCGTTGAGTACCTCCCGCGGCAGGGAGCTCACTACCTACACCTCGGTCCCAGGCAACTCATTCTACTTCAAGACACTTTCGGGGCCGCAAGTCAATTACATCTGTTAGGTGGAGAAAGCCTCCCCTACCCAAGGCGAGGGAGAGACATGAGCGGCCCATGGTCCCCCTGCACGAAGTGTGGGCAGGAACCAGGGGCGCCTCCTGCTGGCCAGTGCCCTGGTTCATGACGCTGCACGAGGCTCACCGCAGCGGCGCCCCGCCCACATCCCCACTCTCAGACCGACCTGCAGCAATACAGCCCGACTCCCCCCACCCTGACAGCAGCCCAGACGGGAGGACAGGGGGGAGGGGGCACAGGTTCAGATGATTCCGGAACCCCAACCCCCCCCACACCTCCGTCTTTTCTTACCACTGTCTTTGGTGACAGAGGCCCCATCAGGGAGCCCAGGGTGGCTTGGCTTGTCCTGGGGGACGGCTCTCATTGTGGAATCCAGGGCTGGCTCGGGCTCATCGGAGAAGGGCAAGGACTGGTGGCCGGACAGCCCGCGGGGCAGCGTCTGCATCAGTTTGAGCTTCCGGAACCGATTGGACATTCGGTTCCACCAGGACTATCAAGGCAACGTGGCACAAGGGTCACACTCCGGGGACGGGCCCAGGAAGCGCCGGGCCTGGGCATGGTGAAGGGTGAGGACCCTCCTGGACCAGGGCAGGTGTGACCAGTCCACCACAGTAGCCTCCCCCAAGCAGCTGCGGCCATGCGCTGCATCTCCCCCGCCCCCCCCCCCCCCGGGCCGGAGGCGGCAGTCGGCCCCTCCTGTTCCCCCTCATCTTGTCAGTGTCCTCACTGCACATGCCGGAGGAGGCCTGCACAGGGCCTGGCCCGCTCGAGGTCTTGCAGTGGGCAAGGATGCACAGATGGACAGAGGCGACTGCAAACGCCTTTTCCCTGTTCCAGTGACACAACAGGGCGCCTGTACCAAAGCCTGGGCCATCTGCTCCTGAAGCGGATCCCTCCCCGCTACAGACAGAACAGCTGCTGCCTCTCAGGGGTCCTTACCGCCCAGGCCTGCTCAGCCCGCAAGGGTGCCTGCCAAGGCTCGGCCTACAGAGTGCTTGCAGACAGTGCTGGGAGGCAAAACCCAGGCCTGGGCGGGCCACGGCCACGAGCGGGGCGTCAGGTCTACAGGTCTCAGTGCGGCGAGTCACACAGAATCGGGGGTGGGGGTAACTAGGGGGTCAGTGCTTGGCGTTAGGTTTGTTTCAAAGAAGCAGAGCGAAGGCCACAGGGAAAGACTGCCTGCGGTAACAAATCGCCAAGCAGAGCTGTCTCTGGCATTCCCAGGAAGCAACTGATGGGCACCTGTGGATGAGACCCCGGAGGGGCACTCTGTGGACACGTGACACGGGGGCCACAGACGTGGTAGATGACAAGCGTGCGGTCGTGGCCAGCACAGGACTAAATCATGCAGTTTCCCAAAATTCTCTACATTTCAACACTGAGATGCTACACCCAAATCTGCATTTCTATTTCTTTTTTTCTCACACATACGAGAGACCTGGCTACGTGGATGCACATTTTTGCCAAGCGGCTGCTGCTACACAGCTGCCATGGCCCCAGCACTCCCCGGTCCCTGCCACACTGCCAGACCCCGCAGGCACCCCTGGGACACAGCAGGTGTCCCTGACGCCGTTGTCAGGCAGGGAAAGACCAACCTTCAGGCCGCCCTTCTCGTCGGGCAGCGCAGGGACGCTCCAGGGCTGCATGACCCTCAGGTGGGGCAGGGGCGGCGCGGGGCTGGGCCGGCCTTTGTCCTTAGTCACCTGCATGCAGACACATGCCAGCAGTCGAACAAGTTCCGTGTCTATGGACACAAAAGCAAATATGTCTGCTGGGCCACGGGGAGGGGCCGGGACTACCCCATCAGCCTCAGAACTCAGCCCTGCAGCCTGGGGTTCGGAGTTCCAGAACCAAGGCCCCAGCCTCTCCGCCTATTCTTCCAAAGGCAGCAGGGAAGGACAGCAAGGCTCACTCTGCTTAACTGGAAACTAATACCAACAGCCTCTCCACCCCCACTAGAGAGGCAGAGAACCGTGGTTTCAAAAGCCAGGTGCGGAGGTTCCAACACCGCTCCTCCCTGCCCTGGCTGTGTAACTGCACGTGAGTTACTCAGCCTCTCTGTGTCTCTGTCAGGGGGCGGCTCGGCACCCTGCACAGAAAGGAGTCGGGGTTAGTGCTGTGGTGTGGCAAGTTAAGCCACCACCTGCAACGCCGGCATCCCAGACGGGCGCTGGCTCACGCCCTGGCTGTTCCCACGTAGGAGACCTGGAAGAAGCTCTTGGCTCCTGGCTTCGGCCTGGCCCCAGCCCCGGTCACTGCAGCCATTTGGGGAGTGAACCAGTGAGGTGGGAACGCTCTCTCTTTCTCTGTAACTCTGCCTTCCACATAAACACACTTTTTAAAAAAGAAAGAAAGGCATTTTGAGGATTTGAGGGAATCCCTTTCAAGCACTGAAAGTACCTAGCATAGGGCAAATGCTTAAGGAAGGTCAAGGATTATCAGGTATTAGTGAGATTTAAAAAAAAAAGCCCCAAACAAGATTGAAGAGAAAATCCCAAATTATTAATGCTGCTTTTCTCTTAATAGCTGTTCCTTTTTCCTCTCCCCAAGTATTGAATAACAGGTATCTGTTTCCTTAAAATAATTAGGAGTTGGGGCCAACACTGTGACATAGCGGGTAAAGCCACTGCCTGCAGTGCTGGCATCCCATATGGGCGCCAGTTTGAGTCCCGGCTGCTCCACTTCCGATCCAGCTCTCTGCTGTGGCCTGGGAAAGCAGTGGAAGATGGCCCAAGTCCTTGGACCCCTGCACCCACGTGGGAGACCTGGAAGAAGCTCCTGGCTCCTGGCTTCGGATTGGCCCAGCTCCGGCCGTTGTAGTCATCTGGGGAGTGAATCAACAGATGGAAGACCTCTCTCTCTCTCTATCTCTCTCTGCCTCTCCTTCTCTCTGTGTAACTCTTTCAAATAAATAAATAAATCTTTAAAAAAATTGGGAATAAAAATGCTCATTTAAAATCCTACTGGGAAAAAACTCCACTGGAAGCAGACTGCTTTATTGGGAAAAGGAGTAGAGTAACGGGAGGGGAACTAGGGGGCAAACACACTAACCAAGAGGAGTTTCTCGAAAAAAAAAAAAAATACTGTGCAAGAGTGAACTGGAGTGGCTGGAGACTGGGAGCCTCCCCACGAGGGGGTCTCCCAGGGGCAGAGTGAGCTCAGTGGACGGGGGACAGAGGACCCTCCCCCACCCACCACCATGTGAAGCTCTGTGAGGGTCGCAGTGACGCCCAAGAGCGCAGCGCAGGGCCTGCAGCAGGTGGGGCTGGGGCAACGCTGGCAACCTGGCTCGCCCAGCCCTGGCTAAGGGCAGCAGGGCCAGTGGTTGGGATGACCCAGCACAGGGCCTCTGAGCTTCTCTCTCTGGACAGAAACTCCCGAGCAGGATGATGACAGACCCGAGAGCCCATCCCTAAAGGGAAGCCCAGGTCCCAGGAGACAGCCTGTCCCAGCAGAGGGCCAAATGGGGGCAACAGGAGCTGGCTGGGACTGAGAGGCGGGGCTCCCAGGGGTGACATCCCAGGCACAGCGCCTGTGTGGCAGCCTCCCCCACACCAGGCCGGGGGTCTCTGCCCCAGTGTGGACTCAGCTGGTGAGAGGGGTTTCCCCTCGAGTCACGTGGGGCTCCTGGCACTAGGACACTAAGCCGGGATCTGAGCAGAATACAAAGCCGGACACGCCGTCGTCGCCTTCCCTGCCTGGGACCCTGCCGAGCTGGATGCTTCGAGGAGCCTCAGGGACTGTCCAGCCCGGCCCAGCGCATCACCGGGGGAGGAAGTGACTCGCCTGCAGCCATGCGGCAGGCTCGTGAGAGACTGGCTCCCCCCTGCACCTACGCAAGTGCTTATAACTAGGTTCCCAGGGGAGGGGCTTTTCTTGGAGCAACCCACCGGGATCGCTGAGCAGCATCACCAGGTCAAAGGCCGTGTACCCGTTCTTCGCACGGAGGCTGACGTCCGCCCCTTGGTTCAGCAGGTACTTGACAATTTCCTTATTCCTGGGGAGGAGGGAAGAAGTCAGAGTCACACCCACCACCGGGCTGATGCCACCAAGGACAGCGCCCCTCTCTGTGCCTTCATGAAGGGCATGGGTGGGCAGGTGGGATGTGAGATTTCAATCAAGGGGCCGACGCTGTAGCGCAGCAGGTTAACGCCCTAGCCAGAGGCGTTGGCATCCCATATGGGCGCTGGTTCGAGACACAGCTGCTCCATTTCTGATCCAGCTCTCTGCTGTGGCCTGGGAAAGCAGTAGAAGATGGCCCAAGTCCTTGGACCCCTATACCCATGTGGGAGACCTGGAGGAAGCTCCTGGCTCCAGATCCTGGCGCAGCTCCGGCCATTGCAGCCAATAGGGGAGTGAACCAGTGGATGGAAGACCTCTCTCTCTGCCTCTCCTCTCTCTGTATAACTCTGACTTTCAAATAGATAAATAAATCTTAAAAAAAAAGATTTCAATCAAAACCCAAGGATTCCTTCCACCAACAAAATGGACACCGAGGGCTCTGTCCCCAGGCTCCTGGTCCCTGCAATAGCAGGCAGACCCCATTATGGATGCCCTTCCTCCCAGTCTTGGGCAGGTCCCCTCCACAGGACAGCCTGGACAGCCCAGCACACACTAGTGTCCTTGAGACAGGAGATTGAGACTTTTTGAGTAACAGAAACAAATGGCGGCCGGCGCAGCGGCTCAATAGGCTAATGCTCCACCTAGCAGCGCGGGCACACCACGTTCTAGTCCCGGTCGGGGCGCCGGATTCTTTCCCGGTTGCTCCTCTTCCAGGCCAGCTCTCTGCTGTGGCCCGGGAGTGCAGTGGAGGATGGCCCAAGTGCTTGGGCCCTGCACCCCATGGGAGACCAGGAAAAGCACCTGGCTCCTGCCTTTGGATCAGCGCGGTGCGTCAGCCGCAGTGCACCAGCTGTGGCAGCCATTGGAGGGTGAACCATCGGCAGAAAGGAAGACCTTTCTCTCTGTCTCTCTCTCACTATCCACTCTGCCTGTCAAAAAAAAAAAAAAAAAAAAAAAAAAAAAAAAAAAAAAAAAAAAAAGGAACAAATGGCTGGGGCTGCCACCATGGTGTAGCGGGTAAAGCCACCACCTGTGACACCAGCCTCCCACAGGGGCGCTGGTTCCTGTCCTGGCTGCTCTGCTTCCACACCAGCTCCTGCTAATGGCCTGGGAAAGCAGCACAAGATGGCCCAAGTGCTTGGACCCCTGCACCCACGTGGGAGATGTCGCTCCCCCTCTTCGTGGAGGAACGACACAGGACCCTGCGCTGTTCTTTCGTCTGCTCGGCCCTCCCCGGGTTTGCTGCTGGTTCCTCCCGGGTTGGCTACTGTCCCTTCCACCTCCGTGGAAGGGCAGTTCCCCCTGGCCACATTCCCCACTTCCGCAGGGGAGCGGCACACCGCCGGCCGGCTCTTCTCGGGGGCTGCACAGGTGTTCCTTCAGCTAGATGTTCCCCTTAGATGTTACCGGTGCATGCCGTCTCTCTCCTCCTTTATAGTCCTCCTCCGCCAATCCCAACTCGGCTGCCCACACGCCAAGTACGCTGCTCTCCTCCAATCAGGAGCAAGTCCTACAGTTTATTAGCTGAACTGGAGGCAGCTGTGCGGAAGCTGTTTACTTCTCTCCCAGCGCCATATTGTGGGAGAGCAGATGCATAGAATAAGTCTTAATTCCAGTAACTCAGTCCAGTCCGGATTGCTCCCCACAGGAGACCCGGAGGAAGCTCCTGGCTTTGACCTAACTCATCTCTGGCTGTTGCAGCCATTTAGGGAGTGAACCAATGAATGGAAATCTCTCTCTCCTTCTCTCTGTAACTCTGCCTTTCAGAGGGAGAAAGAGAGAGAGAGAAAAAACTGCTCGCAGATGATGTGGGAAAGTGAATCACTCCCTTGAAACATGCAAGGAAGGAGCTCCTAATTTGGAGTCAGACCCCTTCGCAGCTGCCAGATGCCCACCCCAAAGCAGCAGCCTCAGGGAAGGGGCACGCCTACCCGGTGGGAACGCCAGCCAAGAAGGGGTTCCCAGCACCCAGGAAACACTGAAGCCTGGCCTAGAGGAGGGGCCTGGGCAAACACGTGGTCTGTCCACGCTGTCCTGTGGATGGGCCCCAACCAAGTCAGAGGAAGGACATCCACAGCTGGGCCTATGTGCTGTGGCGGGGCCAGTGGCTTATGGGGCCCGCAGTGTCTGTTTCGCTCACCACGATCACAAGCCACAGGAACAAGTGGCCAGCGCTTGTGTCATACCGGGAGGCCACGGTATCTCAAAGCACAGACTCCAGACAAACCAACCATGCAGGTCGCCTGTGAGCACCCTACAGAAACCTGTCTGTCCACGTAAAACGTTCCTGAGGGTGGCTGCTGCTTCACGGCCCCTGGGGACACCCAGTGATGGGAAAACAGGAAACCGGGCCCCGGAAGGGTGGGAACGCAGGACAGAACGAGCCCTGCTGCTCTCCCACGTTTGCTTTGGGCCTTGATGTTTTCACAGCCCTGGAGCTTGCAGGCGGCATCTCAGGACCGGAAAATCGCCAAGGGGTCCCACTGCCGGCCAATCTGCTGCCGGGCCTTGCGGCTGGGGGCAGGACCGGCACCGACCCGTGGTAGGTGGCCTGCATGAGGGCCGTCCAGCCGTGCACGCTGTCCTGCTTGTCAACGTCGGCGTGCCTCTCCACCAGCAGCTGCACCAGCGGCAGCTGCCCCGTGACGGCCGCCAGCATCAGGGGTGTCGCCCCGTCCCCGTTGACCAGGTTCACGTGGTTAGGGTCCTCGTCGGCAATCTCCTTGACCAGCTGGAAGTTTCCTGCAAGTGCAAGCAGGAGACACAGGCAGTTGGTTCCCAGAGGTCTGGCCTCTGCAGTGGGCTGCGGGGGTGGGGTGGAAATGGCCCCTGGCCGGAGGTGTGTGCTGACAGGCAGCAGCCGTCAGCACGTCGAGGCAGTGGGTGAAGGAGACGGACGGGGAAAGGCAGTGGGCACGCAGGAGGGGTCAGGTCTTGCTCAGGGTGAGCATCAGGAAAGGCTTCCTGGAGGCAGAGTCTACAGCAAGAGGAAATTATATATGCTAACCAGACCTTTGTCACAAAGAGACTGGAGTGGGTGGGGACTCGGAGAGGCGTGTCGGAGTCGGGGGAAGCCAGGGCACGGCGCAGACTTTGGCTGGAATGGGGGCAGGGGTCTGGGAGGGCAACCAGGTGTGGGTATAGCATCGTAATTAACACCAGCCTCTGGGATCTGAACTTCCCTGCGTGAAACAGCAAAACGCCTGTTTCTCTCCCAAATACTCCACGTGGCCGTGAAAGGGCCTACACGCGGGGGTGCTGGGAGAATGCGCCCTGCACTCGCCGGTAGCAGAGGATTCTCTTGAGTGCTTACCCATTTTCAGTGCATGGAAGATATCAGGTCGTGTTTTCTCCTCATCTGGGTAAACAGAGATTGTAAAAGTTAGCTGGGGGAGGTTCAAGCAACAGAGAAGCTGCAGGGCGCATCGACATGGGCCGGCTAGCCGCAGGCCTTTGTGACAGTCCCAGGGAATCCGAAAACACCCCGGGGACAGAGCGTGGGGGAACACGGGTGGGCAGCAGGTGGCTGGCCTGCTCCCACATTCCTATAGCTGAGGCTTCAGGCACCCCGGACCTCGGGCTGTCCTTTCCTAGAGATGTGAAATCTGGTCTTGGAAAGTCCTGCATTCTTGCAGAAATTACGAAGAGATCAGGATTCTTTTTTTCCTAAAAATTAAATATGCAACCATGGACTCTGGAGAGCTGAGCTCCGAGGAAGCCACCAGACACAGCCACCAAAAGAGCCTGTTAACTTGTACGTGCCTTCCCCAAAAAGTAGTGATGTGACTTAGGCCTCCTGCCCCAGACCCACAGACACAGCTGCTGACAGGACCACCCACCTGACCTGTGCGGCTGGCGCATGGGGTCCCATACCTACCCCACAGCTGAGCTGTGCACACCCGCCCACCCATGCCTTCCTCCGAGCGTGGGCCAGCAGGGACCCAGCTCCTGTCGAGCAGCACCTCCTGAGGGGCGGGATGAACGCAGGATTCTGTGAAGCTTTTTTTTTTTTTTTTTTTTTTTTTTTTGACAGGCAGAGTGGACAGTGAGAGAGAGAGAGACAGAGAGAAAGGTCTTCCTTTTGCCGTTGGTTCACCCTCCAATGGCTGCCGCGGCTGGTGCGCTGCGGCCGGCGCACCGCGCTGATCCAATGGCAGGAGCCAGGTGCTTCTCCTGGTCTCCCATGGGGTGCAGGGCCCAAGCACCTGGGCCATCCTCCACTGCACTCCCGGGCCATAGCAGAGAGCTGGCCTGGAAGAGGGGGAACCGGGACAGAATCCGGCGCCCTGACCAGCACTAGAACTCGGTGTGCCAGCGCCGCAAGGTGCAGGATTAGCCTATTGAGCCACGGCACCGGCTCTGTGAAGCCTTTACATAAGCCCAGGCTAACTCGCTGGCCCAGACCCACTGTCTCGGGCAGCTGGGAGGAAGCCACAGCCTGGCCCAAGGAGCCCCGAGCCTGCAGTCGGAGTATCTGAATCGGAGCACACTTTCCAGAGCCGTTCCCTTGTCACTAACATGCGGCGACACCCTTCCTCCTGCCGACTGCAAGGGCCCGAGGGTAACAGGTGGGAGAATGCTTCCAAGTGGGCAAGCCCTTTTCAAAGAGCAATGATGACCTTCGCCACTGACCAGTAACCACCCTGGCAAGGCTAATGCTTCCCTCCAGGCTCTACATGAAAAGGCAGGCATGACCATGGAACCACATATCTAATTTTGCCTGGGAGATAGCAGCAACAATGGGGCCGGCTATGGTGTGGCACAGCAAGCCTTCACTTGGGACGCCAGATTACCTATTTAGAGCGCTGTTTCAGAGTCCCGGTTGCTCCAGCTCCCTGCTAATGTGCGTGGGAAAGCAACAGAAGATGGCCCAAGGGGCCAGTGCTGTGGCATAGAGGTTAAAGCCACCACCCCCAGTGCCGGCATCACATATGAGTGCCGGTTCTAGTCCCGGCTGCTCCACTTCCCATCCAGCTCTCTGCTATGGCCTGGTAAAGCACTGGAAGATGGCCCAAGTCCTTGGGCCCCTGCACCCGAGTGGAAGACCCCGGAAGAAGGTCCTGGCTCCTGGCTTCAGTTCAGCTCCAACCGTTGCTGCCATCTGGGGAGTGAACCAGCGGATGGAAGACTTCTCTTTCTGCCTCTGCCTCTCTGTAACTCTGCCTTTCAAGTAAAATAAATATATCTTTAAGAAAAAAAAAGATCATCCAAGTACTTCAACCCCTGCAGCCACATGGGAGACCCACGTGGAGTTCCCAGCTCCTGGCTTCATTGTGGCTCAGCCCTGGCTGTTGTAGCCATTTAGGGAGTGAGATAGCAGATGGAAGATCTCAGTATCACGCTGCCTTTCAAATAATTTTTTTGAAGATTTATTTATTTATTTGAAAGGCAGAGTGATAGAGAGACAGAGACCCAATTCAAGTAGGTCTCCCACATGCGTGCAGGTGCCCCAAGCACTTGGGCCATCTTCCACTGCTTTCCCAGGGGCATTACAGGGAGCTGGATGGGGAGTAGACCAGCCAGGACACAACCGAGCCCACAGGGGATGCTGGTGTAGTGGGCAGTGTCTCAATCTGCTGCACCATGACACCAGCCCAAATAAATAGATCTTTTTTGATAATACTACCAACAAACAATGTCATCTCTTAAGTTTTTAAAAACACAGCATATTCATTTAAGTACCTAAGAATCCAATTTGCTATGGGCCAGGGCCCTCTCATACCAAGACCTTTTGACATGAGCCGTGTTGGCTGCTAAGCAACCACTGGTACTAATCAATCACCAACGGCCCAGCCTGATCCCAGGAGCTGACCCTGGGCCAGTCCCTTCCTCACCCTGGCCTTAAGTTTTTGGTCTATTTAGAGTAGCTCTAGGAACCTGCCCGATCCAAAAGAGGAAGAAACCTGCTCTAGCTTGCACCCCACAACCATGGTGGACAGTGGGGCGTCACAGCCATGGTGACAGCCTTGAGGATCCCCTTTCCTGCTGCCCACACCAGGGAGACCAGATCCCCAAGGCTCCAGTGCAGGTGGATTTCCCCACCCTCCTGGGAAGACCCAGGGGCTGGCCTTGGTACTGATTTGACAATCTCCACCCTTTCTAGCCCTTGCCCATGGCCTACATGGGCTCCTCCCCTGAGAGCCCACAGGGCAGGGGCACTCCCTGCATTGCTCCAGGGCTGCAGAAATCATGCCTTTTCTGGGAGGCCACCCAGCCACCCTCCTCCACTCAGAGCCTGCCTTGGTCCTATCTACCCTACCACACTTCACTCCTCTACTCTGCCCTTGTTGGCTGTTTAGTCTTTTCTTTTTTTAATTAGAGAGAGAGGAAGGGGGAGGGGGACGGGGAGGGAGGGGGAAGGAGGGGGAAGGAAAGGGAGAGAGAGGTCTTTGATCCACTAGTTCACTCCCCAATTGGCCAAAATGGCCGAAGCTGAACTGATCTGAAGCCAGGAGCTTCTTCTGGGTCTCCTATGTGGGTTCAAGGGCCCAAGGACTTGGGCCATCCTCTACTGCTTTCCCAGGCCACAGCAGAGAGCTGGATTGGAAAAGGAGCAGCTGGGACTGGAACCAGCACCCATATGGGATGCTGGCACTGCAAGTGGTGGCTTTATCTGCTACGCCACAGTGCCTGCCCCTGCTTTTTAGTCTTTTAAAAATTATTATTTATTTGTTTGAGAGTGAGGGGAGAGAGAGCTCCAATCTGGGGGTTCATTCCCCACATGCCTGCAACCAACAGGACTGGCCAGGGCCAAAGCAGGGAGCCAGAAATTCAGTCGGAGTCTTCCACACAGATGGTAGGAGTTCAACACCCCGAGCCATCACCACCTGCCTCCCAGGGGGTGCACTTGCAGGTGGCTGGAATCGAGAGTACAGCCGAGACTCAAACCCAGGCACTCTGAAGTGGGCCACAGGCGTCCTAACCACTATGCCAAAAACCAACCCAGTTTCAGTTTTTAGCTCCTTGGCACTTAGCATCCACCATACTATTCATATTTCTTCAC
This sequence comes from Oryctolagus cuniculus, assembly GCF_964237555.1. Lineage (NCBI taxonomy): Eukaryota > Metazoa > Chordata > Mammalia > Lagomorpha > Leporidae > Oryctolagus > Oryctolagus cuniculus. Next base: position 202,446,274 of record NC_091432.1, read on the forward strand.
TAGGTTTATTTCCTTCTCATTACCTGACTCCTCCTATAGAGGCCAAAGTCCTCAAGAGCAGGGACTAGGATCCCAGGTGCCTAGAAAGGTAGCTGGTGTCTGATACACAGTGGGCAGTCAGTAAACACTCACACAATAACTGAGTCAATGTATGGTACAGGGTGGGCCTTTGACACAGCAATCAAGTGGCCACTTGGGACGCCTGCATCCCACATAGGAGGGTGTGGGTCAAGTCCCAGCTCCTCTGTTTCCAATCCAGCACGCCCTGGGAGGGAGCAAGTGCTTAGGTCCCTGCCATCCCTGTGGGAGACCTGGATTGAGTTTTGGGCTCCTCACTTCAGCCTGGCTCAGTACTGGCTATTGCAGACAACTGGGGAGTGAACCACAGATGGAAGATTGATGTCACCCTCTCTCCTCATTGCCTTTCAAATAAACAAACACATTATAAAATTTTAAATGTATCTCAACATTAAAGAAAACCTAACAGCTTCCACTTAGTGGGTGTTGTGTGTGTGCCAAGCCTGCTGGGGTGCTCTGTTCCACGAAAGGGACGAGGGGTCCCACGAGGCCTCCGCTCGCAGTGGGATGTGACCTCCGCCCGGCTTCTCTCCTCGCTGGGGCTCAGCTTCCTCACCTGCACACTTCAGAGGGTTCCCCCAAACTTAACCTCTTCTTCCTTTCTGCCTCGGTATCTCTGTCACTCCGGGCTTTTAAAACAGGTTGGTTTCAGAGTTCTTGTTGGGCAGTGTATTTACAAGTAGCGTTGCCAAACCCGCAGCGTCTTCTGTCTCAGGCTTTGATGCTTTGACGGCACAAGCTTCCTGAGACTTTCGGGCCATCTTAGCCTTCCTTTTTTCATCTTTCAGCCCCAGATGCTTATACAACGCTGCCCATGGTCATGCCCAGGGCGGTCCCAGGGCTGCCGCTGAAGTCTGGCTCGTGACAGACACAGGCCACCAAGCTGCGTGTGGTCCTACTGCGCGATGAACTAGAGACTGCTGCTGCCGTTGTCTTACTTACTGATTTTATTCATGTGAAAGGCTAGAGCCAGCATCTGCTGGTTTGCTCCTCAGATGCTCCCACCGAACGTGACTAGGTCAGGCTCTCAGTCTAGGTTGCCCACATGGCTGGCAGGGACCCAAACACTGAGCCATCACTTGCTGCCTCCCTGGGTGCTAATGCATTAGCAGGACTGAGACCTGAACCCAGGCACTCCTCACACAGAATGCAGGTGTCCCAAGCAGAGCCTTAACAGTTTCGCCAAATACCAGCTACCTGGACGAGGTCCTGAAGCACAATATGTTCTGTGGCAGATCTGTTCAGGATGACTTAGACAACCCTTTTAAGTGCCACGAAAATGGCAAAAAGAAAAAATAAACACGACATACTGATTGTTTAAAACAAACTCAAAAGGGGGCTCCTTTTTTCCTGATGTTGTGAATTAGCCTTTGGGGATGGAGAGCTGGCCAGTGAGGTTGGGTGCCACGCTCTAGAGCAGACACTGGCAAGTGATGCCCCATTGGCCACATCTGTCCCACCTGAGCCCCAGCAATGAGAGCTTATGGGACCTGGCCACGCCTACTCATTTACATAACACACAAGGCTGATTTCACTCTAGCACAATCAGGCTCACACAGCCTGAGATATTTACTATCTGGCTTTTCAAAGGAAAGTTTACCGACCCCTGTTCTGGAAGTATCCCAGGACCACCTGCATCAGAACTGTCTGGCCAGGGAAGGGCCTAGCCATCAGACTCTGGAGGGTCAGCCAGGAACCGATAGGCAGTGCCATCTGATGGTAGAGGTACAGCCTGACCTGTTTTGGGCCTGACGGTGGTCAGTGGGTCCAGGTAGTCTGCGAGGTCCCTGTGCTTGTGGTCCAGTGCGACCTCGAAGGCAGTCTTCTCCAGGACACCGATGTGGTCGGGGTTGGCTCCCTTCTCCACCAGCTGCTGGGCCACGCCAAGCCTCCCGACCAGAGCCGCCAGCATGAGTGGGCTCCAGCCCACGGTCCGGGCCGCGTGGTTGGGGTCTGCGCCCCATTCCATCAGCAGGCGCACCACGGCCTCATGTCCGTGCTGGATGGCCGCCATCAGGGCCGTGATGTCCAGCAGCTCGTCCCTGCTGTCCCCCATCCCTGGCTGCTCGCCCGAGGGGTGGGGACTGTCCACAAAGGCACCGGCTTCCAGGAGCAGCTTCACCACACCCAGATGGCCACCCCGGGAGGCCACGGTGAGCACGCTGGCCCCCAGCCGGTTCTGGGCGTTGACATCAGCACCATGGTCCAAAAGGAGGTGTGCCACATTCACGTGCCCAAATCTGCCGGAAAGACAGAGAATGAGTGGTGCTAAACGTGGAGCAGTGGTGAGCAAACAGCTATGCAGTCCTCACGTCATTCATTATTAAAAGCCTAGTGGCTGCCTACCACAAAAGGCCTCACTCCAACGCCAGGCCCTGAGCCGACCCCACAGGTGCACTGCCACACGGCAAGCAATGGCCCTGCCTACACTGGAATCCAGCCTTGCTGCCCACCTGCCTCGTGACCCGGAGAAAGGACTTGAGCTTTATTGTGCCTTCATTTCCTGACCTGTAAAATGGAGACACAACTGCATCTACTTCAAAGCTGGCTGAGGATTAAATGAGTTAAGATAACTTTTATAAAATTGTTCTTTGTTTGAGAGGCAGAGAGAGAGAGCTCCACCTGCTGGTTCACTCCACAAATGCCCACGTTGGCCAGAACGAGGTTAGACTAAAGCCAGGAGCCAGGGGAACGCAATCCAGGCTTCCAACACGGATGCCGGAACCCAGGCACTGGAGCCATCACTGCTGCCTCGCAGGGTCTGCATCAGCGGGGAACTGGAGTCAGGGCAGGAGCCCAGCCTCAAACGCAGGTATTCCGCTGTGGGACACGGGCATCTGAACGGCTAGGCTGAACGGCCACTCCAAATGAGTCAATACACACAGGAAGCACCGCGTCCTGACAATTCTATTACACAAGGTCACCCAGCTCGTAAGGGGTGCGGGGCATCAAGGTCTCGGAATCCCACTGTCCTTGCTCTTCTCCCCTATACTACGCTGCCTCCCACGTCTCAGTTCAGATGATTCTGCTTTATATCTTGGAAATCCGTCTCTCCGCCTGGGCAGGGCCCCTGTCTGATTCATTTCTACCTTGGCCAGTACCAAACACACAACCTGATGCCAAAAGGTGTGGCACTGCTGTGGTCAGCAAGGATGGGCTCCAGCACCAAGTGCAGAGGCCCACTGCCCCCTGCTGGCAGGAATGTTCACAGGCGGCTGAGAACGCGGGCCTGGCCAGACCTTGCTCAATGACTGGAAAAGGGTGCTGGGATCCTGGGGGCTGAAAGGTACCCACCAACTCCCCAGGGCCAGGGAGGAGAAAATAGGGTCCTCTTCCCAGCATCATCTCTTCCTTCTTGCAACAGACGAGGACAGAGAAGTTCTGCTCTGGGGTGTCTGGTGAGCTCGCAGGCACACATGTCTGAGCTGCGAGTGACCCTGGACCCGGACTAACCAGGAAAGGGAAGAGGGCTGATGTGCCAGCCCTGAAGAGACCACATGGCAGCCCAGTGGCAACCTGTGCGGTGGCTTCTTGTGTGTCTTGTTCACCCCTCCTTTCCAGAAGCAGCTTTTATGCCTCATCTAAACCCAGGCTCCCCTCCCGCTGGGGGAGGCAAGGCCAGGGCTGAACTTACAAATACCTCCTGGGACATGAACCTTGACAGCACAGGGTCAGCCCGCAGAGCGCGAGCTGGGGAGGGACCAGAGCGGGAGCGAGGGGGCAGGTCAAACTGAAACGCACTCATGTGCAGAAGGCTACAACCCCAGGGGGTCCCCCTGCCTGCAGCCCCCAAAACAATACTCCTCAGACCAAAATCTGATGCTGTTTTCCCAGGTTCCCACTGCCTATGGGCCCTGCCTACATGCCAACCTCATTTCCCTGGGACTCACACGCACCACGCCATCCCTGGTTCCGGCCCCTCCCCCCAGACGCCATCTACAGCACACAGCCTTCCTTGGGCTCAGGACTCAGCCCCTTCTCGGAGCACCTCCTGCAGCTTTGTGCTATGGCGCACCTGAGGCACTGCCTCCCCGCAAACGCGGGCTTCCTGCCCATTCGTGTTTCCCAGCCCCAGCTCAGGTAGCCACGTGAGTAAAGGCAGGCAGCGGGGAGCGGAACTGCAGAACCGGTGTCTCCTGAGTGCAGCCGATTTAAGAGATGGCACTGTGTGCTTACCAAGCGGGAGGTGAAAGCTGGCCCAATCCCTAGGAGCTGTTACAAGGTGCGGGCACATTCTTACCTCATGTGATCTTACTAAACAGACTCCTTCCCTCCCATGTTACAGATGAGAATGCTGACGATCGGCACGGTGGCCAAATCGTCCAAAGTCTCTCAGGCTAGAAGCCAGAGACGAACCTGGACCGGGACCCCCGGCCTGGCAGCTCGGCTCTCGCGCGATACCCAGTTTTCACAGAGGAAGCAAAGGCTGCCTTAGAGCAGAACTGCTGAAATTTGGAATGTTTGCTGAACTCTCGGGTAGCCCAAGAGAGCATCCAATTAGGCTGAAAATTAAAAAAGGGTTCAAGGGAAGCAGAGATAATTTTGTGGATGCTAAGGCTTCTAATCGGTAATTACCGGAGATGGGGATGCGAGGGGCTTTCTGAACAGGTGCTATGATTACGGATTAATTTCGGCAATTAACACCTGTGTCTCGATAGCTGGCACACTCTCCTGCTACTCAAAGCCCCGGGCCGAGTCCAGCCTGCCACACTGCAGGTGGGGAATCAAGGGCCACCTGGGAAAGGGTCTCATTAGAGCCAAAGTAAACACCGGGCAACGTTGCCCCAGGCCAGAAACTGCAGGCAAGCTCCCGGCATTGCTTGCGTGCTGCCAACACCAAGAAGGAAACTACCAGTTATTGGACTCACTGCTGGGACCACAGGCCTGGAGCCAATCAATCACCTGTCCATGGGTGTCAATCAGACTCTCCTCTTACCAGCTGTGTGGCCTTGCGCACGTTACTTAACATCTCTGTGTGGGAATCCCTCCGGAGGATGACAATAGTACCCAGTTCTTAAGGTTTCGCGTGGACTGAATGAGCTGAGTCATTGCAATCACTCAGCACAGTGCTTGATCAAGGGCATCTATTATTCTAACAACAAGGAAAACAAACATGAACATAACCACTTCCGACACTGAAATACCCACAAGAGACCCAAGTGCGGTCCAGGCACAGGGCTGCTGAGGGCCTGGCCTGCCAGGGTGGGTGGGGTGCGGAGGAGCTTTGGAGCACTGAGGGCGGGGGTGGTAAACAGATGCTCACTTAGGCTGCCTGCGGCGGCTGCTGGGACCCACCAGACCCAGGGAAGGCGAGCACAGCCGGGCAAGGACCTGCCCTTCCAGAGCTGAGGGACACGGACACAGACACAGACACACACACAGCCTAGCGGAAGTCACAACTCAACACACGCACACGCAAAAACACACACACAGGACAGCCTTGCAGCAGGGAGCCCAGGCACAACTCAACACAGGCAGACAGGAGGCCTGAGGGCAGGGAGTCCTAGGGACAACTGGGCAGAAATCAACTCGAGAGGCTCCAGCTCCTGACCAGGCTCAGCTAAAGAGCGAGAGGGAACTGGAACCCCGCCGCAGGACTGTCATAGTGGACCCCGCTCTCACACTAACAAGTGAGAGTGTGCTGCCCACACGGCACCTGTCAGAGGAACCAGGCATAAAGGCCCACGCCTCAGGTGGGAAGGGACAAGGTCAGGACACTGAGACCACCAATCCCAGCCCTTCTGACAACACTAATTGTTAGAGAGAAAGCAAAGTTCTTGGAAAACATTGTTAGTTTGCACTGACGGTCAGAGGCTAGACTAATTGTGCGTCTCTCGCCCCATCAAGAGGAACAGAGACTGAGAGCTGAAGCAGGGAATGACGCTGCCCGCCCTGCAGACCTCGGTTAGCAGCACACACTGGAGAGCAGGGGGCTTCCGTAGGCATCCCAGGAGGGCTCACCAGGGCCCCTGGGCTGGGGGGGAGGGCAGGGGCGAGGCCCTTGCCAGGAAGCCTCTTGTCATGCCATCCCCAGCCCCAGGCTTCTGAATCTCCATCTCCAGAAACAGGGCCCAGGAACCTGCATTTGGAAAGCATTTGGGTGACTCCGGTGTGTGGCCACGGGGACCACGGAGGAAGGCAACCAGGAATCATGTGGCATGCTGGACGGTAACACTAGGGCGACAGGGAGGGAGATCATTGCAGGCTTCCTGGAAGAAGCTGAGCTGGGAGGGGACGGAGGGCTTCCAGGAGGGCACGAAGGGAGGAAGGGGCGTCTCTGCATGGGTCAGGGCGGGGGCTCTGCAGCGGGACTCCCTGGTCTGCTCTGGCCAGTTTCATGCTCCTAGATCTGTTTCTCACACAGATGACAAACAGTAGAGACAACATTCTTAACACATAGTAAATGCTCAATGTTGGCCTTTTCTTTTTATTTTTTAAGATTTATTTATTTATTTGAAGGGCAGAGATACAGAGAGAGAAGGGGAGAGGGGAGAGGGGAGAGGGGAGAGGGGAGAGGGGAGAGGGAGAAATCTTCCATCCACTAGTTCACTCCCCAAATGGCAACAACGGCCAGAGCTGGGTCGGTCTGATGCCAGGAGCCAGGAGTTTCTTCCGATCTCCCACGTGAGTGCAGGGGCCAAAGCACTTGGGCCATCTTCCACTGGTTTCCCAGGCGCATTAGCAGGGAGCAGGACAGGAGGCGGAGCAGCCAGGACTTGAACCAGTGCCATATGGGATGCCAGCACTGCAGGTGCTTCTATGCCACAGCACCAGCCCCTCACTGTTTGCTTTTCTAAAAAACGCAGAGGGACGGGCCTTTGGTGCAGCAGTTAACATCTCGTACGGGACATCCACAGTCCACAAAGGAGCTGCTGGGTTTTTCAGCTTCCTGCCGACGCACACCTTGTAGGGCACCAGTGACAGTTCAAGCAGTGGGGTCCCTGCCACCCACATGGAAGAGCTGGATTGGGCTCCTGGTTCCCAGATTTGCCCTGGCCCAGCCCCAGCTGTTGCAGAAAAAATAGAGATTGAACCAGTAGATGTGATCTTTCTCTGTTGGTCTCTTTCTCTGCCTTTCAATAAATATAATTACTAATTAATTGAGTGATTAAAAATGGAGAGTTCTCTTGGTCTAGACCTATGTGGCAGCAACACGGCTAAAAAGGCCAAGAGGGTTGCAGTCATTGATAAATACGGGACCCGCTATGGTGTCTCCCTCTGGAAAACGGGGGGTGTGGGAGGGGGTGAAAGCAGCCAGCACACCAAGCGCACTTGTTCCTTCCATGGCAAAACCAAGAGGAAGAGACCAGCTGTGGGGATCTGGCACCATGGCTCCTGCATGAAGACAGAGTCTGTGGTGCCTGGGCCTACAACACCATTTCCACCATCACAGCCAAGTCCGCCAGCTGAAGGAGTTCAAAGACCAACAGAGGCCCCACCTATCTGAGCCATCACTGGCCTATAATAAAGTGGTCACTCTATTGCGAGGCAAAAACAGAGAGTGACACACAGTTGGCCTGCATGAAATCATCTTGGCCAGAGTCTGGAAGCCGGGAGAAGGCTGAAGACAGGATGTGGGGGAGGGGGAGGGCAGAAGCACCTCCAATGCCACGCTAAGGGCTCTGGCTAGAGCACTGCGGTGGGAAGGTAAGGCATTTTAGAAAGATCTGGAAGCGTGTCAAGGAAGGGTCAGAGAGGGCGCGCCTGGAGGGAGCGCTGTGGGAGGCATCGCAGGGGTCTGGCCTGGCCAAGGGCCGCGTGGAGGGGCAGAAGGGTGTGGATTCAAGGGCCATCACAGACACGCTTGGGCAGTCAGGTGTTGGAGCCGAGGATCTACTGAGAGCTGCGAGAGCCACCAGGACAGCAAACTGCAGAACGGCAGCAGCCCACAAGGCTTGCTGGTCACCCCAACTGCTCCAGGCGAGAACTCAGAGGTGAAACAAGGCCCCCAGCATACTGGAAGGTGCATGGAACCTTGCACTCCATCAGGCATGCGAACGGCCAGCACCCACAGTGTAACTGCGCTGGGCTCCTGAAGAGTATATACAGACTGACGCAAATGCCCAAGGCTGGGGAGTGGGTACGCAAACCTCAGGATAGCCCCATGGCTGGACCATCACACAGCAGCTGAAAACAAGGTATTCGGGAATAACGCAGAATAAAATTTTGCTAACAATACAAGTTAGATTAGAACGGAACATCTGTAATGCGTGGACAATGACTGGGTCACAGTGAGCAGATTAGCAAAAGGGAAATGAAGGCTGCGGAGAGAGCAGGTTCCGAGGAGCTGGCGCAATGGGGGGAGCACGATGCAGAGGCAGAGAGATGTGACTCCTGCTGGCTTTGAAGGCGGAAGGGGCCGCGAGCCACGGAAGGCTGGCAGCCTCCAGAAGCTGGAAACGGCGAGGCGCTGGGTTCCCCTACAGCCCCCTGCCATCTGATTCACTCAGTGAGACCAGCATGTCCTCAACCTCTAAAACTTGAAGATAGGACACTTGAGTTGTCTCCAAGAGCAAGTTTGTGCTAAGTTGTGACAGCAGCTACAGGAAATGAATACTCCTGCAGGGACAGCACCCTGCACTATCCCTACCATCGACACCACCAAGGGCCGGTGTTCCTCCTCTGTGCAATTTCCTGCCCATACCCTTGTTCACACGTGGACTGACACATGTATCAGGGTGGTCACCGCAGCATGAATGACAAGAGGCTGGAAACAACCAAAGGGCCCTGCACAGGGGCTGGTGAAGCTGTCGTCCAGTAAAATACCGTGAGCCTACTGGGAAGTGACGGGCAGAGCGCCCGGCGTGAGGCATGCAGGCACAGAGCCGTGGGAGGAGCCCGTGTAGCAAGGGGCACGGAGGGAAAACCAGCGATCTCTCTGGCCTGTGCTCAGTCCACCTAGGAGGCAGTGGCTCTCACCAGGGCACAGCGGGCAACGCCTGCACACATCTGTTTATCACCACTGAGTGGGGGGAGCACGCATTACCGGCATCTAAGGAGCCCCGACCCTCAACAGTACCAAGGTGGAGAAACCTTGGCATAAAGAAACTCTAAAAACTTATGTAAGGAAGGGAGGGGCAGACGGAGTCTGACTGGACGGCAGGGTGTAGCGACCTCACTGTGGCCGATCTGTGTCTGTGTCTCTTTAAGGATTAAATGTAAAATGCCCCTAGTGGTTTGAGAACAAGGGTTTGACTGCAAGCCTTCTTTTTAAAAAGGACCGAATGCAGAACACCCTTCTCTACCAAGAGCAACGTGAACTCAGCCAAGAGGACCCTTGTCCTCCCCTCTGCACCCAAAGACCCCCAGCCTGTTCCTCCACGGCTCACCCTAGCAGCAGGCAAGGCTGCTCCAGGCTCTCCCCAGCCCCAGGAAGCCTCTTCAGGCCCCGAGCAAGCTCGGTGGAAGGCACCGTCTGCGCCTTCTGTCTGTGTTTCAATGCTGCCCACGGCGCCAGCACGGCAGCCCGCCGGGCCCTCGCCTTCCACAGAGCTCTCCTGGGCTACATCAGTGCTCGGCTGCCCCTGCCTCTCACAGCAACACTGCCCCGACTGCCACCCAAAATTCAAACGCCACTGCTGCTCCGGCTTGTGCCCTGGAGAAGCGGTGACAACGGGAGGCTCCGGAGGGAGACACGGCTCCAAGTCCCGACGCCTCAGCTGTCGGCCATGTGGCCTTGGCCGAGCTACTTCTATGTCCGTTTCCCTTTCTGTAAAATCACCGCAGCATTATTTTCTTATCATAACATGTAGGGAAAGCTATGATGGTAAAAAAAAAAAAAAAAAAAAAAAAAAAGCTGAGTGGGCTTCAAAAATTTTTTGCTCCCAAATCAACTCAATACTTTTAATTCTACTGTTCGAAGAACTTTCTAGAGCATCCTTGCATATAAGGAAGCCAGACAAGACCAGACTGAGAAAATGGTGTGCTAAACGAACGATCTTCCCTTGAGTGGCTGATGGGCACCATCAGCTACCGTCACCAGCTGTCATTCTTACATCACACATTCACCTGGGATAAGTCCTCCTAGCCCAAAGTCCCAGCTGTCATCAGTATGCTATGGACCTCCGGTATCCTCGGGCTCAGACTCCCTTGCCCTCCAGACTCCCCTCTCCGGCTCCCCACTGGGCAGCGCTTCTTGGGGCGCCCTCCACAAAGACCCCTACTGGACATGTGCCTGACCACCAGGCTCATCCTCACACTGACCCTCCTCCTGCTGCCACCAACCAGAAATCCTGAAGTCATCTGTGCTGTCCCCCTCGCCCTCACCCCGCCCAGTCCCCAGCAGCCAGTCAGCCATCAAGATCTATCTATTCCCTGGGGCCGGGGCGCTCTGGCGCCGCAGGTTAATGCCCTGGCCTGAAGCGCTGGCATTCCATGTGGGCGCCGGTTCGAGACCTGGCTGCTCCACTTTCAATCCAGCTCTCTGCTGTGGACTGGGAAAGCAGTAGAAGATGGTCCAAGTCCTTGGGCCCCTGCACCCACGTGGGAGACCCAGAAGAAGCTCCTGGCTCCTGGTTCAGATCAGCACAGCTCCAGCCATTGTGGCCATGTGGGGAGTGAACCAGTTGATGGAAGACCTCTCTCTCTGTCTCTACCTCTCTCTGTAACTCCATCTTTCAAATAAATAAAATAAAGATATTTTTAAAGAAAAAAAAATCTACTTCCCGAGTAAATCTCAAACATCCCTCTGCTCACCTTCCACTGTCCCCATTCTGGTCCTGGCCACCACTGGCTTTCACCCAGCCCGCTGCAACTTGCTCCCAATCGGCCTTTCGGAACCCCCCAACCTGTTCCCACACTGCAGGGAACGCCAGTTTCCCAAAACTCCAATCTCCTGTCGCTCACTCTGCCTGGAGCCTTCTGTGACTCTCAGGGCCCACTAGGGTGGGCTTTCCTCCTGCCCCTGGCACCTGTCCCCTCATCTCCCCGGATGTCCAGCCCCTTCTCGACCAGCACTGTTCTAGCAGCGGGACCAACCATCACCTGAAGTGGGCTCCAGCTCCCTGGCCCTTTCCCACCACCCCTCCGGTCCTGGTGAATTCTCCTCTATCCTCGGATCCAAGGCGATACATCATCTCTACCAGACACCTTCCCTCGCCTCCCCAAACCTGGTCAGCTGCCCTCCAAGCTAGCCCCACCATCCCGGTGCTGCCCCACCGCGGGGACTCTGCCTGTATCTGGGCGCCCGCAGCACCCCCAGCGCCACGCCAGGCGGGTTGGTGGGTCCTCAGGAAACCGCCTTGCACGAAGCGGGGGATCAAGGCCTTCAGGGTCTACTGGCAGTCTCTGGGTTGCGTTTGGAAAGGCCAAAGTTTCCAAGACGCGATGTAAATTACACTCTCCCACTTTTTCTTGTGCCCAAAGTTTCCCATTCCAGACTCTTAACTAGTCCTTGACCCTTCGCCTCCCGGGGCGCCCGCCGGGCTGGGCGGGGGAGGGGGGTGCCGCCTGAGCCCTCCACGCCCCGGCCCCCCCGGCCGCTCACCTGGCCGCCTGCATGAGCGCGCTCCAGCCGTAGTGGTTGCGGCTGTTGACCGAGGCGCCGCGGCGCAGCAGGAAGCGCACCAGCGGCTCGTGGCCCCCGGCCGCGGCGAACTGCAGCGCCGTGTTGCCCGCCTCGTCCGAGCAGTCCACGGGCACCGGAGCTCCGGCCGCCGCCGCCGCCGCCGCCGCCGCCCCGGGCCCGGCCGCTTCTGCCCCCGCCGGCTCCGCGCCCGCCTCAGGCTCCGCGCCGCGCTCGGCCGGCTCCGCCGCCCCCGGCTCCAGCAGCCGCCGCGCCGTCTCCGTGTCGCCCTGATCACAGGCACGCAGCAGCAGCTGGAAGGCCGGGGGCAGCCCGCCCTCGCCCATCGCCGCCCGGGGCTCGCGGCAGCCGGCGAACGTCCACCCGGCCGGGCCGGGCCGCGCCGGCTCCGCCCCCGGATGCTGTGCGCCCGCGCCCCCTTCCGCCCGCCGGCGCCGTGCGCCTACTGTGTGCCGGGCGCAGCCGGGGTGGGGCCGCGCGCCTACTGTGTGCCGGGCGCAGCCGGGGTGGGGCTGCACCTCCACGACCCGCGTGCGGGGCAGGAGGACGGCGGGTTCTGGGAGGCTCCTCCAGCGCCCGCCGCCCGGGCCTTCTGGCCGCCGGCTCGCGGCCTTCTCCCGCCGCTCCGGAGACTTCCTGCCCGCGGCGGAGGTCGGAGCGGCTGCCCCAGCCCCTGGCCATGCTGCGCGCCGGGGACCGCTGGACCCAGAGCCGAGCCCATCGCTCCTCCGCTGGGCTGGGTGCTCCGCTGCCCCGTTAACCGACGCGTCCTCGGTAGCTGCTGAGTTAAGAACCGAATGGGACCACCATGTTCCCGCACGATGTCCTGCCAGGCCCTGCTTCGGACCCTGTCGCTGAGCTACAAATGCCTCAGGCGCTCTTTGCTATCACCCACCCACCAAGCATCAGCAGGACGTTGATATCAAAGTACCCCAGCTGCATCTCAGACCCGTTGAGGCAGAAACTCCGGGTGTGGTTGAACAAAGCCATGCGGGGTGATCCTAGTGCACCCCAAAGCTGGAGACTTCGACTTTGGTTCTTGCAGCCGGCCCGTCATCCACCCAGGAGGGTCTCGATGGGCACTTCCAATGTACAGAGGAGGCCACCAAGGCTTATTAAAGAGGTTGTGTCTTAGCAGTGCCCACGCAGGCGCCCTGCGGGGGAGCTGTGCCTGGCGCCCGAGTGTCTCTGTGTCTGTGGCATCCTGTCCCGTGCTCTCTCCGATCTCAGCCCGTGTTGGCTGAGGGCCTGCCAGGGGTCAGACCCAGGTGCTGGGGGGCCGACGGGCACCAGGCACAGTGCCTGAGGATACTCGCAGATACCCAGACGAGTAAGCAACAAATAGAGCTTCCCTCCAGGTAAGTGGGATAGAGGGCGGGCAGAGGTCACTGAAAACGTGAGCTTTCCAGAGACGGGAGGGAGCTAAAAAGTCAACGCTGCTGGCCCCGGGGGAAGAGCATCCAGTCCAGCTGGAGGAAGCGGAAGGCTCAGACAAGAGCCACCCTGGCCACAGGTAGCTTACTCGGCCACCTCCCACCACAATCAGGCAAAAGGATTTATAATAAGGGGGTTCAGCACATGACTACTAAATGGCTAAGCCTGCTAAATGTAGACTGCCAAAGAATTCTAGTACAGAGCAAAACGTGACAAGGGCCTGAGAAAAGGATGAGGCGGGGGTTGGCAGACACGCTTTTAATGTGTGTATCTTCCATCTGCTGGTTCACACGGTTGCAATGGCTGGAAGTGAGCAGGCAAAACCCAGGAGCCTAGAACTCTGGGTTCCCCATGTGAGTGGCAGGGGCCCACACACTCGGGACATCTTCCCCTGCTCTCTCAGATACCTTAGCAGGGAGCTGGATTGGAAATGGAGCCAACCAGAACTTGAACCGGTGCTCGTATGGGGTGCCGGCACACAGGGCCAGCCCCAGGGCTCAGATAGCAAAGGGCTTCGGTGCCAGGATGCAAACTGGATTTACTCTGTGAGCAATGGGAGCCGCAGAAAGTACTTGAGCTGGTGAGTTTCAACACTGGAGCGAATCCCTCGGGCCGCTGTCAGGTGGCGCATGCGCTCTCCCTCGCTTCCACACTCGGCCTCATTCACAAAAAGGATGACTTCCTTTGGAAGCCTAATTGAAGAGAGTTGTTTCCTTGAAAATCCTCAGTAACTAACTCTGCTTACTCAGGTGTCTTATGTTACTCATTTTTTCATTATGAAAGTAATATAGGAGCAAAAAGTCAATTTCACCAGTACAGAAGGGCACAGGCAGAAGTAAAAGCCCCTTTCCCTCTTTCTCACCCCGCCCAGTCCTCCTCTCATAAGTAACTGGTATGCACACCTGTTTCATCTTCCCTGACGTAGTTCAGGAAGCTCCAAGCACACACACACCTATAGGCATTCGTTACCCTTCTTGGTTGCAAGCAGCAGAAATCCAGGCTCTGGATAATTGAAGCAGAAAGAGGACTTCACGCAAGGCCCTCTCCCTGCTCCCAGCCCCCACAGGCAGGATCAGTGACCCCCATCACAGCTGGACCAGGGTGGAATCTTCAGAGGCCCTTTTTAGTGTCCCTGGCTACCCATTCGCAGCTGCAGTGGGAGTGTCTGAGTGTCTGATTGGCTCAGCCTGGGTCATGTGCTCTGCCTGGCAGAAAGGAAGGCTGCAAAAGTGAGTTTCTGGGGTTCTCCATCTCTGGCGAGAGGTAGAGTCCGCCTTAGAAGGTGGAAGCCGGGCGGCAACAAAGAATAACGAACGTCTCCCACACTCAGTCCTGTGGGTCAGTGGCTAGTGCACATCCAGAGAGTTTTTGCGGCAGCAATGGGGAACAAGGCCCTTCCTGCTGAGATTGTCCCATGTCAGGGTGGCAGGATGTTGTCAGCCGACCTGAGCACTCTCCACCACCACGTGAAGACAGCCTGCCTGAGAATGAAGCCCCCCCCCCCAAAAGAGAGCAGAGCCATGTGATGGGAAGAGATCAAATCAGACAGCACCCGCCCCCCGTTCTGTCCTGTAGGGAAAGAGCAGATTGCTGTCGTTTGCAATCCAAGCCTGAGCAAATGCATAATCCATGCTTTTAATGAACGGGTTGGTGCCATGCACGCTATTATGAATCTTGCTTTTCTTTTTTCCATCTAACAGATGTCTGGGGATGCAGATCTTGGGGAGGGGAACCTTTTTTTCTGCCAAGGGCTGTTTGGATATTTATGACATCTTTTATGGGCCATACAAAATGATCAGCTTAAAAATTTGCTTGCTATAGACACTGAATTTCTTTTTTTTTTTTAAGATTTATTTATTTATTTAAAAGAGTTACACAGAGAAAGAGAGGCAGAGAGAGAGAGAGAGAGAGAGAGAGAGAGGTCAGTCTTCCATCTGTTGGTTCACTCCCCAATTGGCCACAATGACCAGAGCTGCGCCAATCTGAAGCCAGGAACTTGGAGCTTCCTCTGGGGCTCCCATGCGGGTACAGGGGACCAAGGACTTGAGCCATCTTCTACTGCTTTCCCAGGCTATAGCAGAGAGCTGGATCAGAAGTGGAGCAGTCGGGACTTGAACCGGCACCTATGTAGGATGCCTGCACTGCAGACGGCGGCTTTACCTGCTATGCCACAGTGTCATCCCCAATTTAATGAATTTCAAGTCCCTCCTGCAGTTGCTTTGTCAGGGCTAGACCACATGTTTTTGCAGGCCTTATGTGGCCCGTGGGCCAGATGTTCCCCACTCCTGGTGTGGATGGATCTGCTGTATTTTTGTTTTTTGTTTTTATGAAATATGTTCACTTATTTGAAAGGCAAAGTGTGGGGAGCAACCCGGACTAGACTAAGTTACTGGAATTAAGACTTATTCTATGCATCTGCTCTCCCACAATATGGCGCTGAGAAGGGAGAAACAGCTTCTACGCAGCTGCCTCCAGTTTAACCAATAACCTGTAGGACCTGCTCCTGATTGGAGGAGGGCAGCGTACTCGGCGTGTGGGTAGCAGAGTTGGGATTGGCGGAAGAGGACTATAAAGGAGGAAAGAGACAACATGCACCAGGAACATCTAAGGGGAACATCTAAGAGGAACACCTGTGCAGCCCCCGAGAGAGCCGGCCGGCGGTGTGCCGCTCCCCCGCGGAATTGGGGAAAGTGGCCAGGGGGAACCGCCCTTCCACGGAGGTGGAAGGGACGGCAGCCAACCTGGGAAGAACCAGCAGCAAACCCTGGGAGGGCCGAGCAGACAAAAGAACAGCGCAGGGTCCTGTGTCGTTCCTCCATGAAGAGGGGGAGCGACAGCAAAGTGACAGGGAGAGATCATCCATCTGCTGGTTCACTCCCCAGATGCCCACAGCAACCAGGATTAGGCCAGGCTGAAGCCAGGAGCCCAGAACTCCATCCCATGTGGGTGGCAGTGACCTAAGCCTTTGGCCCATCACCTGCAGCCTCCAAGTGTGTTAGTTGGGAGTTGGAACTGAAGTGGAAGAGCTGGGACTTGAACCAGCTGCCATCTCAAGCAGCCATTTAATGACCTGGGCTACACCCCTGTTGTATCTGTTTTTATTGATTGCGCATAACACTGGCTATCGTACTGGGCATAATTTATTAAATCATTTTTAAAGGATGCACAATGAGTTTGTTTCCATTTAATGCTGTTCTATAAGATCCTGCATTGAACAGCACTGGTAGCAGTCAGGGTTCCAGCAGGTTACAGATGGCGCACTTGGCTGAAGTACTGAGGGACGTTTGCTGGAGGACCATTGACAGAAGTGTGGACAGGGTTTCCTGAGAGGCACCAGAGGTTGTGTGGCACCCCAGGGCTGGCAACGGTAGGGAGCGGTTCCTGCCCCAGACGTAGTAAATCGGAATCTGCACTCAGCATGACCCCCAGTGATCCATGCACACAGTGAAGTGTGGGAAATGTGGACGCAGCACATCTGCACAGATGTCCCTTACACAAGTGTACCTCTCGTCTCGCGTGTGTACTCTGTTTTGGCACCTTTTTTCATTAATCCCTGTGTCGGTTCACGTCTTGAGAGTCAGATGTCCGGCTGGTCCTTTCTCCAGGAGCAGTGCCTGCATAGCAGAAAGAGGGAAGGTGGAGGGAAGGCGAGGGGGGCCTGCTCACTGTGACTCAGGCTGCCACCTAAGACGGGGGAGCGGGCAGCAAGGAGGCCTGAGTGGGAAGAGCTGCAGGCAGCAGACCCTCTGGGGAAGTCTCATGCTAAGTTGCATGCTAAGGTGTCCTGTGTCAGGCAGAAGTGGCCAGGTTCAGGTTCTGGTTCTGGTTCTGGTTCTCCCACCATGCTTGACCACTAGCTGGGAGAAGCCAGAGGACACTGCAAGATCTCTCGAAGGGCAACCTGGGTAGTGCACATCCATTGCTGACATAATCTCCATTCTGTCAACGTTGATGGAATCCTTTTTGTGCTAGCTGTGTGTGTGGATTTGGGGACAAAGCCTCGGGCTCCCAGGGAATCCTATGAGACTGCAGAACAGAGTGGCCCATGCATTTTTGGCAGTTCAGAGGGGGTAACACAGTTGAGGGGTGTCAACGACAGCTTCCTAGGAGAGCCATGGCTGCAAGTTAGGCAGAAAGAATGGGCGGGATCTAGGTAATTATAGGACAGAGATAAAACAGATGGGAAGTGTGATGGGAAGTGGTGCTTCATGTAGAACAATCAGTAAAGTATATTTGCTTTTCAATGCCTAACTTTCTTTCCTAATAAGATAGCAATGTTTGTTGTAAAGAATTCAGATGTAGAAATGTAGAATTTTTTGTTTGTTTTGTTTTGTTTAACCACTGTATCCTCAGACTGTAGCACACTGCCTGCCAACCGGTCGGTTACCATTTATTGAAAACAATGACTGAATTGAATAAAAATGAAAGGACCACGGGATCTCATTCAACAGAAGTAAACGTGATACAGTTAATGGTTTGGTGAATATTCCTTTAGATTTTTTTTCCCTGTGTATATGTTGATGTATGTTATTTAGCCAAAATAGGATTATATTACCCACAGAGCTCTAGGACTTGCTTATCTTGGCTTACCAATGCATCGTAAGACACATCTGCATGTTAACCACCTAGAATTAATTCATGCTTGTTAATGGCACTGTGGCATAGTGTGATCTGACACGGATGTGCAGTGCTGTATTTTATAGTCTATTAATGGACATTTGAATTTCAGTTTCCAACTTTGCTTTTGTTCACAATACTGAAGTAAGTGTCCTTGTAGGCATCTCTTTTGAGTGCTTGTGAGTCTATTTTTGTTGAATAAATTCCCAGATGTAGAATTGCAAAGTCAAAGGATATTAGTATTAACATTTCTGATAAATGTTGCCTGACTGCTTTCCAAAAAGTTATCTCCGTTTGCATTCCCATCAATGCTGTCTAAGAGTGTGTTTATTCAGCTCCTTGCCAAAACTGGAATTAAAAGGCTTTTAAATCTTTGCCAGTCTAATTGGTGAAAGAATATTTCAGTGTAAGTTTGCTCTGCATGCATTTAAAATAAAGAGGGGAGTATATTTTTGTGTATTTATAAATCTCATATCCTTTTTGGGGACAACCGTCTATTCAAATCCTTTGGCAGCTTTTATTTCTGTTTGTTCTTTTTATTTCCCTGTTGATTCACATACTAAGTAAATGTCATCTGCTGAGTATCTCTTTCTGATTTGTCTTTGTATTATTTTAGAAGCTTTACACAATTTTAAAAAATTTGTAGTCAAATTTTCCATGAGTCTCTGGGTTTTTCATCTGATACTTTCATTGTTGGACTCTCTCTTTTTCTTTTCCTTTTTTCTGTCTTTTTTTCCCCTCTGGCATCCTTAGATCACTTGGAATTCAGTTTGGTATAACGTGAGGTTGGGATATAATTTTATTTTTTTCCAGTGGTTATCAAGTTGTCTCAATCATCGCCCGAGTCAGTCACCTAATCACCAGTGTCTGAAGCGCCACGTCACTTGTATGTCGCATCAAACTTGAAAAGGGATGCAATGACCAGTAGGAAGACACCTGGTATGACACATCAAAAGTGCCTTGTAGAGAAATCTGTTGGTTGAGCTGCTAATGACAAGAAACAACATGGTCAGTGAACAGGCAAGCCCCCCCCCCCCATTAGCAACACATACAAGGGGAGGACAAAGTAATCCATTTGGGGAGAGGTAAAAGCAGTTGAGGTCCCAGCTGGGCTTGCCTCCTCAGGCTGTCAGCTCATCCTTATGTAACACTTGCCTCATGTTTACATCAGCACAGGGACCGGCCTTAGTACCTGACCTCTACTGGTAAGATGGTGTGTTTCCAACAAGCTCCCAGTTGGTGCCAATGCCAGCAGTCTAAGGACCACACTTTGAGAAGCAGGTGTTGGGCATCTTCCATTCACTCCTGCTCAGACTCCATCCAACCTCAAGCCAGGGAGGCTGACTGTAGGCTGCACACACAATGCTCCCAACAGCCCTACTCAGAAGGTTCTGCTATTGTCGCTCCCCATCTTCGTGGAGGAACGACACAGGACCCTGCGCTGTTCTTTTGTCTGCTAGGCCCTTCCCTGGTTTGCTGCTGGTTCTTCCCGGGTTGGCTACCGTCCCTTCCACGGTTCCCCCTGCCACTTTCCCCACTTCCGCGGGGGAGCGGCACACCGCCGGCCGGCTCTCTTGGGGGCTGCACAGGTGTTCCTTCAGATAGATGTTCCTGGTGCATGTTGTCTCTCTCCTCCTATAAAGTCCTCTTCCACCAATCCCAACTCTGCTACCCACACACCGAGTACGCTGCTCTCCTCCAATCAGGAGCAGGTCCTGCTGCTTATTGGTTGAACTGGAGGCAGCTGTGTAGAAGCTGTTTCCTCCTCTCCCAGCACCATATTGTGGGAGAGCAGATGCATAGAATAAGTCTTAATTCCAGTAACTCAGTCCAGTCCGAGTTGCTCTCAGTTGCTCCCCACATGCTATGAGGGTGCTTCAACAGGTTCATTGAATAGGAAATTAAAAGCTAAACTTCTTTTGGTTAAAGAAAAACACACAACCGTGATAGGGTTGTGGTTTGAGCTCAGGTAAGCGGACCCCAGAGGGTGTGATCCTACCCTCTAAGCTAAGCTGCCTTTTGAATTCACCACAACCTGCCCATCAGTAGTTGTGTGGTGGGAAATCCTGGAATGGGATTCCAGAGACCTGGATGCAAATCCTTACTCTGCCACTGCATGTCGTGTGATGTTTGATACATCACTTCCCTGCCCGAGCCTTCTCCCTCATTTGTGTGCCTTGCAAGATTGTCGTAAGGCGGAAACGAGACAGTGCATGAAAAATAAAGTCTAGCTGTTTAGACCACACAGTGGCTGCCCAACAAGCCACAGTTTTGATCTGGTAAAGAGTTTGAACACCTGTCTCATGCGGCCTGATTCCATTGCTCTGTTTTCTGCAGGTGAACCTACAGCAAAGCCTTCCAGCTTGGCAGGCAGATCTCAGACATTATGAGCTGTAACCCTTGTCTGTTTTCTAATCTGACCACAGAGCACGAAGGCGTGGGCTGTCTGGACATGGGCCCAGGGGCTCAGCTCCAGGCCCATCCCATCACACCTGCCTTCTGGGGCCAACTGCGGAAGCAGGTGGGACTGCCTCCCACAAGTCTGAAGCAGGCAGCAGGTTAGCCTCGGGCGCCTGGGGCAGGTTTTCTCCTGGAACGGCAGGCGCCAGAGGCTGGGCGGTGGGGTGGCAAGTTAGATCCTAACAAGCTAGATCCTAACTCTCCTGACCTGCCGTGTTGTCCCAGCCTCACTTCCCCAGCCCGTAGCTGAGACTCCCCATCTGTGAAAGAATTGAACCATATTTGTGCTTAATTTTTTTTTTTTTGGCTTGATGTCCCTTTGAGACTATTTGATCAAATGCTTTGGACCAGCTTCCCTGGAAAGCAACAACAACAATACAGTTTCCCCTGTCTGCTTGTGTGGGAGACGCAGCAGGATTCCCGTCCCTGAGCCTGGCACCAGCAGAGGGAGTTCCAGATTCATCTGAGACTGCAGCTCTCTGCAACACGCTGGCGTCCGTGGCTGCGTCCGTGCTGCCTCTCCAGAGAAGCCTTCTCCAGCCCCTAAACCAGGCAGGTTCTAGTATCACATAGAAGCCCTTTTGGAACTTTATACTTCTCCTTCTAATTTTTTTAAAGATTTATTTATTTGAAAGGCAGAGAGAGAAGAAGGCAGAGAGAGTGATCTTCCATTGCTGGTTTACACCCCAGATGACTACAGCAAGACTGGGCCAAGCTGAAGCCAGGAGCCAGGAACTCCATCCAGGTCTCCCAGGGTGGGTGGTGGGGGCTCAAGTACTTGCGCCATCCTCTGCAGCCTTCCCACATGTGTTAGCAGGGAGCTGGATCAGAAACGGAGCAGCTGGGACTCAACTGGCTGCTCCACTTCCTATCCGGCTCCCTGCTAATGTGCCTGGGAAAGCAGCGGAAGATGGCCCAAGTGCTTGGGCTCCCACTACCCACATGTGAGACCTGGAAAAGGCTCCTGGCTCCTGGCTTCAGCCTGGCCCAGCTCTGGCTGTTGCAGCCATCTGGGGAGTGAACAAGTGGATGGAAGATTCTTTCTCTTTCTCTCTCTCTCTCTCTCTCTCTGTGTGTGTGTGTGTGTCTTGCTCTCTAACTCTGCCTTTCAAATAAATAGATCTTTTAAAAAAGATCGAAATGCTGGCACAGGTCATCCAGCCCAAGGCCACATCCCTAGGATGACCCAGCACCTCTTAAAACAGCTGCTGAGAAAGCTCCGGCTGCGCAGAAGGTTCTACCTTAACCAGCAGGTGACCAGGGTCCCCACCACACTTTCTTAGAACAGTTACTGAAGAGCGCTTGCAACTGGAGTCCCTCCCTGCCCTGTCAGATGTCCCCATAGCTCCCACATCTCAGCAGTTCCTTCTCGAGGAGCTGAAAGCCATTCTTTGAAGATGTCCCCCAGTCTCCGTGGGAGGACAGAATCCTCACACACACAGCGGGCCTAATCAGCATGAATGCTGACCAGCCCTGGGCCGTTTTTCCCTCCCGTGACTCTGAGCAGCTACTCATCCCCACGCCTTCTCCTTCATTCTTCCTCTAAAACACCCGGTCTCCCCTACACAAATGGAAGCTGAGTTCAGTTCCCACTGGGCCTCCTCCCTAATGCAGTAGTAAATTGATTTACATTGGTCCTCCCCACTTTTAAGATTTATTTATTTGAAGAGTTACAAAGAGAGAGAGAGAGAGAGAGAGAGAGAGAGAGATCTTCCATCTGCTAGTTCACTCCCCAGATGCAATGGCCAGGGCTGGGCCAGGCTGAAGCCGGGTCTCCCATGTGTGGCAGGGGCCCAAACATGGGTCATCTCCCGCTGTTTTTCCCAGGCCATTAGCAGAGAGCTGGTTTGCAAGTGGAGCAGCTGGGATGTGAACCAGTGCCCATATGGGATGCTGGCATCACAGACGGTAGCTTTCCTGATATGCTACAGTGCTGGCCCCTTTTCCATTTTTTTAAACGTTATAGGTAGTTTTTATTTTTTTAAAAAATATGTATTTTCAGGGGCTGGCGCTGTGGCACAGCAGGTTAATCCTCCGCCTGCGGTGCTGGCATCCCACATGGGCACGGTTCGAGTCCTGGCTGCTCTACTTCCAATCCAGCTCTCTGCTGTGGCCTGGGAAAGCAGTAGAAGATGACCCAAGTCCTTGGGCCCCTGCATCTGCATGAAAGACCAGGAAGGAA
Source organism: Oryctolagus cuniculus (assembly GCF_964237555.1). Lineage (NCBI taxonomy): Eukaryota > Metazoa > Chordata > Mammalia > Lagomorpha > Leporidae > Oryctolagus > Oryctolagus cuniculus. The sequence goes on from NC_091432.1 coordinate 202,468,569, forward strand.
GCTCCTGGCTCCTGGCTTCAGATTGGCGCAGCTCCAGCCATTGCAGCCATTTGGGGAGTTAACCAATGGAGGAAGACCTTTTCCCTCTGTCTCTCCCTCTCACTGTCTGTAGCTCTACCTCTCAAATAAATAAAATCTAAAAAAAAAAGTATGTATTTTCAAGGCCAATGATCCAAATACTAGGATGAGGGAGTCCCAGTGGTATCTTTTTTTTTAGAGAGAGAGAGAGAGAGAGAGAGAGAGAGAGAGAGAGATTTTCCATCTGCTGGTTCACTCCCAAAAAGGCCTCAGTGACTGGGGCTGGGCTGGTCCAAATCCAGGAACTTCTTCTGGGTCTCCCACATGGTGGCAGGGACCCAAGCACTTGGGCCATCTTCCACTGCTCTCCCAGGCCATTAGCAGGGAGCTGGACAGTAAGTGGAGCAACTAGGACTCGAACCAGCAGCCATATGGGAAGCCAGCACCATAGGTGGCTCCACCCTCTACACCACAACACTGCCCCCCCCCCGCGGTGTTTTAACCACTGTGCTAAGTGCTGCCCTGTCCTCACCACCTTCCCTAGCATCTTGCCTTGTGTTTGACACTTGCTCGTTGTGGCGAGCCTTCTCCCTAGCATGGTGCTTAGTTCATGTGCATAGCAGATGCTCAGTAAATATTTCTGAATGAAAAGCTCGATTTAAATCATTTGTTCCATGTCGCTCCCCCTCTTCGTGGAGGAACGACACTAAACCCTGCCTAGGCTTCATATCCGAGTCACAGCACCATTATGTCGCTCCCCGTCTTCGTGGAGGAACGACACAGGACCCTGCGCTGTTCTTTTGTCTGCTCGGCCCTTCCCAGGTTTGCTGCTGGTCCTTCCCGGGTTGGCTGCCGACCCCTCCACCTCCGTGGAAGGGCGACTCCCCCTGCCACTTTCCCCACTTCCGCGGGGGAGCGGCACACCGCCGGCCGGCTCTCTCGGGGGCTGCTCAGGTGCTCCTTCAGATAGATGTTCCTGGTGCATGTTGTCTCTCTCCTCCTTTATAGTCCTCTTCCACCAATCCCGACTCTGCTACCCACACGCCGAGTACGCTGCTCTCCTCCAATCAGGAGCAGGTCCTACAGTTTATTGGTTGAACTGGAGGCAGCTGTGTAGAAGCTGTTTCCTCCTCTCCCAGCACCATATTGTGGGAGAGCAGATGCATAGAATGTCTTAATTCCAGTAACTTAGTCTAGTCCGAGTTGCTCCCAGTTGCTCCCCACAGTTCCAGTTATTTATTACGTAACAAAACATGATGCAAACCAACCATCTTCTGAATATTCATGCGTCCTGTGGGTCAGCAACTCAAAAAGAGCATCTCTGTTCTACACCGTCTGGGGCCGCAGTAGAGATGCCCCGCATAGCCTGGAGGACACAGTGGGCAGGAAGGAACCATGTCCACGGTGGCGCCTGCACTCACGGGGCTGGCGGGGCCGGCTGGCGGCTGAGCTCCAATGGCACGGTTAACTGGAGTGCCCCCTGGTTATGGGACTGGGATAGTCAAGTTTCTTGCCCAGACGCTGGGGACTGGATGGAATCAAAGGTGGGGGTATTGAAGAGTTGGCGGCTTTGTTGGAGCCAGACTTGGGGGGAATCTCTTGGAATTAGTCCTGGAGAGCAGTTAGGGCTACATCTGGTGTGCAGGTCAGAAAACCCAAGAGACAGTGGCTGAAATGCATGAGTACTCATTTCTCTTCCACAGAAATGAAAGGTGGATTGAGAGAAGGGGGCAGTCAGGAATGGTTCAATGTCCACAGTGTAGGGACCCAGGCCCCTTCTGCCTTGTTCCTTTACTGTTCCCAATGGATGGCTTTTATCTCATGACCCAGGGTAGTTTCTTCTGCTCCAGCCTTCACATCCACAATCCAGCCAGCAGAAGGAAGGACAAGGAAGTATCTTTTAAGCACATTACAATACCCCCCTTTATTTTCAAGGGGTATGTTATAAGACCCTGAGTGGGTACCCCAAATCTCTGTATATACTCAGTATTTTCCTGCACATACACACCAGTGATAAATTTTCATTTTTAAATTAGACACAGTAAGAGAGTAACTGCTGTAATGTAGAATAATTATAGCAGTATATCAGAATAAAATTCCCAAGATCACTACTCTGTGATCTGAGGCCATTATGAAGTGAACTCAGGGTTACTTAAGCACAAGCACTGTGATGACTAGGACGGCTACTAAGTCAGTAACGGGCGGGTAGCACATACAGGGTGGATACGCTGAGCAAGATAGAGCAGGACATGGGAGCGGTGCAGGGTTTCATCATGCTGTTCAGAACCACGTGTAAGCAGGTGGCTGAAGCTGAACCCTGGATAAGGGAGGGCTACTCTACCCTCGCGTCCTGCCCCAGCACACCATCTGTAAGCCGTTGGCAGCACTTGTACCCACAGACCTGCGCCTAGCTGCAAGGGAGGCTGGAAAATCTCACAAACAAAGCATCCAGGGCCCTGCTGTCAAGGAAGGAGAGGGGAGGGGGTTTTGGCAGATGTCCAGCAGTCCTGCCGCACCTGCCACTGCTTCCTACTTCCTGGTCTGTCCCGGAACAGCCATGGCTGCTCCTGCAGACATCACACTCCCTTTGCCTGTTTCCAATCCCTTGAGTCAACAGGGAGGGGAGGAATGCAGGGTAATAAGGAAGTTCTGAGGATTAAATAGGCAAACACAGCTCTGCTGTGGGTCCAGGGTGGAGAACTGGACCCCACCCATGCAGCCTGCCTTTCACTTTCCTGGTTAGGTCCCTGGGGTTCTTGAGAGATCTCCAAAACCACTGAAGCCCTTCCCAGCGCAAGCCCCCAGGACTTCACGTTTGCTGTGTCTGGGGACTCAACCAGGCTGTGCTCGCCCTGTCAGACCCCTCCCCCGGGGTTCAAGCAGCCGCCCAGGAAGGTGACCAGGAAGGCAGAGCCAGCCAGTCATTGAGCACTTACCGTGTGGCTGACACTGTTCCGAGTTCTGGGCTCATTAGCGGACCACACTCACACTCTGAAGTCTCTTCCATTCTTTCCGTTCCACGGCCAGAGTGTGAATTAAACACGGGCCAGTGTGATGGCGGTATGGGTGGAATTGTGCCCCCCTGCCCCCACCAAAAGATAAACTGAAGTCTTAATCCCCAGTGCCTGTGACTCTGACCTCATTTGAGAACAGGTGTTGGCTGGCACCACGGCTCATTAGGCTAATCCTCCACCTGTGGCGCTGGCACCCCGGGTTCTAGTCCCGGTTGGGGCACCGGATTCTGTCCCGGTTGCTCCTCTTCCAGGCCAGCTCTCTGCTGTGGCCCGGGAGTGCAGTGGAGGATGGCTCAAGTGCTTGGAACCTGCGCATGCATGGGAGACCAGGAGAAGCACCTGGCTCCTGGCTTTGGATCAGTGTGGTGTGCCGGCTGCAACACACCAGCCGTAGTGGCCACTTTCGGGGCGGGGGGGGGGTGAACCAATAGAAAAATGAAGACCTTTCTCTCTGTCTCTCTCTCTCTCACTGTCTAACTCTCCCTGTCAAAAAAAAAAAAAAAAAAAAAAAAAAAAAAAAAAAAAAAAGAGCGAGAGAACAGGTATTTATAAATGCAATCAAATTAAAACAAGGTCCTGGCCGGCGCCGTGGCTCAATAGGCTAATCCTCCACCTTGGGGCGCCGGCACACCGGGTTCTAGTCCCGGTCGGGGCGCCGGATTCTGTCCCGGTTGCCCCTCTTCCAGGCCAGCTCTCTGCTATGGCCAGGGAGTGCAGTGGAGGATGGCCCAGGTGCTTGGGCCCTGCACCCCATGGGAGACCAGGAAAAGCACCTGGCTCCTGGCTCCTGGCTCCTGCCATCGGATCAGCGCGGTGTGCCGGCTGCAGCGGCGGCCATTGGAGGGTGAACCAACGGCAAAGGAAGACCTTTCTCTCTCTGTCTCTCTCTCTCACTGTCCACTCTGCTTGTCAAAAAAAAAAAAACAAAAAACAAAAAACAAGGTCCTTAGCGTGGGCCCTTGTCCAATCTGATTGCTGTTCTTAGACACAGAGACAGACACGCTCTGGGAGAAGGCCAGGTGACCCTGGTGACAGAGACTGGAGCAGCGAACCCACACACAAGCCAAGAAACGCCACGAATTGCTGGCAGCTCGGGAAATAAGAGAAAGGGGAGAGCCCTCTTGGAATTCCAGCTTCCAAGCTGTGGGAAAAGGGCTTTCCGTTGCTTTACGGAGCCGTGGCAGCCCCAGGAAAGTCACAGAGGCCCTCAGCTTGGTGTGTCCACTTGGCTGGGCTGTGATCAGTCGCTCCATCAAACGCAGATCTCGGTGCTGCTGCGAAGGCTTTTTGAAGACGTAAGCAACATCTGCCATTGGTGGACTTCAGGCACAGAGGCGTTCTGGGCAGTCAAAGGCCTCGCGTGCAGAACACAGGGTGCCCTGGAAAAGAAGAGGTTTAGCTGTGGGCTGCAGCTGCCACCCACGCCTGCGGGCTCTAGCCACACTCCCCAAAGCCTGGGCTGCGCGCGCCAGACTCTCCTAAGTGATGTGCAAGCCCATTCCTTGTCCAAAATCTCCTCACATAGCCGGTTCTGCTTCTCTGGTGGAACCAGGACGAACACGCAGGTGGTCAATGCAATTGGCCTCGAAGGCTGTGGGGTGGTTCAAGGTTGTCTGAGGACATGGCTTCTGGCTGGGTGTTGAAGGAGGGGTAGGAGCTTGCTGCGTGGGCAACCAGGGGACCAGCATGTGCAAAGGCCTGCAGTGGTCCAGGCTGCCTTCCCACCTCCTCCAGTGGCTGGACAGGGGACTGGCAGAGTTGATCTAGATTACTGAGGCTTGTGTGTGTGTGTGTGTGTGTGTGTTTGCCCTCCTGCTTATGTTTATTTGTTTATTTCTAATTTTTTTTTAAAGATTTATTGATTTATTTGAAAGAGTTACATAGAGAAAGAGAGGGAGAGAGAGGAGAGAGAGAGAGAGAGAGAGAGAGAGAGAGGTCTTCCATCACTGGTCCACTCCATAATTGGCTGCAACGGCCGGAGCTGCACCAATCTGAAGCCAGGGGCCAGAAGCCTCTTCTGGTTCGCCCACGTGGGTGCAGGAGCCCAAGGACTTGGGCCATCTTCCTCTGCTTTCCCAGGCCACAGCAGAGAGCTGGATCAGAAGTGGAGCAGCCGGGTCTTGAACCAGCGCCCATCTGGGATGCCGGCACCGCAGGCAGCAGCTTTACCCGCTATGCCACAGTGCCAGCCCCCCTGCTTATGTTTTACCCAGAGAAGACAGCCAGCCCATTTCTCTAGTCTTGTCCCTGTTAAGTATTTGTGGCAGCCCAGGGGCTCCTTCAGTCCCTCCAAAGCAGACCTGTAGCCAAGGCCAGGGGTCCTGGACACCACAGGATATATAGTCTGGCGTATGTGCAGTTTTACCCATCTGTGTTTTTCTGAGAGTCAATTTCTTTTTAAAAATTATTATTTTTTGAAAGATTTATTTATTTATTTGAAAGAGAGTTACAGAGAGAGGTAGAGACAGGGAGAGGTCTTGCATCCCCTGGTTCAGTCCCCAGATGGCCTCAACGGCCAGAGCTGTCCCGATCCAAAGCCAGGAGCCAGGGGCTTCTTCCGGGTCTCCCACGCGGGTGCAGGGGCCCAAGGACTTGGGGCATCTTCTACTGCTTTCCCAGGCCACAGCAGAGAGCTGGATCGGAAGTGGAGCAGTGGGGACTTGAACCATTGCCCACAGGGCGACTTCACCCGCTATAACACAACGCTATAACACAGCGCCGGTGCTTTTGAAGTCAGATTCTTATGAGGCCTCTGTACAGCCAAGCATAGAAACTTCTGTTGACACAGGGAGTCAGGGGAGGTCCCAGACATGGCAGGGGACACACCGCCTGGTGGCCAGCAGCCTCACATCAACTCCGTGTACGGCAAAGTGGCTGATCCCACTGCCTCCCGCCCGGGGCTGCGCAGAGAGCAGGCGAGATCACGGCAGTGAACTTCCTAGGGGCGCGCTCAGCCCACGCCCGCGACGTGCCGGGCGCCGAGTTCCCTCTGGAGCGAGGGCCAGGCCCGGGCAGCGCCCCGCAGGGACCCCGGCGAGGTCAGCCGCCCGCCCAGGTGGCGGAGCCGCGCTCCGGCGGCCCCGGGGCGGGAAGGGGGCGGCGCGCAGGTGGGGCGGGCCGGGGGCGGGGCGGCGCGGCGGTTCCGGGATCCGGGTCCCGGCCTCCGCCGCCGCCTCGGGGCGCCGACCGCTGGCCGCAGCTGGCGGGCGCATGTGGGGGCGCGCGGCTCGGCGGCGCTGCCCGCGGGGTCTGCGGCGGGGCCGGGAGGCGCTGCTGGCGCTGCTGGCACTGCTGGCGCTGGCCGGGCTGAGCTCGGTACTGCGGGCGCGGCGCGGAGCCCGGACGGCGGCCGCCGAGCCGGGACCGCCGAGCCTCCCAAGCTCCCCGCGCCCGGGACGGCGGGAACCAGTCCTGCCCCGGCCGCCGGTGCCCGCGGACGCGCTGGGCGCGCGGGGCGAGGCGGTGCGGTTGCAGCTGCAGGGCGAGGAGCGGCGGCTGCAGGAGGAGAGCGTGCGACTGCACCAAATCAACATCTACCTCAGCGACCGCATCTCGCTGCACCGCCGCCTGCCCGAGCGCTGGAACCCGCTGTGAGTCCCGGCAGGCCTCAGTTTCTCCCCCTGGTGATGTGGCAGGTGGAGCGGGGCTCTCTGGACACTCGGGCACCGCGCGTCTGACGGGCTGCTGGGAAGGAGGGGCTGTAGGCGGGAAGGCAGGAAAGTTAAGAACAGGGAAATAGGACAGATCTCAGAAACTGACGAGCGTGCTACCGGGTCTCCAGGGAAGTGGGCGTTCTGCCGGGGTGGGGGCCTGGCAGACAAGTGTAAGGTCAGGCACACAAGGCGCAGCTCGGTTGTGCCTCCCCCTGTGCCTTGCCGAGCTACCGACTCCTCGAGGCCGGCCTAGGCTTCATTCATTTGTGAGTGTGCCCAGGGCCACCGAAGGAACTGGAGAAGAGGGAGGATGGGGCAGGCAGCTGGATGTAGCTGGCGGGCCCGGCCTCCTGTGTCCCCACGTTGCCCCGAAGCCTGACTGCTGAGCCGAGGGTGGAGGGAGGCAGGCGGGAGTGGCTGTGGAAAGCACTGTTGCAGTTCACTCCTGTGGGTGGTGCAGGACTGCCCCGGGGGGGGGGGGGGGGACCGTGGGGGGGGGGGTAGCAGGCCTAGTTCCTGGAGGAGCTGCTGGCTGGGCAGCTTGTGGTCCATCCTAGGTGGGGAACCTGCCACCACCTGTGCCCCTGGGACTCCTGGCCTTGTCTCTCCTTCCCTCCTGCTTGGTGGGGGTGGTCCAGGCTCCCACTTGAGTCTCCTCCTTACAGAGGAACAGGGGGCTCAGAGAACAGGCTAAGAACACCCCTGGGAACTGGTGGGGGCAGCCTGCCGTGTGTACCTGGCAGCCTCCACCCCTCTCCTCTCTGCGCCATGCCTGCTTTACAGGTGTGGAAAGGGACAGGTGGCTTTCACAGGCCCTCACAGCTGGGAAGGGGTAGAACTGGCCTCTGTGGACTGGCCTGTGAGTGCTTGGTTTGAGCTGGTCTCAGTTGGGGTTTTGAGGGCTTTGCTTCCTGGAACCTTGTCCAGAGAGATGGTGCATGCTGGGGAGGGCCCCCTACCTCTGCCCCAGGTGGCAAAGCCTGGATGCCCTTGGACCTCAGTGCCCTTCCTGTTCCGGGGCACCTGCTCTTGCCTGGCCCCTTGCTTCTGCCTGGGGTATTTTGTCGCCATTCATCTTGTTGACCAAAACTCCATCAGGGTCAGCAGTGACTTCCCCTTTTCCCACCCACCAGTCTCCTGACACTTCACTCCTTGAAACCCCATGGGTGCCCGCTGGGGCGAGGTCGGACCCAGGATTCAACCCTAACCCCTGTGGGATGAAATCTTGGTTCTTTTGCTCATTAGCTGTGTGAACTCAGGCAAGCGCACTAGCGTCTTTGAGCCCCATCTGCAAAACAGGGAACTCGTAAGAGTGGCTGGAAGGAGCTTAACCCAGGAATGAAACAAGCAGTAACCCCAGGAGCGTGCCGTGTACCCTTTTCCTGGGAGTTCCTCCTCCTCTTCCTGCCGCCAGGAATAGACTCGGATTACTTTTGAGAAACACCCAGGGATTGATTGCAAAGTTTTTCTTTTCCGGAACCAACTTCCTTTATTGTCACGTTGTGAATATCTCTTTGAAACACCCTGGATGACCTGTGGAGCTTGTGTTAGCCTGTCTCCATGGTGACGCAGCTGCCCTGTGTCCTATCAGGATTTGCTTCTAGAGCCTGCCGCTGCAGTCACCCTGGGAAGTTAATCCAAGCCCAGCGTGATAAGGAGTGTGAATGCCTCCTGGCTCCGAAGCCCCGAAGCCCCGTGTGAGCTCTGTTGAGTTGTTCTTGCCCAGCTGTGTGGGTCTCAGCCAGGCCAGGCTTTGAGTGGGAAGTTCTGTGTGGTCAGTAGGGTCAGGGCCTTGCATGGAGTCTACTTTTTTTTTTTTTTTTTTTTTAAAGATTTATTTATTCGTCTGAAAGACAGAGATCTTCCACCTGCTGGTTCACTCTCCCAAATGGCCAAAATGGCCAGGGCTGGGCAGAAGCCAGGAGCCTGGTACTCCATCCAGGTCTCCCACATAGGTGACAGGGGTTCTAGTACTTGGGCCATCATCTGCTGCTTTCCCACACGCATTAGCAGGGAGCTGAATCAGAAGTGGACCAGGTGGGACTTGAACTGGCGCTCATATGGGATGCCGGTGAAGTGGCAGGTGGCTGCTTAGCCTGCTGTGCCGCAATGCTGGCCCTGGGTCCCACTGTTATTATGCAGTAATCCCCTCTTATCCCCATCAGATATGTTCCAGGACCTGTAGTGGATGCCTGAAACCTTGGATGGTACTGAATTCTTCATATCCTGGGCACTGTGATGTCACCATCTGATAATCGAGACAGCTCCTTAGTCACCAACAGGCTGATCACAGACCCAGGTGCGCCAGGCGGGACAGACCCAGGTGGTGTGAGATGCCATCACGCTACTCAGAACAGTGCGCAGTTGAAAATGTATGGGTTATTTACTTCTGGAATTCTCCCTTTAATATCTCCAGACTGGTTGAGCAGGTGGCTGAGCTTGGGGAGAGTGGAACTGTGGCTCCGAGGGAGGATTGTAGTTCATATGGGCGTGGGGAGCTGACTGAGGTTAGTCCTGGAGACTGGAATGGCAGACTGAGTGCACAGCACAGGTCCGGGGTGCTGCTGGGGCCCACTTATTTTATTTTATTTTATTTTTTGACAGGCAGAGTGGACAGTGAGAGAGAGACAGAGAGAAAGGTCTTCCTTTTGCCATTGGTTCACCCTCCAATGGCCGCCGCGGCCGGCGCACTGTGCTGATCCGAAGGCAGGAGCCAGGTGCTTCTCCTGGTCTTCCATGGGGTGCAGGGCCCAAGCACTTGGGCCATCCTCCACTGCACTCCCGGGCCACAGCAGAGAGCTGGCCTGGAAGAGGGGCAACCGGGACAGAATCCGGCGCCCCGACCGGGACTAGAACCCGGTGTGCCGGCGCCGCAAGGCGGAGGATTAGCCTAGTGAGCCACGCGCCGGCCAAGGGCCCACTTAATAAGCACAGGGGTGTTAGGTTCTTGGGTGCTACGGGAGGGAGGGCCTGGGAGAGCACCCATTCTAACCAGAGTCAAGGTCAGGCCCTCAGGTGGGTCCCACAGCAGCACTGGCCTGCACTCAGGTCCTTTATGGATACAGCTACTAAGTTTCTCCCTTTTGGGGTGGATACGATTATTTACTTCTTTTAATTATGAAAGCAATACACATTTAGAAATTTTAGTGCAGATAAAAGCATTAAAGAAAAATAATCAATGATAAGCCTAGCGCCCAGGAAGAACAGTCTTTAGCAGTTCGCTGTGTACCCTTCTAGACTTTTCGAGGTGTGGAAATAGGTTTGAAACGTGTGTACAGGTGTGTGGGTAAGAATATACTCAGCTGTGAGCATATGCCTAGGCCCACATGCTACAGCTCGTAAGCGTGTTACGAGGGCAGGGAGTCGGGAGCAAGCAAGGCACCCTTTGGTTTGGCTCTGCAGTGTCCACAAGGCCTGGCACTGTGTCTGCCCATGCTGGACCCACAGAGACTTTTCTGAGTGTTGACTCGATGTGCGACCCAGTGTAGACCCTGCTGCCATGGTGAATCTCATTCTCAGGCCAGTGGGTTAGAGCACTGCTCTACTTCTGTTAGTTACAGGACTGAATTTAGGAGAAGGGTAAGGAGGGTGTGGAATCCTTGCACAAAGTACAGTGAGTAAAGGCTTTGCGGCGTTTGCACAGACACCATCTCATTTGATCCTGGTGGGCAGCAGGAGGACAGCAGCGCGAAGTAGAGGGCCACACCGCTGAGTCGGTGGTCCTGGGGGACTTTTATAAAAATATTGACGCCATGGCCCTTTCCTTGAACAGTGAAACCAGGATTTCTGTGGGTAGAACCCAAGCTGCGTCTGATGTGCAACCCTGATTGGAAGCTACTGACCTGGAGCCTGTGGATTTCTGACTCAGGCGCTTTAGAAGGTGGTTTGGAGGGTGTGGAAGAATACCGGGGTTAGGCGAAGTGGGATGATTAATAGGTCAAGTGCAGTTGAAACTAGTGATGACCTCGCAGTAACTTGGGAAGTGTGCTAGGAGGAAGTCGTTGCTAATACTGGTTGAGCATCCCTAATCCAGAGATCTGAAATGCTTCAAAATCGGTGGCTTTGGAGCACATAAGTGATGCCACAAATGGAAAATTCCACCCCTGACTTCATGACGGGTCACAGTCAAAACGCAGGTGCACTGAAAATATTGTATAAAATTGCCTTCGGGCCATATGTACAGGTTGTATATAGTACATAAGTGAACTTCCTGTTAAGACTTTTGTCTCTTCCCTTAAGGTATCTGAAATCTGAAAAAAAAAATTATTACAAAATCTAAAAAAAAAAAAAAAAAAAAAAAAACCCGATCTGCAACACTTCTGATCCCAAGCATTTTGGATCATGGCTACCCACCCTGTAGTGTTGCACCAACATTTGAAAAAGAAAAATTATTAGTTTTCATAGAATGCAAGGGCGGTGAGGTGATCACTGTAACGGCACTGTCATTTGCATTCTGACCGAGGGCACCTGGAAGCGCCCTGGGGGCTGTGCATTTTCCACGTGTGGGGTTGCCCTGCATGGGACACCAATCATGCTGTGCCGTGCCAGAGACCAGGGACCCCCTGGCCAGCAAAGCATGTGATAAATACACAGGTGTTTGTGTTTCTTGACCACTTGTTCTGGGTTTAGCTTTTTTTTTTTTCTTTTTTCTTTTTCTTTTGTTTGACAGGCAGAGTGGACAGTGAGAGAGAGAGAGAGACAGAGAGAAAGGTCTTCCTTTTAGCCGTTGGTTCACCCTCCAATGGCCGCTGCGGCCGGCGTGCTGCGGCCGGCGCACCGCGCTGATCCGATGGCAGGAGCCAGGTGCTTCTCCTGGTCTCCCATGGGGTGCAGGGCCCAAGCACCTGGGCCATCCTCCACTGCACTCCCTGGCCACAGCAGAGAGCTGGCCTGGAAGAGGGGCAACCGGGAAAGAATCCAGCGCCCCGACCGGGACTAGAACCTGGTGTGCCGGCACCGCTAGGTGGAGGATTAGCCTAGTGAGCCGCAGCACCGGCTTTTTTTTTTTTTTTCTTAAGATTTACTTATTTTATATGAAAGTGTTACAGAGAGCGAGAGGAAGAGGGAGAGAAAGAGATCTTCCATCCACTGATTCACTCTCCAAATAGCTGCCAACGCCAGGCCAAAGCTAGGAGCCTGGCACTCCATCTGTGTCTCCCAGGTAGGTGGTGGGGGCCCAAACACTTGGGCCGTGTTCTGCTGCCTTCCTAGGTGCATTAGCAGGGAGCTGGATCAGAAGTGGAGCAGCCAGAATTTGAACTGGTGCTCATATGGGAGCCCAGCATTGCAGATGGCGGTGTACCTGGTTTTAGCCTTGTTAATGTTATAATTGCAGATGTGTATCTGAGTTTCAGAGATCAGCATTTGGGTGCTGGGATGGTGAAGAGTCTTCAAGTAGTTCTAAACAGATATTGTAGCAAAAGTGTGTCTTGTAGGTAGGAGAATAAGTTGACAAGATTTCTCTGTCTCTCTCTTTGCTGAAGGATAGCCTGTTGGTGTGGTCTTATAACATTATTTTTAAATTTTTTAAAGATTTACTTATTTACTTGAGAGGCAGAGAGAGAAAGAGAGTCAGTCTTCCATCCACTGATTCACTCCTCAAATGGTCGCAATGGCTGGAGCTGAACTGATCCGAAGGCAGGAGCCAGGAGCTTCTTCCGGGTCTCCCACCTGTGTGTAGGGGCCCAAGGACTTAGGCCATCTTCTCCTGCTTTCCCAGGTCATAGCAAAGAGCTAGATCGGAAGTGGAGCAGCCAGGACTCGAACCAGCACCCATATGGGATACTGGCACTGCAGGCCGTGGCTTTATTCGCTGCGCCACAGTGCTGGCCCCAGTAACATTATTTTTGTAAAATTGTTTCACACAGTGTGGAGGTTAGACTGATGTTTATTTTGTTTTCCCAGGAAGTTTTATTTTATTTTATTCTTATTGGCCCCATCTTGGGCTGGTCAGCGTGGTCAGGATTTCAGATCTGCAGAACACGTTCAGCTGTGGTTAGTATTTTCACGATAGCTTTTCCCATCCTTTTTCCTTCACTCATTATATATCCATATGTTTTTAAATGTGTATTTAATTATTTGAGAGGCAGAGAGACAGAGACAGAGAGCTCCCATCACCTGGTTCAGTTCTCAGATGCAATGGCTGGGGCTGAAGCCAGGAGTTGAAAGTGCAATCCAGGTCTCCCACGTGGGTGGTGGAAACCCAACTGCTTGAGCCATCACCACTGCCTCCCAACGTCCGTGTTGGCAGGAAGCTGGAGTCAGGAGCTGCAGCCAGGAGTTGAACCCCGGCACTCCCGTGTGGGATGCAGGCATGCTAACTGCTAGGCTAAATGCCCACTCCCTGTAGCCATATGGTTTTTTTTAGAAAGCTTTTATTTAATGAATGCACATTTCATAGGTACAGCTTTAGGAATATAGCGGTTCTTCCCCCCATATCTACCTTCCCACCCTCACTCCTGCCCCACCTCCTATTCCCTTTCCCATCCCATTCTTCCTTAAGACATGTATTTAATTATCTTTGTATACAGATCAACTCTATATTAAGTAAAGATTTCAACAGTTTGCACCCACACAGTCACACAAAGTATAAAGTACTGTCTGAAGACAAGTTTTACTGTTAGTTCTCATAGCACAACACATTAAGGACAGAGGTCCTACATGGGGAGTAAGTGCACAGTGACTCCTGTTGTTGATTTAACAATTGACACTCTTATTTATGACGTCAGTGATCACCCGAAGCTCTTGTCCTGAGCTGCCAAGGCTATGGAAGCCTCTTGAGTCCACAGACTCTGTCAGTATTTAGACAGGGCCATAAGGGAGGAGTTCTCTCCTCCCTTCAGAGAAAAGTACCTCCTCCTTTGAGCCATGTGGTTTTGAATTGTCTCTGAATAACATTCTGTTGGATTTTGTGTTGTCATTTTAAAAAAATCTGCACCATCAGCCTTTGTCTTTTAACTAGATAGTTATATCCCTTTATATTTTTTGGGTCTGCTGGTATGTTTGAATTCCATTTGCCATCTTATTTTATGTTTCCTGTTTGTTTAATGGCATTTCTTCCTCTTTTCCTGCTGCTCTTTGAGTTGCTAGAGATTTCCCCTGCCTTCTTGGTCCATTTTCTGTCTCTACTAAATTACATGGTTTTTTGTTTGTTTGTTTGTTTATCTATTTCTTATCTTTAGTGGTAAATATTAAAGGACACATTTAACTTACCAAAGTCTAAAGTTAGTCAGCAACTGTCAACCTTAGAATGCTTCAACATCATTTAGCTTCCCTCCCGATTTGTATGCCATTTTGTTCTAATTTTTTTAATTCTGTCTTGCTTTTTAAATGAATGAATTAAGTATTTTTTGATTGCAATATTTGTTTGTATTTATCCATGAGTTTAGCATTTTTAGTAGTCACCATTCTTTCCCGAGTCAGATCTCTCTGAAGTATATCATGTATTAATTGCTGTAAGGGAGTCTATTGCTGCAAATTCTGTTCTGTTAAACTGGAAATGTTTTTGTTTGACTCTTGTTCTTGAGAGAGAGCTTTGCTGGTGATCTAATTCCAGTTTGCTGGTTTGGCATTTGGTGTCACTACTCCATGGTCCCCTGTCTTATATCCCTGCTGTGAGATGTCCACAGTGAGTCAAACCTGCATGTCATTCTTGTTTCTTTGTGAGTAATTTGTGGTCCTTTTTTTATTGATTTAGACCCACGAAGCTACTTGTTTCATGCTATATGTCCAATAATTCTAATATCTAGATTGGTGTTTCCTTGTAACTGGACTCTGAGGACTTCATCTTACCTGTTAGTTGAACCATACATTAGAAAGATTTTAAGGGGAATTTTTAAAAGTTAATTTTAGTGGGCTCAATGCTGTGATGTAGTAGATTAAGACTCTGCCTGCAGCACTGGCATCCCACATGGGCATTGGTTTGAGTCCCGGCTGCTCCACTTCCGATCCAGCTCCCTGATGATTGCCTGGGAAAGCAATAGAAGATGGCCCAAGTGCTTGGGCCCCTGCACCCACATGGGAGACCCGGAAGAAGCTCCTGGCTCCTGGCTTTGGCCTGGCCCAGCTTTGGCCATTGTGGCCATTTGGGAAGTGAATCAGCAGATGGAAGATCTCTCAATCTCTGTCTCTCTGTAACAGTGCCTTTTGAATAAAATAAATGAAACTTTTTAAAAAAGATTATTTTATTTATTTGAAAGGCAGAGTGAGAGAGAAAGGGAGAGAGAGAGAGAGAGAGATGTCTTTGTGTGCTCTTTCACTCCCCAAATGCCTACAACAACTAGGGGCGGGACAGACCAAAGCTAGGAAGCCTGAACTCCATCTGGGTCTCCCACATGAGTGACAGGGGTCCAAATACTTGAACCGTCGACTGTTGCCTCCCAGGATGCACATTAGCAGGAAGAGTTTGGGTTGAAAGCAGAGGCAGAACTTAATGCCAGGCATTCGGATATGGGTATGGGTATCTCAAGTGGTGGCTTTATCTGCTGTCACAATTCCTTCTCCTAAGAAAAGCTTTATCAAAAAAATGTTTTTGAGGGGTTGGGGGTGGCATTGTGGTGCAGTGGGTTAAGCTGCCACCTGCAATACTGACACCCCATATGAGCTCTGGTTCAAGTACTTTAAGAATTTTTTTATTTACTTATGTTAAAGGCAGAGGGACAGAGAGGGACAGAGAGATAGTGATCTTCCATTTGGTGGAAAGAGAGAAAGAGAGGGAGAAAGGGAGAAAGGCAGAGAGGCAGAGAGAGAGAAGAGAGAGAAGAGAGAGAGAGAGATCTTCCATTTGCTGGTTCACTCCCCAAATGGCCGTAATGGCCAGAGCTGAGCTAGGCAGAAGCCAGGTGCCAGGAACTTGATCTGGATCTCCCATGTGGGTGCAAAGGCCCAACCACTTGGGCCATCCTCTGCTGCTTTTCCAGGCACATTATCAGGGAGCTAGATTGAAAGCGGAGCAACTGGGACGTGAGCTGGTGCCCATATGGAATGTGCAGGTGGTGGTGGCTTAACCCGCTATGCCACAATGCCAGCCCCAAAATAAATCATAAAAAAGAAAGAATTTGGGGAGTGTCTTATACCACAAGTGCTGCAAGAAATTTTAATCTTCCATATTACCAGAAATAGTTTCTACGTTTATTTTAAAAAAACTTATTTTATGTATTGATCAAGATTCTTTTGTTTGATAGTAACAGAAAACCTTATGCAAAAGGACTCAAGTAAAAAAGAATGTATATTGCCTTCTATCCTAGAAAAGTTTGGAATTGGCATAGGTTCAGGTTCGTCTGGATTCAGGGACGCAGGTGAGCTAGAGGATGTTGATGGGTCAGGCCCGAGGCATGTAACCTTCCCAGGGGCTTGGGGGTGTGTCTGTGTGTGCACTTGTGTTTGTGTCCTGCGCATCACAAGCCAGAAAGGTGGAGGGTCAGGGACGCATGGGTTCTTGAAAGAGAACCAGGGGGCAGCACCGTGAGGAAAGGAGAAAGGATTCCAGGCAGGTGAAACACGCAGCGTACCTGCTGATCTCCTTGACGTGTGGCACGAAGGAAAGACATGCATTTGATGCCCTTAATATGTGAATAAATCAGACCAGGAGGCACTACCACTCCACTTATTTCTGTAGAATGTGAAGACATGTGTTATAGTAGTGGGAGTGCCTGGTCCTCGGACAGGAGGTTGATGAGGAAGTTAAGTGGAATAACACCTGCAGAATGTTTAGCTCGATGTCTATCTTGTGGCTGCCACTCGATCCTGTCGGTGGTGTTAGCAGTTACAGTGCAAATCATGCTGAGAAAACAGGCACCACACAACTTACAAATAGCCCCATCTTCAGAGAGCCCTGGGGACATCCCAGGAACTTAGCCAAACGATGTCTTACTATGATTTGGCATGGAAGGTAGCTCTGGGCTTCTTACTGTAACAAATGAAGAGTGAGAATAACACACCAATATCCGTAGAACACAGCAAAAGCAGTACTAGGGGAAGTTGATAGCAGTAAGTGCCTTCATCAAAAAACCAGAAAGATTTCAAGTAAACAACCTATCACTGCCATGCAAGGAACTAGAGAGGCAAGAACCAACCCAGCCCCAAGTTTCTAGGAGGGGAGCAATGGCAAAGATCAGAGTGAAACTAAACAAAACGGAGACTGAGAAAAGAGAAATGATCCGTGAAACTCACAGCTGGTTGTGTGAAAAGGTAACCAAAATGAACGGCCCCTCGCAGGGCTAACCAAGGGCGGCCTAGAGACCTGGAGTAGCGCACGGCTGCGTTTATCTCATCAAAGGTACACAGCTTTTAGCAGCTAGGGAAAAGAGGAAATGTGTTTCCTGGTTGCAAGCTCAGAGTCGTTCTGGGTGAGTATGTTGAGCTTCATAAAGAACATGCCTTTAGGGAATGTTGAAAGAAAGAGACAGAAATCAAACCAGGCTGGGAGGAAAGCAAAGGGCAGAATGCGAAGCTATTGTCAATGAAAGCATTGGCTACAGACGGATGACTGAGCTTTGGAAAAATAATCTTTGTGATTTTAAAAAGTATGCATGTTCACCGTAGAGTGCAGAAAGATATCAAGTCAAATCAAAATATGCAGAAAAAATCAAATCAAATTAAGACTCGGGGCAATCTCACTTCTCAGAGATCACCATTGATAACATTTTTGGCGTATTTCTTCCTATTGTTTATTGTTTATGTGTGAATACTTGTGATCACATGTTGCTCTTTTAGAGTTGGCTACTTATAGATTTGGACTTTGCTTTTTGATTTAACATTCTAGAATCACTATTTTCCTTTATCACCAAATGCTCTGAAATTGGTGCTATTGATCATGGGTTGCAATTCTTCATGCAGCCATGTTATAATTTCTCTTTGTCTTGTTGGACATTGATATTGCTTACATTTGTTTAGGATTACAAATAATGTTACAAAGAAAAGTTTTTATGGTAAGCTGACTGCAGGCATTTGATTATTTCCTTTGGCAAGAAGATTTTAGGTAGATTGATATGAGATCAAAGAGAAAAAGAACATTTAAAATTTTATTTTTTGGAAGGCAAAGTCAGAGAGAGAAATAGAAAGGGAGACAGAGAGAGAGAGAAGGAGAGACAGACAGACAGACACACACACACACACACACAGGGGAAGAGAGAGAGAGAGATCTCCCATTTGCTGGTTCACTCCCCAGATGCCAAAGTGGCTGGGCCGGGGCCGGGGCTATAGCCTGGAGCTGGAGAACTCAATCCAAGTCTTCCACATGGGTAGAACCCAATTACTTGAGCCATCACCTGCTGCCTCCCTGTGTATACATTAGCAGAAAGCTGGAATTTGAAGCAGGACTGGGACTTGAACCCGTCACTGCAGTGTGGGATGTGGGCATCTTAACCACTACACCAGACCTGCTTCACCTATTGAATTAAATATGGATGCTGTGATGTATTGGATTTTCTTTAAAAATAATCTTGGGTTGGAGAAGTGGGTAAAGACATAGTTCAACCAAGACTAACCATGCATTCAGAGTTGCTGATGCATACCCAAGAGTTTCTTATTCTCCCTTCTTTTCGTACGTATAAAATTTTTCATAGTAAAATAAAAAGGGGAAAAAACCCAGAAAGTGGTTGTGTACATAAAGGGCTTTTCCCCAGCTTCTCACAGGACTGAATCTTTCATCAACCCATTCTCATCCTAAATGTCTTCTCCTCAGAGAGGCCCTCCAGGATTGCCGTTCCCACTCCCCTCCTGCCCTCGTTTGCATCCCCCCTGTGTTTCTTCACAGCACGAATCACTTTTGGTGACTCATGACTTGTTTCTTTACTTGGTGCCTGACCTCTTGAGTGGGAGCTGTCAGGCCTCGCTGGAGCTGCCAGACGGCCTGGCTGCTCTTCCCCAGTGTATCGCCTTTTCAAATATCTAGGGCCAGCCTCCAGCATGCAAACTCCAGTCTTTCTGGTGTCCCCTTGTGTCCCTCTTGGGTTTCTGCTCCTCCTCCATCTTGCCATTGGCTGCCCTCTGCTGATGGACAGGAGGTAGACCCTGTCCTTAGTCCGATGACACCGGGAGTTTATCATCCGTGGCTCCGAGGGTGGGATTCTGTGTCAACCAGGGAACCTGCTGTGCAAAGTGACAGCAAACTCCACTAAACAGAGGAAGCGTATTGGTTCTTGCCACTGCCATTCAAGGCTCCTTCCCAGAGGTGGGAGGGTTCAGCTCCAGCTGGGGAGCTGGATCGTGGGCAGGTAGTCAGTGTCCTCTGCGGAGTCCTTCCGGGATGTTCGTTTATGCATATTCTGGCCACGATTCTCCACTAGGTCCATGTCCACGATCGGGAGGCACAGACTACTGGTGGCTGGGAGATGGGAGGCAGAGCCACTGTGAGTGGCACGTGCTGAGATGAAGCAGCCAGGGGCTGCCCCAAACAGGTGGCCCCAGGGGCTTCCCAGAGAAGCACGGGGCTGAGCTGCTCCAAAAGAGAGCAGGGAGTTTGGCAAAGAGAGAAGGCAGGAAGGGGCATTGCAGGCAGAGGAACAGACTGAGCCAAGGCCTGGCCGCGGGATTGGCGTGGAGTGGGCAGACAGGAGAGCTGCTGGCGAGGCAGGCGTGACCCTCCCTTCCGATTCTGCCTAGTTTGTGACTTAAATCTGAAAAATTGCTTTAAAACATGAAAACGATATCCCTCAGTCAAAGCTTGTCGAGCGTCACAGTTAGAATCTTTCTGGAATCTTCTAGGCTCCTCGTGGCACATGGCAGGTGGGGTTCTGGAAGATCCTGCTGCCGGTCATCCCCCCCCTCCCCTAGGGGCAGGCCTTGACCATGACCCCTGTCTCAGATCCTGCTCCCTCCCCCATGCCAGCCTGGCCTGAGCTCTCAATGCCTGAAGTGTGTTGTATCTGCAGGTGCAAAGAGGTGAAATACGATTATGACCATCTGCCCAAGACATCTGTCATCATCGCGTTTTACAACGAAGCCTGGTCAACTCTCCTTCGGACGGTGTACAGCGTGCTTGAGACTTCCCCAGACATCCTGCTGGAGGAAGTGATCCTGGTGGATGACTACAGCGATAGAGGTAGGCACAGCAGGCTTGGGGCCGGGGGGGAGGCTGTCCTCCTGGGGCAGGGTCTTGAGGACCGGTGTGATGCAGGAGAGTGGGACTAGCCCCGTAAAGACAGGCTTCCTGTGCACCCCAGTGCTCTACGGAGGTCTTGGCAAGAGTGGTCCAGACCCTGGAATGAGCAGAGAATTTTCTGGGGCCGACCTCAGCCGATGTGACCGTGACATTGGAGTGAGGGTGTACGGTGGCCAGGGCCAGATCAGGTAGGGCCTGGGAGACCAGCCCAAGGTGCTGAACTTAAATGTGAGCCCAGTGGGAGCCATCAGAGGGCTTTAGGGTTGCGGCGAGGGCAGGGTCAGTGTGGGAGCTCCCTGGGCCTGCTGCATGGAGAGTGGCCACAGGAGCTGAGAACAGAAGTGGGGGTGGGGTGCAGGGGCTTCTGCAGGGCCCGCACACAGCGCCTTGGCTTGGTAGGGACGAGGTGTGTCCCTGGAGTCGTGTCAGCAGGAGCATCTTGGGCGACCAGCTATAGCTGAGGGGAAATCTCAGGGCTGCGGGGCCAGGTCGGGTGGTGGGCTTGGTTGCCTCAGCCCTTTTGCAGCCCAGTTAGCACCCCCTGGGCCACCCTGGGGCTGGCAGCTACTGGGCACCAGGGTATCTTCATGTGTCCTGGAAGCTGGCATTCGTGTGTTCTTGGGGGGGTGTTGGGGCTGTTCTCACAGAGACTCGACGAGGATTCACATGGGATGGAAGTAGATCTCTCCCATGAATCTGGTACAGGAGCCCAGGCCAGGGTGCAGCCCCTGGGGTCAGAGGTCAGGGGTCAGGGGCCTTGGCACCTGTGCCCTGTGTGTCCACCTTCGTAGGGCGTGGTGCTGCCTTGGCTGTCTGGTCCAGGCAGGGTGTTTTTAAACCTCCTGTGCGTGCACTCTGGTTAGCCAGAAGGGTTTGGAGGGGAAGGGGAACCACACCCTTTCTCTTAAAGGGCACTGCCCCCACAGCTCACCGCGCAGAAGTGGTTGTCTGGCCACACCTTTTCCATGGGAGGCTGGGAAAGTGGCCACTATCCTGGTGGTCATGTGCTCGGCTAGAAATCACAGGGCATGGGGGTTGGGGCCATGCCCACCACAGCACGCAGGCCGGCGGGGGCTTGGTGCTGAGTGGAGCCTGGTGGGCACAGGGTTCTGCATTGAGGGCTTCTGGGTCTGAGGGAAGCTTTACTGCAGTCCGACGGTGGCGCCTTAGATAAGACACTGTCTTGGCCTCAGTTTCCCCCCTGTGAACGGGTTTCTCCGCCTCTGTCTTGGAGAGTTGTAGTGAGGAAGAAAGGAGGCCATGTAGTGGCTGGCGCACAGTAAGAGCTCATCTCATTTCCCGTCGTCTGCTCCTCCAGGGCTGTTTGAACTCTGTCTGTGTGGACACCTGTTCCGGGCCACACTGCATGGCCTTGAATCCCCTCAGCCACCTCCTGACTTTACAGCTTCCGGCCTTGGCCTTGACCCCTATAAAACAGGAGTGAAATAGTTCCTGCCTTGCAGGATGCTTGGTGAATGAGATGAGGTGGTACCCTCCAGAGCTGGTGCCTGGCAGAGCTTAGCCCTGGTGCACTGACAGCCACAAAGTGAGCAAAGCACTGCTCTATAAATATATTCCTTCCAAAAGTCAGCTCCTCCACGGGCAGGAGCAAATCCCTTACGACACGGCTCAGTTCTCCTCCTGGGGTCGCCCTGGGCTCCCTGGAGAAGCAGGGGAGCGAGGAGTTAAGAAGTTCTGCCTTTTCAGCAGTGTCAGTGTGAGCCTGATGAAGGGGTGCAGGCAGGCAGCTCGGGCAGACGTGAAATTAGCGTGGACAAACCCGTGCCCAGGTGGGAAGCCAGGTGAGCACTGGCTCGCAGTCAGCCAGACTTTGCTTGCAAAGTCCTCTGCCTTATTCCTACCCTCAGCTTATTTGCAGTTATATTTAGGATAAAAAAAAATCCATCCGCATAGCTCTTAAGTGTCAGGAGAATTAGAGAAAGGCCCTGCTGGAGTAGGAAGCACCCTGCACCGTAGTGTGCGATTTTCCCCTTCGCTGTTGCCTGTTGAGCCAAAGCCCGAGTTCCTGGGAGGAAATTCTCTCATTTTGGTTTGTCCTGAGCCGTTCCCACTGCTGCCACCTGACCCCTCACAGGGAGTGCCTGGCCTCCAGGCTCAGAGCCTGGTCGGGGCGTCGGAGAGCTGGGGGCTGGTGCTAACTGTGGGGACTTCTTTTCACCTCCTTTCCTTTCCCACCGGCTGGGGTGAGCAAGGACCCCCGCAGGTTTTCTGTTTAATGGAGATGAGAAATGGCAGCAGAAAGGCTCTGTTAACCTGTGGGATCTGGAGCCAGATTTCTTAGGTTCAAATCGAGGCTCTGCAACCTGCTTGCTCTGTGACCTTGGACAAGTAACTTGGCCTCTCTGGCCTCATCTGTGAAATGGGGATAATGCTAGTACTTACCTTGTAGGATTGTTCTGGGGATCAGAGGAGCAGTCGGGCAAGCTTAGCACAGCAGCCTCTCCAATGGAAGCTGCCGCTGTTATTTCTACCATAATCTGTAAAGTGTTCCTGGGGAAATCCCTATGAACATAATTCCTGTTTTTATAACAGTTATGGTTGGATGATTCATTGTATTTGTTTAAAGATTTGGGGCCGGTGCCATGTGGCACAGTAGGTTAATCTTCCGCCTGCAGTGCCGGCATCCCATTTGGGCACCAGTTCCAGTCCCGGCTGCTCCTCTTCCAATGCAGCTCTCTGCTGTGGCCTGGAAAGGCAGTAGAAGATGGCCCAAGTCCTTGAGCCTCTGCATCCATTTGGGAGACCAGGTGGCTCCTGGCTCCTGGCTTCAGATCAGCGCAGCTTTGGCTGTTGTGGCCATTGGAGAGTGAACCAATGGAAGGAAGACCTTCTTCTCTGACTCTCCCTCTCACTGTAATTCTACCTCACAAATAAATAACATAAATCTTTAAAAAAAGATTTATGTTATTTATTTGAAAAACAGAGTGAGAGAGAGAGAGGGAGAGACAGAGAGAGAAAGAGATCTTCCACCCACCGATTCACTCTCCAGTTGGTCACATAGGCCAAGGCTGGGTCAGACCAAAACCAGGAGCCTGGAACTGCATCTGGGTCTCCCACATGGGTGACAGGGGCCCAAACACTTGGGCCATCTTCTGCTGCCTTCCTAGGCGCATTAGCAGGGAGCTGGATTGGAAGCAAAGCAGCTAGGACTTGAACTGGGGCTCCAATATGGGTTGCTGGTGTCACAGCCAGCTTAACTCCAGCTTAACTGGCCATGCCACAATGCTGGCCTCATTTTTTTTTTAATTGTTTAATGTTCACAAGTCAGACCATAAAGTATTTTGGTAATAGCTCTATTGAAATGTGTTCATATACAGCATATTTCACCTATGTAAGTGTGCAGTGCAGTATGCATGTTTTTTGATGGGAAGCCAATCATGGTTCTAGAACATTCTCCCCCCAGCCTTCAGAACACTTCCCACCTTGGATCTGAGACAGGTGAGGAAGTTCCCTGGTGGCAAAGTGAAGGAGGCTTGTGTCTATTCCGCCTTCTTGTGGGGACAGGAAGTGGCTCCGGGGAGATGCTCTGTTGGGAGCCTGAAAGTGACCCTTGCCCTCTGCTTGCCTCCCCAGAGCACCTGAAGGAGCGCTTGGCCAATGAGCTGTCGGGCCTGCCCAAGGTGCGCCTGATCCGTGCCACCAAGAGGGAGGGCCTGGTGCGTGCCCGGCTGCTGGGCGCATCGGCCGCCAAGGGTGACGTGCTGACCTTCCTTGACTGTCACTGTGAGTGCCACGAGGGGTGGCTGGAGCCGCTGCTGCACAGGTGCGTGGGCCGCCCCCCCCGGGGGTGGGGGGACTCATCATGGGGGTGCCTGTCTTCGGATACCCCTTGGGCAGGTCCCCTGTAGCCGGGCGTGCTGACAGCATCTGCTGCAGTGTCCTGCCGAGGCCTCTGTGATGGGATGCATGGAGGTGCTGAGAACACGCCCGCACGCGGGAGCTGGCAGCCGGTCGAGGAACCCTGTGTCACTGCTGGCTTTTATTAGTACTTCTTATCCCAGTTTGCTGCGGAAGACAGGAAGTGCCATCAGCCAAGAGAGTGATGTCATTGCCAGTCTTGGAGCATCACATGCTAGAGAATACGCCGTCTGATGCGTTTCTTTCAACAGGGCTGGCTGATCCGCTGCACACTGTAGGCACAGCACCCCGGGCCCAGGACACGTGACTGTTTGGTGTGAATTTCTTTTAAAAACCAGAAGGGCAAAAAATGAATATCATAATAATGACTGGATTATATTTGTCTTTATATCCACTCTCTCCCCCTGTGTATATTCACATTTTATGGAGGAATAAGTCCACACAAGCCATAATGTGTCCCTGTTTCCAAGGTGCTATCCCATGTCACCCCCAGTTCCTCTGTAACCCCCAAACCTACCTCTCCAGAGGCCACCAGCCACTGCACCCCGGCTTTTGTTCTCTTCTGTCTGCCTTTCTCCCCACAGTGCTTCGCCTTGGTTCTTGCTGAGGCGCTAATACCACCTAGGACTGCACAGCTGCCTGCCTTCCCCAGGGCCAAGGCCTTGCCCCACAGCTGTCCACGAGGGCTCTCTCCTCCCCGGTTATCTCCTAAGACTCTTTGGAGATTTACCAGTGCCCGGCCCTGCACAGACCATTTGGATCTGACTTTCTGTGGGTGGGACCCGGGCTTCTGGAAGTTTCCAGAACTCCCCGGAGACTTTGGTGTGTGCCAGAATTGAGACACTCTGGCGGGCAGCTTGTCCCCCCGGAGCTCCTAGCCAGAACAGCAACCCCTCCCCTCCAGGGGCTCTGGGAAATGTGGAAATGTTGAGCGGGTGGAGTTGCTGGCTTTTGTGGCCAGGAATGCCGTATGCCCTGCGGCATGCAGGAAGCTCCGAGCGCAGGGGCAGGCAGTTAGCCTGGTGGTCAGGATATCCGTTAGGATGCCCTCATCCCACGTCAGAGTGCCGGGGTCGGGTACCTGGCTCTGGCTCCTGATTCTAGTTTCTTCCGATGCAGATCTTGGGAGGCAACAGTGGGCAATGACTAAAGTCATAGATTCCTGCCACCCACATGGGAGACCTGCCTCCTGGCTTCAGCCCCGCTGGTGGTCACTGCGAGCATGTGAAGTATGAACCAGAAAGATGGTTCTGCCCCAGGTGCCAGCAGCAGCCCCATGGGGCACGGCACTCTCTAGCCGTGACTCAGGCTCCTGTCCTCCTCGCCCAGGCTGCCCGTGGGGCCAGGCAGCTTGGTTGTGTGTCCTAAGTTCGGAGGTAGAGAGCGTTGAATCCCTGGGGCCTTTTGTACTAAAGTCTCCCCTCCCCCGTGTTGCCAGCATCCCCCGCGAGTGTCGCCTGCCAGGGCTGTGGCATGCACAGACCCCTGAATAAGGTTAGCAGGCCTTTCTGGGTCCGGCGTTCCTCCTTGCTCCCAGGACGATGGCGAGTGCTCATCCTCGGGTTTCTTAACTGTCCTCCTGCCACCTGTCCGGGTAGGAGCCACGGGATGTCTTGGGTGTTGCAGGATCCATGAAAAGGAGTCGGCAGTGGTGTGCCCCGTGATTGATGTGATCGACTGGAACACCTTCGAGTACCTGGGGAACCCCGGGGAGCCCCAGATCGGGGGGTTCGACTGGAGGCTGGTGTTCACGTGGCATGTGGTTCCCGAGAGGGAGAGGCTGCGCATGCGCTCCCCTATCGACGTCATCAGGTCAGCCGTTGGCTTCTGGGGTCTTCTTGCCTCTGGCTGTCATGTGAACGAAGGGCCCCCAGGGCGGGAAGGGTGGGGAGCTGTCGGCTTTCTCTCCTAGACCACTTGTTTTTACCAAACGTCTTGGCAAACACGTATGACTTCACATTAGGACATTTTAATTCATTTGACTTTTGAATCGTGGTAAAATACGCATTGCAAAATTTCCCAGTTCTACCATTTTTAAGTGTGCAGTCCGGTGGCATGAAGCACATGCAAAATGTGGTGCAGCCATCAGCGCTATTTCCAGAACTTTCTCACCCTCCCACACAGAGACTCCCCCAGCCCTTGGTAGCCTGTGTTCTGCGTTTTGTCTCTGTGGCACCTCCCGTTAGTGGCATCACACAGTATCTGTCCTTTTGCAATTGGCTGCTTTCACCCGGCATAATGTTGTCAAGATGCCCACGGAACTTCACGCATGTTCATGGCTGGGTGATATGCCACAGTATGCACTATAAACCACGCTTCACTGATGCACGCCCCTGTCAATGGACGCTGGGGTTGTCTTGTGGGTGTTGCCAGTAACACTGCTGTGGGCACTCATGTTCATATCTGTTGGAGGCTCTGCTCTCCGTTCTTTTGGGTGTGTGCCCTAGGAATGGCATGGCTGGGTCATGCAGTAATTCTGGGCTTAACACTGTTCCTTTGGACTGGGTGGTAGGTGGACGTGGAATGGAGGAGCCAGTGCTGGCCAGTGGGTGAGTCTGGGTTGAATAGAACCAGGTGCAAGGAGGCCCATGGCTCTCATTCTGGGATGTGGAAGCGATACGATAGTCTGGCTTCTTCCTCCTCTTCCAAGTTCAGGACCCATCGGGAGATGGGTATGGGGTCAGGACTTCAGCTGTATTGCTGGTGTTTGGGCTACAAGTGGTGACTTGGGTCTGCACCCACATTTGGCAGTTGGGCTGAATCCTTGAGATGACCCTCTATTGGCTGGACAGAGTCAGGAGATGAGGCTGGATGGACGGGCGGGGCCAGTCACGCTGGCCTTGAAGGCCTTGAAGGCCGAGGGCAGGAGTGACCTGAGCACTTGGCGTTCTGCAGAGAGGGGAGGTTCTGGAGGCGTGGGGCTGTAGGTGCGGACACTGTCAGGAGCCTTCGCTGTCTTCCAGGTTCGGGAGAGGGGATTCCAGAGATGCGGAGGTGGAGGGACTGGGGGAATTGAGTGGGCATCAGGGAAGGGAGGGAGCCAGGCTGGGAGCCGGGCTTCTGTGGGAATCCTCGCAGGGGCATCCGGCTCGGTTCCTGGCTGACCAGGGGCACAGAGCAGGAGGGGGCTGGCCTGGGTCCCATGCAGCCTGTTGGCCCACACGAAGTCCTCTTGGTCCACCTCCCTGCCCCGTAGCGGGCCTGGGCTTCAGGAGTGAGCATATGTGTCCTGCCACTTCCTACATTTCTGGGGTGAACACTGTGAAGGTGTTTGCACTGCGGCCTGGAGCCTCCCCTCCCGCGGGCACTGCCGCCGTCCTTGTCTCGGCGGCCATGGCCTTGGAGCTCAGGGAAGTCCATGCTGCCGGAGGCTCTCCCGCCGCCAGCTCTCACTGCTGTGAGCGCCCCCGTTCTGGGACGTGCTCTTTGACCCTGTGTCTCTGCGTGGTCACATGGAAGCCTGGGCTGTTCCTGACTGTGGAGCTGGCTTCTCGCCAACCACAGCCCGGAGGAGACCAGAGGGGCCCTGGTCCCCTGGAACTCCTGACACCAGAGCTGCCTTTCACAGCCCCGTGCTCACCCTGAAGGTGGCACCTGTAGGTGCCTGCGCTGGGAGGCCACTGCCGCCTTCTCAGAGGACAAGCCCTCCTTCGTAGCTTCTCCTTGTCCTCTGCTGCCCAGCCCTGGGCCGTCGCTCCTGCTGGCTGCCACACCACTCGTCTTCGCCACCAGTGCCCCTCTGCCCTGCAGGCCTCCCCTGCCCTGGCCCCCTCTGTGTTCACGGGAGCCTGGCTGACTGTGGCCAAGCTGAGGCTCCCACAGAGGGCTTGCTTGGTGAGACGTGTGTGGGCTTCCCCAAGGCAGGGACCGTGGGGGCCAGCGGGGCCTCCCGGCACAGCTGGAGGGGTGCTTAGGGGTGGGTGCAGGGACGACAGGCTGCAAGGTGGGCAGGTTGTTCCAGGAGTGTGCCGGCTCCCTGCTGCTCACCTGAAACCTGCCTCTCATGCCTCCCCAGGTCTCCAACAATGGCTGGTGGGCTGTTTGCTGTGAGTAAGAAATATTTTGAGTATCTGGGGTCTTATGATACAGGAATGGAAGTTTGGGGAGGAGAGAACCTCGAATTCTCCTTTAGGGTAAGTATTCCAGGCTTCTCTGTGGACCTATTCTTACCCTGTGTTTGTTCTCTCTCTCTCCCTTTTTCTCTCTCTCTCTCTCTCCCTCTCTCTCCCTCTCCCTCTCCCTCTCCCTTTCTCTCTCTCTCTCTCTCTCTCTCAATCTGCTTTGGGAGCCCAATGGGCCTTTCCTGCATATTGCCAGTTTCTCCCATGATCCCCAAAATGTGATAACAACACACATGTCCTAGAGACCTTCTTATTTCAGCTTTTTAAAAGTATACTTTTTAATAGACCTGAGGCCTTGCCAGTCACCTAGTTCTCTCTGTCTGCAGAGGGGAGGAACTGAGACCAAGAGAGGGTATGTGACTTGTTCAAAGTCACTCAGAGTGAGTGGCAGAGACTGGACCATCCATAGGCCCCTGCCTCTGAACCCGTTTTCTGGAGCCTGGCTGTGTTAGCGACTTGGGATGCCACTTTTTTGTTTAGCTTGGAGACTTTCAAGCTTGGACACGTATGAGAATCATTGGGGGATCTTGTTAAGATGACAGCTTTACAAGCACCGTCTCTGAACAGGCAGATTCGAGGGCTTCTAACAAACCCACCCACGGACTGCTGACTGTGGCCCCGGCACAAACCCCTTTGAAAAATCCCTAGCATTTCTGTGGATTTTCCAGTTTACAGAATCATTCATTTTAAGTATCAAAACTTTATGTGGGGGCAGGTGTTTGTTCTGGTGGCTAAGCTACCTTTTGGGAGTGCCCACGTCCCACATCGGGGTACTCGTGTTCCATGCCTGCCTCAGCTCCGAGCCCAGCTTCCTGCTCACGCAGACCCTGGGAGGCAGCCGTGACGGCTCAGGTCAAAAGGCTCCTACCACCCCGTGGGAGGCCTAGATTGAGTTCCTTGCTCTCAAGTTCGATCCTCAAACCCCAAATATTGTGGAAATGTGAGGAATGAACCAGCAGATGGGAGCTCTTTTGGTCTCTGAAATAAATAAATAGAAAAAAAACCATAAATGTGTTTTGAGAGAAACAAGATTTTTAATAATATGTCCCCGGTGTCCCACTCTCTTACATAAACAAGACTTTGGCCTTGCTCCAGGGACTCACGCCCTCTGCTATAAGTACCAGATGTGGCGCTTGGTTGCGCTGTCCGTGGGAAGGAGCGCTGTTCACAGCCGTCTGCTGCAGCGTGGAATGGGCCCTGGCTGGCTGCCCCTCGAGTCGTGGTGTGATTTTAACGCTCTTTCTGCCTCTCCCCTAGGTGTCAGGCTGCTCTGCCTGCCTCTCGGAGCTCCTCTGCTCCCCCTTCCCCTCTTCCAAACCCCTCTTCCTCCTTGCTGCTTTCCCTTCTTCTGTGGCGAGGAGTTCAGGTAACCAAGCCCGTGTCTCACGTCCCAGCGAGGTGTCTGAGTCAAGTGCATGAGCTCTAGTGCATGGACTCGGCGACTCGGGGCCCACCTCCGCGCTCTTGGCCTGCATGCCGTGTCGTGAGTGCGCCCCCTGGAGACTGAGCGTGGGAGCGGTGTCCACCGTGACATCAGTCTGTGTGCCCGATCTCTGTGCGGTGGACCCGTGGCCTGGCGGCTCCTCCCCCGCTCACTGCCCTGGCCTCCCTCCCACTCTGTGTGCAGATCTGGCAGTGTGGAGGCACTCTGGAGACGCACCCATGTTCGCACGTCGGCCATGTTTTCCCCAAGCAAGCCCCCTATTCCCGCAACAAGGCCCTGGCCAACAGTGTCCGTGCAGCCGAAGTGTGGATGGACGAGTTCAAGGAGCTGTACTACCATCGCAACCCACGTGCCCGCTTGGTGAGTTCCCGCCAGCCGCACGCCAACACACGCACCTGATCCTGCCTTCCCAGTGTAGCAGGCCCCGCTCGGCAAGCAGAGGAGCCGCTGAGCGCTCAGGGTGCAAGTATGGGAAAACTTTCTTCCTCCTTTTATAACCGATGCTCATCATCCCCAGCTGTTCTGCCTGGGAAAGCCACACTGGAAATACCAAGCCACTGCCCCAAGGGGAAATCCACGGTCAGGTTCCTTGGATCAACCCATCGCTAGAGACCTTGCTTTGTGCACGTGTCTGTTTCAAGACCCCTTGGTTAATGTATTGTTGAGTCATTAGCATGGAGCTCACAGCCAGCCGCACTGTACCTCACGCCTGAGCAAAGCTGATCTGACACCCACGCTTTCTGTCGAAGGCACAGCAGGAGCTTCTTGTGTCCGGGAACCCCAGGCGGGACCTCAGCACTCCGGCTGGGGGCTGTTTTAGAACGAAAAGGCTGGGGAGGTCACTGCGCTCAGGAGGACCGGGACAAACACGGCACTCAGTGGAGCCTGGAGAGCTGAGACAGGGAGGCAGGGCTTGGCCCTGGTCAATCTCACCGAGGGATATAAGCATTGCGCAACTTAAGATTTTTGTCCCTGAATATCTGTGAAAATGCAAAAGTACCGCAAGTATTGATTTGAGGGTTACAGATGAACTTTAGCAGGCAAGCAGATTTGCAAACACAGAACCCACAAGTCCTGAGGCTTGACTGTGCCACCCTAGCTGGTTAGGAACGCCCAACGTCACAGGTCATGCACTGTGTACGTGTCATGGACTTCCTCTGTGTAGCCGGTAGAGTTGTGCAAGTCACAGGCCTTTACCTTAAAACAATGGCCCAGGGCGCACCTGCCTTGTAAGTTCAACATCTGTTGTCTCCCTCTACAGAACTCTTCCTAGCCTCCCTGAAGTGTCTGAGAACCCCGGAGCCTCCATTTCCTGACAGAAGGGGACCCGGGGAGTGGCCAGGCCACCACTGCCACCCTCCCTCCCCATCCATCATGCAAGCTGAGGATGGGGCGGCCCTCCCTCCCGGTGGCCTTGCTGAGCTGGGTGTCTGCACACAGCAGAGGTGGCCCTGCTGACACCAAGGTGCAGCTGTTGCTTTGCTCCCCGTGGACATGGGCGACACTGTCCTGAGACCAGCACAAGCCCCTTCGGATCTGTGGGACCAGGGCCTCAGACCAGACTGCCCTCCGGCGACAGATCTCAGGGCCCCATTGTCTGCCTCAGGACCGCTGTGGACCAGGGATTTGCCCCTTCTTTTCCACAAGGTCTTGGGCTTGAGACGCAGTGCAGCTCACCGGCTCTGTACAGCCAGCTGTGCACGCCAGAGGCCAGCCCTGCATGCCCCAGGACAGGGCGCCCACGTGTCCTGCATTTGCATGGGTGACCCAGCCACTGAGTGGACTAGAAGGTCTTGCTCCAAGACTTCTCCCCTGACCGCTTGAGGGAATTTTGAGCCCTTACAGCGGCCCTGCAGGGCAGCAGCAAAAGTCTCATTTTGTAGATAAGAAAACTGGAGCTTGAGAGAGGGAGCTGTGAGGAGGGGGCCTGTGTGCTGCAGGGCGCCTCTCAGCCTGACCCTGGCTGGGCCCTCTCTGCCCCTGGGCTGCCAGGGTCATTTGCTTCTGCTTCCTCTGCCTTCTCCAAGGCTGCAGGTAGAAACACCTGCTGTTCCGTGACAGCAGCCTGGAGCCTCTGTCTCCCTGTTCCTGAGGATTCCCAAAGGAATGACAGTTAGAGGGTCCCTGAATACAGCTTTAGGCTGAATGCCCAGGGGCTGAGCGTCACAGTGACACCCATCGAAGAAAGAGCTTCTGAGCCGGCGCCGTGGCTCAATAGGCTAATCCTCCACCTTGCGGCGCCGGCACACCGGGTTCTAGTCCCGGTTGGGGCGCCGGATTCTGTCCCGGTTGCCCCTCTTCCAGGCCAGCTCTCTGCTATGGCCAGGGAGTGCAGTGGAGGATGGCCCAGGTGCTTGGGCCCTGCACCCCATGGGAGACCAGGAAAAGCACCTGGATCCTGGCTCCTGCCATCGGATCAGCACGGTGCGCCGGCTGCAGCGGCGGCCATTGGAGGGTGAACCAACGGCAAAGGAAGACCTTTCTCTCTGTCTCTCTCTCTCACTGTCCACTCTGCCTGTCAAAAATTTAAAAAAAAAAAAAAAAAAAGAAAGAGCTTCTGGAAAATGAGCAGGAATCTGGAGATCTATCCAACACACACTCACTGCATTGTGTTAACTAGCTCGCTGCTCAGTGCTTAGAGTTTAACATGCTGGGGAGGGATAGCCGCGTCTCAGCACTCAGTATAGTTCTTGTAGCAGCACATTTGCTGTGATAAGGAGAGGCTGTGTGAAAGTTCCCGGTGGTTTCATGAATAAAACCAAACTTGCACAAGTAGTTCTTATGGTAGCGCATGCGCTTCCTGCACAACTACTTATTGATGCTTTAGTATACTGAGCACATAGAAGGCTCTCACTCATGGTTAGGTGGGGGCTACGTGCCCGTGTTTGGAGGTGAATATTCCTGCATTGATGGCAATGCCATGGGGTAAGTCGTGGCAAAATTGAGGTTTTGCTGGTAGAGCTCTGTGATCAAAGGTTCACGGATGAGGCACGGGTTCAAGGGTGCCGGTGTGGCTCCGGGGCTTGGCTCCCGGGCTCCGTCAGCCCGTGCGTCTTCTTCCACCTGTGTGCACCTCCCTGTCGTGACGGCACCTGGGAATGGGGTCGTCTCTGTGACAGCCGCTCCTGCTGTTCTTTTAGTCTCCTTGCCCTGCACGGGGCCTGGCACACAACACGATGGGTCTTCAGAAAGTTTGTGGAAGAGGCACGTCATGAAAAAACTGTGCACAGTGTTCCCAATACATTTTGTACCCAAATAAGCTGTGATGCTCCCTGTGGCTGTTTAGTCTCTGTGCTTTGCGACGTCAGTGAGTGAGCACCAGGGAGCCGGGGCTTGTGTAGGAAGCGCTGGGCCTGCAGGGACTCACTGTGATGCTGTTTTCCTAGGAACCCTTTGGGGACGTGACGGAGAGGCGGCAGCTCCGGGCCAAGCTCCAGTGTAAGGACTTCAAGTGGTTCTTGGAGACCGTGTACCCAGAGCTGCACGTCCCTGAAGACAGGCCCGGCTTCTTTGGGATGGTGAGCATGGTGGGCTTCGGTGGGAGGGAGGCCCTGGCCTCCAACACTCCTCAGCAATTCCTGGGCACGTCCTGGGCACAAAGGCTCCTGGATGGGTGCTGCTGGCCTCCCTCACACCCACACCCTCCCACCTCGTTGTCCCTGTCCTTCCTTGTCCCTGTGAGTATATGGGCCTTGATCCTAGAGCTGCAAGCTGTCTTGGAATGGGCAAGGAAAGCCTCCCATTTTACAGATGGGGAAAGTGAGGTTTCCTTCATGTTTCCATGTCCCTGTTTTTACTAGCACCTTATCACTTCGCTTCCAGTGTCAGTGGCCAGACTAGGTAGTGATTCCCAGCTTGGCAGTCTACAAAGGCAGTTGGGAATAGGAGAGTCACTTCTAGTATTTCAGAAAACGTAAAATAAATGTTTTAGGCATGAGGTGACTGAAATGTCCAGCGTCGTTGGCTTTTACCAGGATCGCGCCAACTTAGCAGGGTTCCCTCTGGGTCCTCCCCATCAGAAGTGCGTTCTGGAAGTCTTTGATAGGTAAAGCAGGGTGCTCATGTGTTACATTCTGTTTTCATCATAAAAACGTGTAAACATACAGGGATGCAGAGAGAATGATACAATGAATCCTGTCCAGGAGGGTCTAGAAAAATTTTTTAAAGATTTAATTAATTTATTTGAAAGGCAGAATTAGAGTGAGAAAGGGAGAGAGAGAGATCTTCCATCTACTCGTTCTATCCCTAAATGGCTGCAATGGCCAGGACTGGGCCAGGTCAAAGCCAGGAGCCAGGAGCTTTAGTCAGGTGTCCCACATGGGTGCAGGGACCCAAGCGCTTGGGCCATCTTCTGCTGCTCTTCCAGGTGCATTATCGGGGAGCTGGGTCGGAAGTGGAGCAGCCAGGACGTAACCAGTACTCATGTGGGATGCCAGCATCACGGGCAGCAGCTTAACCTGCTGTGCCACAGCACCAGCCCCTGTTCTGGAAATTTCAAGATTCTGCCTCTCTTGCTTTTCCCTCTTCCTTACACCACCCTCCACTTTTTTCTCTTTTTAAGTAAGCCCAGGCATTGTGTCACTTGACTCTATATGGGATGCCAGCGCTGCAGGCAGCTTACCCACTATGCCAGAGCACAGGCCCCTGATTTTAATATTCAAGTTGTCCCATCTTCCATCAGTGGCCACCTCTTTCTGTTGACTTCTGACCCCATTTGGTTGGCTCCGAGAGCCCCGTGGTGGTAGACGCAAGCTTGATTCAAACATTTCCTGCCTTTCCTCCCAGAAGCCCCAGTCCTTGCTGCGGGTCGTCTTTGCCTGTGGACGGTGCCGTCCGGCAGAGGCACGCTGTGAGCCACGTGCATTAAGAAGCATGTTTTGGGAACCATGTGAGGACCCTTCAAAGGTTTCCTGCAAAGTGGCATTAAAAGATGAGTTTGTATGAGCCTTTAGCCTAGCCAGACACCAGTTAAAGTGCGTGTGCCCCATGTGAGAGTCCTGGGGTTGATTCCTGGCTGCAGCTCTGACTCCCGCTCCCTGCTAAAGCAGACCCTGGGACGCGGCAGTGGTGGCTCAAGTAGCTGAGTTCCTGCCACGCACGTGGGAGACCCGGATTGAGTTCCTGGCTCCCGGCTTCAGCCTGGCCCCACCCCAGCCCCTGCTGTTGTGGACATTTAGCAAGTGAAGTCAATAGTATATTTTATTTAGTCTAGCATGTCCCAGATACTAGCATTTCAGCAGAGTTCATGTAAAACTTAACTTACTGAGACATTTTACATTCTTTTTTTCATACTAAGTCTTGAAACTGGTGTATATTTCATCTTTACAATCAATCTCATTTTGAATAAGTCACATTTCAAGTATTCATTGTCATATGGCTAGTAGCCATCATGTGGAATAGTATCGCTGTAGCCTTTTTCAGTAGACAGAGAAAGGATAACACATGTATTTTTAAAATATTTATTTATTTATTTGAAAGGCAGAGGTAGAGAAAGAGAGATTTTTCCGTCCACTGGTTCACTCCCCAGATGGCCACAATGAGTGGGGCTGGACCAGGCTGAAGCCAGGAGCCAGGAGCTTCTTCCAGGTCTCCCACATGGGTGCAGGGGCCCAAGCACTTGGGCCATCTTCTGCTGCTTTCCCAGGTGCATTAACAGGGAGCTGGATCAGAAGTGGAGCAGCCGGGACTTGCACCAGAGCCCATATGGGATGCCTGGTGCTGTAGGTGGTGGCTTAACCTGCTATGCCACAAAGCCCACAATAATACATAATTTTGAAAAACAATGAGCTCATACTACTCTCTCAAATTCAAAGCAATCTCATCAGACTTTTTCTGCTTTGATACTATATTTTTGTAAAGTTTTATTTATTTATTTGAAAGGCAGAGTTATAGATAGACAGAGGCAGAGAGAGAGAGAAAGGGAGAGAGAGAGAGGTCTTCCATCTGTTGGTTTACTCCCCAAGTGGCCACAATGGCTGGAGCTGGGCTGATCCAAAGCCAGGAACCAGGAGCTTCTTCAGGGTCTCCCATGTGGGTGCAGGGGCCGAAGCACTTGGGCCATCTTCTACTGCTTTCCCAGGCCATGGTAGAGAGCTGGATGGGAAGTGTAGCAGCCAGGACTAAAACCAGCACCCATATGGGATGCCAGCACTGCAGGCGGCAGCTTTACATGTTATGCCACAGCACCGGCCCCTGAATTTTTTTTTCTTACACTGAAAATCTTGGTTTCTAACAACATCAACATAATTATTCATGGTTTTATCCCAAAGTAGATTGAAAAGAGTTTCAAAAATAGATTGAAAATAGCATGAGAACTCAGTGCTGTACTGCATGAGGCTTATGCTTTCTTGACAGCTGTCTCTGTTTATAGAATATATTTCACTAAGGAAGTATTGTCAAACCTACCATGCTCTAAAGTCATCTAAAACAGTTTTATATCACTGCCTTGGCTTAGTTAGCTGCATCCATCTCAATTCAAGGCTGCAGCCAGATATATTTGAACCAGTGCAGCGTCAAGGCTGCTACTGATAGAAGCAAAGAGATAAGAGCTTTCAGCCTCTGACCTCAGTTTGGTCATCTTACGCTGAAGGTGAAGAGGGGTGGGCGCTGTGCTGCAGCAGATTAAGCTCATACAGGAGTGGGTTCGAGTCCCAGCTCCTCTGCTTCCAGTCCAGCTCCCTGCGAATGGCCTGGGAAAAGTAGTGTAAAGTGGCCCAATTGCTTACAGCCCTGCACCCATGTGGGGGACCCAGAAGAAGCTCCTGGCTGCTAGCTTTGGCCTGGCCCAGCTCTGGCTGTTGTGGCCATATGGGGAGTAAACCAGTGGATGGAAGATCTCTCTCTCTGTCTCTCCCTCTCTCACTCTTTCTCTCTCTGTGTAACTCTGCTTTCAAATAAATAAATGTTTTAAGTGGGCATAAAGATTGCTACCTACAAAACAGAATGGGAAAGTACTTTTTTTTCAAAAAGATTTGTTTATTTATTTACTGGAAACTTGGCATTACAGAAAGAGGAAGAGAGAGAGAGAGAGAGAGATCTTCCATCAGCTGGTTCACTCCCCCAAATGACTGCAATGGCCAGGACTGGACTAGGCCAAAGCCAAGAGCCAGGAGCTTTATCCAGGTCTCCCACATGGGTGACAGGTGCCCAAAATTTGGGCCTTCTTCCACTGCCTTTCCCAGGCCATTAGCAGGGAGCTGGATTGAAAGTGGGCACCTGGGCCACAAAATGGTGCCCATGTGGGATGCTGGCATTGCAAGTGGCAGCTTTATCCACACTGCCACAACACTGGCTCAGGAAAGCACTTTTTAAACAGATAATTTTTAAGATTTATTTATTTGAAAGGCACAGTGCCACAGATTGGGGAACAGAGAGAGAAAGAGACAAAGGTCTTCCATCCACTGTTTTACTCCCCAAATGCCCTCAATAGCCGGGGTTGGGCCAGGTTGAGACCAGGAGCCTAGTGTCCTACACGGGTGACAAGGGGCTCAAGTACTTGGGCCACCATCCACTTCCTTCCAGGGTGCATTAGCAAGGAGGTGGATTGGAAGCTGAGCATTTGGGTCTCAAACCAGCCCTCT
The DNA here is from genome assembly GCF_964237555.1 of Oryctolagus cuniculus. Taxonomy (NCBI): domain Eukaryota; kingdom Metazoa; phylum Chordata; class Mammalia; order Lagomorpha; family Leporidae; genus Oryctolagus; species Oryctolagus cuniculus. Next base: position 202,505,380 of record NC_091432.1, read on the forward strand.
GACACGGGACGCTGGTGTGGCAGTGGTAGCTTACCCTGCCGCTCCACAGCGCCGGCCCGTGGAAGGCACCTGTAGGCCGGACAGTGCAGTGAGGAGGTGAGGGGCTGCCCCACGCGGTCCAGAGGCAGGCTGTCCTCTCACTCCACTCGCCCTCCCTCGGGTGCCTTGTGGGGAACCTGTGGCGTGCTAGTGTGGACCAAACCGCTGCCGTTCTGTGTCGTTCAGCTCCAGAACAAAGGCCTGAAGAACTTCTGCTTCGACTACAACCCTCCCGATGAGAACCAGATCACGGGGCACCAGGTCATCCTATACACCTGCCACGGGATGGGCCAGAACCAGGTGGGTGTGGCCTCCGAGAGGGAAGTGATGGCTGCGTCATGAGTATCTATCCCTTTTAGACTAGTTATTTGATTCTTTTTTCACTGCAAAAGCAATGCGTACTCATGTTGGACTACTGGGGAAAGATCAAAAGTGGAAACAGGCGGCGGGGGATGGGGAGATGAATTCAGGCCTCCGTGAAAATTAAGCCCTGTTTTCGTCCACCCTTTTGTGCACACGGGCTTTTGACAACGTCTTTCATTCTTGCTGGCATCGTGTCCGTGCGCTGCATAGCCCATCGCTCCCGTCCCCTTCATCAGACTCGTCTCGGCTTGTTAGACGTCCTTGGAGCATCCGGCACCTGCCGCGTTGCTCGTGGCTTCTTGCTGTTTCCCTGCGGGCCTGTATGGATTGGTTCCCCACCTCTCCGTCTCGTCAGTGATCAGCAACACAGTGACTGACACCTTCAGTCAGAAAGAAAGGAAGGGAAGGAATAACATCTGTGTTTCAGATGAACTTTTAGAATCGCTCAGCGCAGTCACAGGTGTCGATGTTGCGTGGCCGCACTGCAATAATGGCAGAGGGGGATCGGCCTTAGCGGGCTGGGTCTTCGAGTTAAGTGCTATGCTTAGGCTGGGCAAGGGAAGCTCTGTCCTGAGGGCTAGGACGGGACCCCCGGGCCAGGAAGGGAGGTGGACCCCCCAGGGCTGGGCCCTTGGAGACTGCGGGAGCTGAGAAGTGTTGGCTGTGGACCGTCCAGGGTTTACCACCCCAAGGAGTTACCACACTGGCTGGAGAGTCGGTGCTGTTTCTTCTAAGCTGGAGGTACCCCAATTCCACTTGACTATTGCATCTTCTTACGGTCACCAGCAGTCTTTCATCATTCAGGCCCCTAACCTTATGTTCTCCTGGCTTTGCCCCACGCCCGAGAACAGGGCTTCTCCAAGCGGACGGGGCCTGGCTGGTGGCATCAGCATCCGCTGGGAGCCTAGAGCTGCCTTGCAACCCTGTGAATCCCAGACACTTGTTTTAATCAGCATTCTAGGAGGTGCCTTCAAGAAGCACTGCTCCATGTGCCTTAAGTACATTCTCCCAGCTGCGAGGTGGTGGGGTGGCTGGGTGAGCGTCTTGGAAAATATGCAAAGAATTCAGCCTTGTGGGCCCCGTCTCAGACAGAAGTGCTCATTGCTTCTCTACATGCCCTGAAGGTGGATCCTGTGCCCCTACGGTAGCAAAACCCTTGCCTTGAAAGAGCCAGGCATTCCTGTTTGCAGCCACTGCCAGCCATGCACAGCACTTCACAGCTTCCAGTTAGTGTGGGAGCCATTAAATTGGCGGGGGGGAGGAGAGGGAAGGAGTAAGGAAAAGCAGAGGAAGCGGCTGATCTGGGTCGCAGAGTCCCGAGTGCTGGTGCTGGGACTCGTGTTTTTCCCCTGCTGTTCCGCACCAGCACAGGGTCGGAGGTGGGCAGGCAGCAGCCCCGGCCTCCCTGCCTTCAGGACAGGGCCACTTGATTTGTAGTCAGCAAGCTCCACCTTAGAGACTGCCACCTGCTGCAGGATGCATAGGAGCCTGATCAGAGAGGCTCCTGTTGGGGAGAGCAGAGCCTGCCCCCCTCTCCTGGGACACACCCCCCCCTCCCCAGTTCTCAAGTTCCCATCCAGTGATTTTCCGTCCTTCCACATGAGTGGGTGACTGACATGTGTTGGCTGCCTCCTTGCAGTTTTTTGAGTACACGTCCCAGATGGAAATACGCTACAATACCCACCAGCCGGAGGGCTGCGTGGCGGTGGAAGCAGACAAGGACGTTCTGGTCATGCATCCTTGCCAAGACACCACCCCGGAGAACCAGAAGTTCATCTTGCAGGAGGTGAGTGCGCCCCCTCGTGGCTTCCCTGGGCTCAGTCCTGTAAGGGATGGGATGAAGGTCTAACATCCTCTCTGGCAATGTCCTGGCAGGTCTCAGGGCTGGGGCCTCTGACCCTGACGGGTGGCCCAGGGACTCACCCCTACCACCATCACCCAGCTGATCTGCAGCCAGGCTGGGGCTCTTGCCAAGGTTCCTGGGTCTCCACTTACATAAGAGAGGATATGGGTTAAAACACCCATTTCCCATATCGGAGTGCCCAGGTTCAGTTCCCAGCTTCACTCCCGGTTCCAGCTCCCTGCTAATGCACACCTTGGTGGGCAGTGGCGAGAGCCCAAGAACCCACGTGGGAGACCTGAGTTGAATTAGCAGCTCCTGGCTTCAGCCAGGTATTTAGGGAGAGAGCCAGTGGAAGGGCACTCTGTCTCTCTGCATCTCTTGTCCTCGCAAATAAGCAAGTAAACATTTACAAATACATGTAAGAGAAAGGGCTCATCAGGGACGGAATTAATTGACCTAAGAGACAAGACAGAAATAAACAAAAGCTGTTTGTTTTGATTTTTATGCGGTAGAGAAAAAGCAGTAGGGACCAGACTTGGGGTCTGAGGGAATCCCCAGATCAGCCAGCAGGTGGCAGCATCAGTCCCACACAAGGCAAGCCCTGGGCCGTCAGGCCTCCCTGGGGCTGCCCACACCCGGGCAGTCACCCTGCGATAACTACCTGCTAAACGATGAGAATCATATCCGGGGCTCTTAGGGAAAAGAGCGTTGCTGAGAAATCGCTCAGTATCTCCTGAACACCCAGTGTCCGCTGTCTTCTGCAGGACGGCGCTATACTTCACCAACAGTCCAAGAAATGTGTCCAGGCCGAGAAGAAGGCCAGCGACAGTTTTGTGCCGCTCTTGCGAGACTGCACTGGCTCAGATCGTCAGAAATGGTTCTTCAAGGAGCGCATGTCTTGAAGGCTTCTCCAAGGACGTCGCTGGGCCCAGGTTGGCGAGCCCACGGTCTGTGTGCCCAGCAGAGTTTAGCCACAGGCGATGGCCAGAGCCCACCCGAACTCAGCTGCTCTACCGCTTTAAGGACATCATTTTGGTATTTGTGAGCGTTGTTGGGTTTAGGAAAAATGTGAATAAGCTTTGTGCTGATTTTGAGAACTTTTGAAATGTTGAAATGTTTTGAAATGTTGCCAAATACTCCTTTTCCAAGGACAGCCCTCACGGGTGAGCTCCTGGTATTCAGAGAATTAAAACTTTATCTTATTTTTCTATTGCCATGTCTGTTCCACAGTTGTGTTTTTTATTCTGATCAGCAAAGAAAGGTAAATGTTTTATTTTGGTGTCCTAGAAGTGGGTATCTGATGGTTATCCCTGAGCCCCCGGTTCCAATGCTCCTGTGTCACCTAGATTTTTGGTGTCTCTTGGTCCAGGGAGGGCGCCGCAGGCCCCGCCTTCGCTTGCGTGCAGGGCCGACTGCGGAAGTTCTGCTCCCTGCGGCGGGAGCTTGGTGAAGGGGCGTGCGTGCCTCCCAGGTGCAGAGCGGACAGGAAATTCTCCTAGGGCCAACCTGTCACTGGGCGGCCGCGGCCAGCTCCGGCGGCGAAGGCGCTGTCACGGGGTCCTCGAGGCGCCCCGGCTGAAGAGCTTCGCCAGAGAAATCGCCATCCCGCTCCTGCCGCCGCGTCAGATGCCGGCATTTTTAAGGCTGGAAACCAATCAGCACAAATCGAAATCCTCCTGTGGGGCGTGTCGGGGGAAGGCAGTCACAGAGTCTCGAGGCCTTTCCCTTCGTTGCTGGGGAAGCACGGAGGAGGCCCACGTGGCCGTGAGCAGCTCCTCGTGTCTGCTTGTTTGGCCTGCGTGGGTTCCCGCCCCATGCACTGCCCCCAGGAGGTGAGTCCAGACCTGGCTGGGGGTGGGCGTCCCGTGCGGGGCGGTCACCCTCGCTGCGGCAGAGCCTCTCACTTCCTGGGACTTCTTGTGATTCCCTCCAGTTTGTCCTGAGGGCTCAGGAGAGCGACCAAGAGCGACCTCGGACGGCAGGGGGCCCCAGGGCCTTGGTCCTGGCTGTGCCTTTCCCGGGACACTTTATCCTCATGTGCGGCCAGTGACCGGGTGTCCCTCTCACAGGAAGCTTGATCATCCTGGCAGACGCCCGTGTGGCCCTGCCTGGCCCGTGTCCAGCCCATTCCTGCTGAGGCAGGGAGGAGAGGGAGGTCTGGGTGGCAAGGTCACGGGGGACACGGAGGAGGCCACCCTGAAACACGTGAAGCAACACAGCAGTGCGTGACTTCCGGATTCCAGAGATGAGCCCCGGGAGCCACCTGAGACCCTCAGGCTCAGCCAGCAGGTGGGGGGGCGAGAGACAGAGACAGAGGGCCCCGTGGCCAGGCCATGACAGGGTCCAGGGTGCTGCCCAAGCAGGTTCTCCCCGGGGAGTTCTCATTGGTGGGTTTGGGGCGAGCAGGCAGGCGTTTCTGGGAGTCGCGCTGTGGCTGAGCAGCGGCCGCTGTGGCTCCTCCGTGTAGTCCACGCGGGCAGCCGGCTGGCGGGCGTCACATGGGTTGTCTCCCGCTGGCCCACAGGGAGGTGGGCGTCTAAGGAGCTAATCATCCCCCCACCCTGCTTCCCGCGTTCACCACAGTTCAGCTTGGCACGCAGTGAGTTCCAGGGAAACACAGCAAACTTGCCCTGGAGTAGCGCCGTTTCCTACCCTCCTCTCTGCACTGCTGGGGCCATGTGTATCCGTGCGCAAGAACTCAGTGGAGTGGTATAGTCACTGCTCAGCACAGTACAAGAGGAGGGTATGTAGTTTTTTCCTAATGCTCATTTTTCATGAGCTTTTTGAAGATCCCTTACATGCATGGATTTCAAGGGTTTTTTTGCACCAAAATAAATTTATCTCTCTATCTCTTTTTTAAAGTTTATTTTAAAGAGGGGGGAGACATTGAGATCTTTCACCCTCTGGCTCACTCCACAAATACCTACAACAGCCAGGGCTGGGCCAGGCTAAAGCAAGCAGCCATGAACTCTATCGGGGCTCCCACATGGGTGGCAGGGACCCAAGCTCTTGAGCCATCACCTGCTGCCCCCGCGCTGAGTGCACATTAGCAGGAAGCTGGACCAGAAACAGAGGCAAGAGTCCATCCAGGCCCTCCAGTCTGGGGTGCGGGCGCCCCTAGCAGGGGGTTGACCGCTGTGCTGCGACACCCATCCCCAGTTCATCTTTGCCTTGCATTGCAGCACTGCTGTGTGTGTGGTCTGTCCTGTCTACACAGTCTGCACCAGTCCCCTGCTCAGCATCACTTCCTCAAGCCCCAGGAGCCCTTGATGTCTCTCTCCTTGGGGGTGAGTTTGCAGTAAGTGCAGTTGTCGTTGATTTGGGGATGCTTTTATTCTGCCTTCGCTCCGTGAGGCCCGTTCAGCCAGACCCAGAGTTCTAGTTGCTGGAGTTTTTTCCTTCAGCCCTGTGAACCGTGGGGATGGGGTCCTAGAATCTTCACAGCTTTGACTGAGGAGTCACCGGTTCGTTAGTACTCGCACCTGTTCTGCCTTCTGAGGTTGTGGCTTCATCTCCCAGCAGTTCGGTTTGAAGCATCGTGTGATGGGTTTGTGTGGATCCCACGTGGGGATCGTTGAGCTTGGGGGAATGTAATTTAATGTTTCCAAGTTGGGAAGGTTTCGGCCATATTTCTTCAGAGTCTCTTTTGTGCCTTCCTTTGTCTTCAGGCTGGACGATTTCTGTTGCTCTGTCTTGACGCTCGCTGACTACTTCTGCCTCCTCCCCAGCCTGTCTGGTCACTCCTTGTCCCGAACCCTTCGGCCCTGGACAGCCATTAGGTTCTGTGGAGATTCCTCGTATATGGACTCGTTGTTAGGACATCTTCCTTGACTTCGGTCCTGTGAGTGTCCTGGTAATGGCTGGTTTTGTGACTCAGCAGATGGAAACTGGTGCCTGCTCAGACAGTTTCTGTCAGTCAGAGGTGTGGGCGTGGCTTAGCTGGCCAGAGGCTCAGGGTCTCCCAAGGCTGCAGTCACAGGGTCAGCATGGCTGTGGTCTCCTCTGAGGCCCAGGGCGCCTCTCCAAGCTCAGGACCACGGAGCTGAGGACCCCCCGCCAGGTGGCCTCCCCACAGCAGGACAGTTGGGCTCTTTAAGGCCAGCAGCAGCATGCTGGTTACTGATGCTGTTTTAAAAACATATATATTTGAAGGGCAGAGAGACAGACAGGGAGGGAGAGACAGAGAGTTCTTCCATTCTCTGGCTCACTTTCCAAACGCCTGCAACAGCTGGGACTGGGCCAGGCTGAAGCCAGGAGCCGGGAGCTCAATCCAGGTCTCCCCCACGGGCAGCAGGGGCCCGAATACTTGACTCTTCACCTGCTGCCTCCTCGGGTGTGCATTAGTGGGAAGCGGGGACTGGGAGTGGAGCTGCAACTTGAACTGGATTTCCTTAGAGGGTGTGAGTGGCCCAGACAGCATCCTAACCGCTAGGCTAAGTGCCCACCCCTGTTACTGATTCTCATCGCTTTTAAGGGCTCGGTGATTAGGTCAGCCCCACTCAGGATAACTTCCCTTCTATTAGCTCAGAAGTTGGCCGGCTGGGGACCTTGATTACATCTGCACATGTCCTTTACTGCAGAAATAGCCCATGACCCCAGGTCCTTCCACACCTGAGGGGAGGGGATTACAAAGGGTGTGTTCTACAGGGAGTCCTGTCTGGAATTCTGCCTGGCAGAGCCCACGCTCTGGCTGCCAGTAATTCCCGTCCCTTCCACAGACAACACACGTTCACTCTCACGTTTCCTTAGGGCCGGTTCTCCTGACAGCCCGAACTTAAAATCTAACATTTCTTTAGCTTCATCTACATCTCATCAGTTAGGAGTCCAAAATCTACATCAGGTCCAAGTAGAGGTGAGGTTCTTGTGTGTAACTGGGGCAGGAATGGGCACGGGTTGGCAGTTACAGGTACTCTGGCTCAGAGCAGGGCAGAAGTTGGGGTGGGCATTGGGCACAGTGGTTAAGTGGTGCTTGGGAAGCCTGCATCCCCTTTTGGAGTGCAAGGTTCAAGTCCTGGCTCCACCCCCAGTCGCAGCTTCCTGCTGATGTAGACCCCAGAAGGCAGCAAGAGTTGAATCCAATGCTTGGGTTCCTGCAGCCCACACAAGAGACATAACTGAGTGCCCAGTTCCTGACTTCGGCCCTGCCCAGCCCTGGCTCTTGCTGGCATCTAGAGAGAGAGAGCCAGTGAGAAGAAGATCTCTGTATGTTTCTCAGTCTATCTTTTAAATAAAATAAATAAAATTAAAGGAGGGGAGGAATGCAAGGTCAGAAGGAATCCTGAGTCCAAATGGTATTGAGGTCCATCCAGATACTGATTTGACTTTTTTTTTTTTAATATTTATTTGAGAGGTAGAGTTACAGACAGAGAGAGGCAAAGAGAGAGAACCTCCATCTGCTGGTTCACTCCCCAGTTGGCTGCAACGGCAGGAGCTCGGCAAATCCGAAGCCAGGAGCCAGGAGCTTCTTCCAGGTCTCCCATGAGGGTACAGGGGCCCAAGCACTTGGGCCATTTTCTACTGCTTTCCCAGGCCATAGCAGGGAGCTGGATCAGAAGAGGAGCAGCTGGGACATAAACAGGCACCCATGTGGGATGTTGGCAAAGCAGGCAGAGGCTTAACCTACTACGCCACCACGTCAGAGCATTTGAGTTTTCAAAAAGTTGATTGGCTACGGGACCTGGGAATAACCCTCAATGCTGTTGGCTCTTTCCTCTGCGCACTGGTTGCCACCCTCACGGCATCCCTCCCTGTTTATGAAAACGACATGCAAACTGATTTTTTCTTCTCTTAAGATTTATTTGTTTGTTGGGCCACCGCTGTGGCATAGTGGGTTAAGCTGCAGTCTGCAGTGCCAGCATCCCACGTGGCTTCTGGTTCATGTCCTGGCTGCTCCACTTTCTATCCAGCTCCCTGCTAATGCACCTGGGAAAGCAGTAGAAGATGGCCCAAGTGCTTGGGCCCCTGTACCTGCGTGGGAGACCTGGCCTCCTGGCTCCTGGCTTTGCCTTGGCCTAGCCCTGGCCATTGCAGCCATTTGGGGAGTGAACCAGGAGTTGGAAGATTCTTTCTCTCTCTCTGTCTGCCCCACCCCACCTCCATAGCTCTGACTTTCAAATAAATAAATAAATCTTGAAGGAGGAGGGAGGAGGAGAAGAAGGAGAGGGAAAACGCAGAAGTTAATCAGAGGTGCCATGATATGGGATCCGGCGGTGGGCGACCCAAGCAGCGGCTTGACCTGCTTGTGGCGCGTCGCCCGCCCCGCACCTGACCACTTTCATCAGCTAACTTTCTGCCAGTGGAAGACTGGGTCACCAACCACCTCCTTTCAGTTTGTCCTCTCTTTCTCGGCTGGTCCACGCCAGGCACTGTATCTGCTGGAGCTATTTTCTTGCAAACTTTGAAGGTGTTGCTTGGGTGTCGCTGGCTTTTGTTCCTGGAAGATGTCACAACCGCAGCTCTTTCCAAGCCCATCCTTTTCATTGTCATCCTCCTGCTGAGGTGGCAGAGGGACACGGCCTCCCGCTGTCCCCAGCTCAAGGGCGGGGGACACAGCCTCACGCCGCCTCGCCGTCCCTGGCTCGGAGGAAGAACACAGCCTCACACCGCCACGCTGTCCCAGGCTCAGAGGAGGGACAGGGCCTCACACCGCCACGCTGTCCCAGGCTTAGAGGAGGGACAGGGCCTCCTGCCGCCATGCCATCCCGGGCTCAGTAGCAGAGACCTCGAGGTGCACACACCTGTTGCAAGTGTTGTGTGTGAGTGACTATTTTGACCTTCTAACCTTTCCAAGGTTTTAGCACAAGGTTGTGCAGCCCCACACTCTGCCTTTCTCCAGCCCAGGCTGTCTGTAATTCTGATTTCTTCAGCATTTTTTGCCATCTGGAGGGCTGAGATTTTCTCACTCACTCAGCCCTGGTTCATTTTGGGGACACAGTGTTTCCCCCCACTGATCTCGCTCCTCTCCCATCGGGCTGTGGTCAGCAGGAAGAACCCAGGCGGCGTCTCACGTGGAAATCTGCTTCGCTGCCTACAGGTTTCCCCTTGAGAATTCCCGCAGGCCCATGACGCAGCCAGGGCCCCTTCCCGCAGCTTCCAGGAACGCGGCCCTCGCTCCCCTCTGAGCCCCTGCTGGCAGCACCCTCAGCACCCATATTTCCATAAGAAAATCTGTTCAAGGAAAATGCAGACGCCTCAAAATGTCTCCCACCTCCTCCCACGTTTGAGTCATTTGTTGTAGAAGCTTGTCACTCCCAAGTGCCAAAATCCATGCGCGTGTTCGATTGCTCTGTATGCGATGACCACACGTGGAGCAGGTGGGAGCCATGTCTGTTGGTATTTCACGGTAGACCAGGAGTCGGGCCTGCTCAGCTCAGCTGGGTTCTCAGCCCTGGGTCCCACGGACTGACTTGAAGGCAGAGACTGGGACAGCTGGCTCTTCCGAGCCACGGGTCTCCTTCCAGGCTCACTGTTGGCTGGCCACATCCAATTCCTAGTGGTTGTGGGACCGAGACCCTCAGCTCCCAGAGGTTGCCAGCTCAGGGAGAGTCCGCTGCTGGCTTTGGACAAATGAGCTGTCAGGTTGTAAGGCGGCCACAAGGCTGAACAAGAGTGTGGCCTCTAGGAACTTGGCCTGGCCAAGTTCAGGTTGAATGTCTAGAATCAGAAACTATGGCTATTGATGACTATCGGTGTTGCTACTGATTGTTACCCCAGTAGCAATGTAGGTGAGGCAGGAGCATTGGAACCGGGGGCTCAGGGATAACCATCAGATACCCACTTACCATTTGAGAAGATTCCACTTTTGAAAACTAGTAAAAATTCCCAAGAAACTGAGTCTTCATCGTGTGACAAGCTCCTTGGCGAGCAGCTGTCTTAGGCAGCGAGGTTGGAGCTGAGTTTCTGTTGGGCTTCAGTTTCCTGCGTCCCTTGTCTCCTATTTGAGTAATGCTCCTCACCCTTGGGCCTGTAGGGTGGGCATCGCCCAGAGGGGGCCTGGGGTTCTGCATATCTCACACTTCGGCGATGCCATTGCTGCCGGCCTGTGCAAGACACTCCAGTGAGACCAAGAGGGAGAGAAAAAAGGCTGGTGCTTGGCCAGGCAGCCGTGCCTTCCTCGCCGGCGCACACTAGATGGTGGTGTTGGTTCAGCAAATATGATGACGCTTTTGAGGAGGTCAAGTGTACAGGTCAGGAAAAATCCTCCGAAGCAGAGAGGCGTGAGATAGGGGTCCCAGAAGGTACCCCGAGGTCTTCTGGTGCCAAGTGTAACTGACTGGGGAAACTGAGGCTGGGGAGAGAAGGGGCTTGCCTGAGACCACACAGCAAGTTGGGGACAGTTTCTCAGTCAGTACCTGCCATCCATTTGGCAACCAGAGTTCTATATTCGGCCTTGGTTTGTGGCTTTTTGTAGTGTTAGAGTAGTTCTCTCTCTCTATTTTAAATTCTATCTGCAAAATTAGCTTTGCTATGTGATATGCAGTTATAAAATCACATTAGTTTTCTGTCCTGATGAAAAGTTCTGTATAGCACATGGCCTGGTGTTTCCTAGGTCCAATCTATTTTGTAAGGCGTGTGCTGGAAACGCTGGCCCCGTCCAGTCTCCCAGCATCTGTGAGATGTGGTGCCCATGCACCACATTCCTCACGTTTAATCACGAACTGCCTTCCATTCTCATGAGCAATCTCTTCCCCTGACCCTTGCCTCCTAAGAGAAGGCTCAGGAGGGTTCACAGAGGGATCGTGACATGGCACTTGGGACAAGGCTCTGCAGCCCCTGGCCGTTAAGCAGTCTGAGTGAGGAGGGACGAGGCCTGTGTGGAGCATGTGCTGCTGATGTGGCTGCCAGCTGTGGGCCTGGCAAGACCCTGGCAGCTTGGGTTTTCCCCAGGTATTGCTGTGTTGGATCAAATGAGGTCAGTTGGGTGAGGCTCACAGCCTCCCCTTCACCCCTGCTAATAGCAGTAATAATAATAATAATAATAATAGCAATCACTAGAACACCATGTGCACTGTTCTAAGCACTTTGTATACCTGTGCTAATTTAATTCTCAGAACATTCAGCAAGTTGCTAGTGGACACACCCTCCCCACCCCCACCCCCACCATTTAAAGGTGAAGACACGGAGCTGTGGGAGGGTAGGGAACTGGTCTAAGGTCTCAGCTACTGGGGCTGGAGTTGGTACCCAGTCTTTCTTCACAGCTCAGCCAAAATGTCTATGTCCTTTTTAGTTTAATTTAATTTAAAGGAATAGAGATAGAGACAGAGACACCTCTCATCCACTGGTTCATTCCCTAACCAGGCGAAAACCAGGAGCCTAGGACTCTGTCTGGGTCTCCCACACGGGTGGCAGGCACCCAGCTACCTGAGCTGTCACCCACTGCCTCCCTGGCTGTGCCTCGGCAGGAAGCTGGGTCAGAAGTGGAGTGAGGACTTGAACCCAGGGACTCCCGTATGGATTGTGGGCATCCTCAGCAGCCACGTGACCACTGTGCCAGACACCCTCCCTGCTCTGTCCTCCCGCCTTGGCGGAGGGGGGACTCACCAAGTCTCACAGCTGGTTCTGTGTGCCCCAGGGCCATCGGCCACTCGTGCCAACTTTCACACTGTGCCAGACAGAGCGTGGCAGCTTCTGAGAGCCTGTCGTGCCTGCAGAGTGCAGACTAGACCAGGTTTACAGCTCACCAAGGACGTCACTGTTCAAAGTGTCAAGTCAGGAAGAAGACCCGGGACAGGGCTGCAGACACAGTGCCCCCGGGGCCCAGACCTGTTCTTCCATGAGCGGTGTCCAAGTAGAGCTCTGGTTACACCCACACCCATGCCCCGCCCACCTTCTCCTTAAAATGGGGCACAGATGGGAGGCATTTCTTCAGTTTCCCCTTTTGAGTTTCTTGCTCTGCAGCCAGAGAGGCCCACAGCCGGCAGCCAGATCAGCAGCACATGCCCCACACAGGCCTCGTCCCTCCTCACTCAGACTGCTTAACGGCCAGGGGCTGCAGAGCCTTGTCCCAAGTGCCATGTCACGATCCCTCTGTGAACCCTCCTGAGCCTTCTCTTAGGAGGCAAGGGTCAGGGGAAGAGATTGCTCATGAGAATGGGAAGACAGTTCGTGATTTCAGCATCGGACCAAGGGGTTGCCAGATGGGTGTGCCTGTTGGCCAGCTCTAGTCATTAACTGCAGGGTGATTGCAACGCAGCTCGGGGTTCTGCTTGCCAACTGTCACAAAAGGGAGCAAATCACTGGGAAGCGGGCGACCCTCGCAGCCCCCAGCAGCGGTCAGCCAGCCCTGGCTTGCCCACCGCCTGCTGATGGGAAGCCCTCGTTCGACTGGCCAGCCCCTTCTGTTCTTGGGTGGCTTTCCAAGCTGAAATGGGTCTCCTTGTAGCCCTGGATCCCCTCTGAGGCCACCCAGCGTGTCTGCTCTCTCCACCCCAGGACAGCCCCTAGAGGGTCACACAGAGAGGCTGTGTCCCCGAATCTCCTCTGCCCCGGGCGGGCCACCCTGGTTTCTCCATCCGTCCCTGTGGGATGTGGTTTTCACCGGGGTTCAGGAAGGGAGGGCAGACAGACGTTTGCATTCACTCTGCTGCTTTTAACTGACGGTCAAGACTCTGGTCTGCACCCCTGCAGAGGGGTCCCGGCCGGCTCAGGCTGACCCCTGTCCTGAGGGGGATAAAATGACCTTGGTCGGCTGTGGGAAGGGGAGATGGGGAGGGGCACTGGGGCACCTGTGTGTATGTAAGAGAGAGAGGGAGGAAAGAGAGAGAGAGAGAGACCAGAAGAAAAGAAATGGTGTTAAAAACATCCCTTCATTTTCCACAGTAGAAAGCCAGTCATAATGGTCTACAATTGAAAAATCTGGAAAAGCAGGGCTGGTTATGATATTTGAAACACAGAGACAAACACAGAAAGAAAGAGCTGGAAGAGTTGCAAGTAGGGGCTCTCAGGAGGTGAGGAGGTGGTGAGGGGAGGAACAGGGGACCCTAGTTTTTTTTTTTAATATTTTTATTTATTTATTTGACAGATAGAGTTACAGACAGTGAAAGAGAGAGAGAGAGACAGAGAGAAAGGTCTTCCTTCCGTTGGTTCACTCCCCAAATGGCTGCAACAGCCAGAATTGTGCTGATCTGAAGCCAGGAACCAGGTGCTTCTTCCAGGTCTCCGATGTGGGTGCAGGGGCCCAAGGACTTGGACCATCCTCTACTGCTATCCCAGGCCACAGCAGAGAGCTGGACTGGAACTGGAGCAGCCGGGACTAGAACCCGGCACCCATATGGGATGCCGGCACCGCAGGCGGAGGATTAACCAAGTGAGCCACAGTGCTGGTTATACCCTAGATTTTATTATAAACCTTAGGGGCTCTTGAGCTTTGTAACCTGAGCAGGTGCATTCCTTTGACTGATAAAAGTTATCTTCAGCAATTCTCCTAACTGGAGTTTAGTCTGAATTCTCATTGTTAGGGACAGAAGGAGGGCCTGACTGTGACTGTATTCGAATGGAGGGCGGAAGTAGTGATGGGATAGACCTGGGTATAAACCCTGCGGGGTCTCTGGCTTCACTTCCTGAGCCGTGGCTTCCTGGGCTGTGAAACAGGGCGAGGCTGGACCCTCGGAGGAATCCTGACGCCGAGAGAGCTGAGCTGAACGCGGCTGGCGGCGCGGAGACGCAGCCAGAATCCATGGTCGGTCGGGGAGCAGAGGCTGGCCAGGCCAGGCTTCCAAGTTGCTCAATCCCAGAGAGATGTTGTGGGGACCAGGGCCGCTGCCACAAACCACGGGGCGTCTCCTGGCCGCGGGAGGAACAGCTGCTCTTTATGAAGACTGCTGGGCTCTGTGCTGGTGGCCGCCGGGGAATTTGTGCTCACTGCCTCCCTCCGCAGGGCCCTTAGGCTTTGAGCCTTTCTCTTCTGCTAACCAGCTCTCTGGGAACACTGCAAATCCAAGGGCAGCAAAGGACTCTGGGTAGAGTTAGGGACTCCACTCCCTGGGAGAGGGCAGGAAGGCGCCGGTTCACCCATGCGGACAACGTCAGGAACATGGACCTCGGCCGCTCTTCAGAGCCCTCGCCGGCCGAGGGACCTGGAAGACTAATGGGAGAGCTCGTCCCAATGAGGACTGGGCTCAGCTGATGATGCCTGGGAGCAGAAGCTGCTGGGAAATTGAACTGCCCTTTGGGCTAAGATGCTGGACAATTCTGGGAACTTGCCTGCAGAACAAATTGATGGATGGGCACCCAGCTGTGAGGGATGAGGGGAGATGTGCTCCAGATGTGGCTGCACCAGAAACAGGGGAGGAACAATAAGACTCCCAGCATCCCCTGGGCCAGGGAGACTTGCAGTCCAGGGAGGAAGGCGGCCAAGCGCCTGGGGCACCAGGTTGCTGGCGTTAGGTGCAAAAATGACTTGGAACTCATTCTGCCCAACCCCCAGACACGGCAGGTTGGGTGCCATATGCCCAGAGAGGGAAGGGGCTGACCCAGCCTCACACAGCAAGGCAGAACCATCATCTGCTGCCGGTCCAGCTTCTGCCCTGTGGCCTGCCCATGTCTCTCACTCCATGGCTCTGCCTTTTAGAATCCCACTCAGGCTGTTTATTTAAAAAAAAAAAAAAAAAGATGCATTTATTCGAAAGGCAGAGTTACAGAGAGAGCAGACAGACAGAGGAAGAGAGATGTGCCATCTTCCTGGTCACTCCCCACATGATCGCGATTTCCAGGGCCGGGCCAGGCCTAAACCAGGAGCCTGGAGCTTCATGTGGGTCTCCCGCATGGGTGCAGGGGCCCAAAGATGGGACCATCGTCTGTTGCTTTCCCAAGCATCTTCACAGGGAGCTGGATCAGAAGTGAGTAGGGTAGCTGGGACTTGAGCCAGCACCCATATGGGATGCTGCAGCACCACAATGCCAGCCCCAAGGGCTGTTTTCTTTATCGAAAGTCAAGGGGAGGGTTTGTTCCGCCACTCTCTGATGGCGAACTGGGCCCTGCTTTAGCGAATGGAGCCTGGCCGCTCTCCTTGCTGGTCCTTTGCTGGCGTGAGCAGCTCCCTCCCCACCACGTGGACTTCCAGGTCTCTGGGGACACCCCTGTGGTTGGAGCTGGTCCTTGTACTTGTGGAGCTGGACTTGGCGGGCCCTCGTCAGAATGTCTGCTCTCTGTCCCCTGAGGGTGAGGACCGGGGCCTCTGTGCCGTGGATGGTAACGTTTTAGACTCACACTTGCTAAAATCTCGAGTTGCTTGTGGTCTCCCGCTCCTTCTACAGCATTCCTCATGTGTGTCTGGGTTATGTTTCCTTTCAGACATTCTATTTTTTCTAGATTATTAAGCTACATACTCTCACCGCTGAAAATTTGGAAACTGCACAGAATATAAAGAACCCACTTAAGTTTTCACTACCCAAAGACAGCAGCATTTGGAAGTGTTTTCTCCCTGTCTTTTCTCATGATCACAGTCTCTTTCGTTTGGCTGAAACTGGCTCATTGATAGCTTCTGCCCAGGGAGCATGGTTTTGTCCCTCGGAGAAAGGCAGATGCGTTTCCTCCGTATCAGGGGTTCAGAGGTAAGAAGTCAGCATCCACCCTCAGAATCTTCCCACCCTGGGAGAATGCCCCAACTTCATTTAATATATTTCATTTTTATTATTTATTTATTTGAAAGCAGAGGAGGAGAACGAGCGAGAAAGAGAGAGAAAGAGAGAGAGGGAGAGGTGTTCCATCTGCTGGTTCACTCCCTGAATACCCACAACAGCCAGAGCTGGGCCAGGCCAAACCCAGAAGTGGAAAATGCCATCCAGGTCTCTCATGTGAGTGGCAGGGCCCCAGCCACCTGAGCCATCACTGCTTCCCAAAGGGTGTGCATCAGCCCGAAGCTGGAATGGAGAGCAGAGTCAACACGCAAACCCAGGCACTCTGATATGGAATGCAGGTGTCCCAAGCAACTTCATCCACTTTACCAAATGCCCTTCCCCTATGCCTTTCTACATGCCAAGATCTATAACAACAATTATAGTTATTGCCATTTGCTGAGTGTGTACTACTTGTAAGAGACGACATTGATTTTCATTCATTCCTTTTTTTTAAAAGATTTATTTATTTATTTATTTTGAAAGAGTTACAGAGTGAGAGGGAAAGATGGAGAAGGAGAGATCCTTTATCCATTGATTCACTCCCCAAATGGCCACAATGGCCAGCACTGGGCCTGGTTGAAGCCAGAAGCCAGGAGCGTCTTCTGGGTCTTCCATATCAGTGGCAGGAGCCCAGGTACTTGGATCATCTGCTGCTGCTTTCCCAGGTGCATTAGCAGGGAGCCGGATCAGAAGTGGAGCAGTCGGGACTTGAACCAGTGCCCCTGTGGGATGCTGCTGTTGCAAGTAGTGGCTTTACCTGCTACGCCACGGCGCTGGCCTTCATTATTTAATCTTCAAAATGACCGCATGAAGGGGATGTCTTCAAGCTCCTATTTATAGGAGAAGAAACTGAGGGTCAGAGAGAATGGGTCTCACTTGGATCAATAGGAACTGAATTCAGTGAGAGGATGGCAGCCGCTTTTTTTTTTTTTTTTTTTAAGATTTTTTATTTATTTGGAAGGTAGAGTTACAGAGAAGCAGAGGCAGATAGAGAAAGAATGAAGTCTTCCATCCGCTGGTTCACTCCCCAAATGACCAAAACAGTTGGAGCTGGGCTGATCTGAAGCCAGGAGCCAGGAACTTCTTTTGGGTCTCCAACGTGGACCCAAGCAGTTGGGCCATCTTCTAGTACTTTCCCAGGCCATAGCAGAGAGCTGGATGGAAAGTGGAGCAGCCGGGACTCAAACCAGTGCCCATATGGGATGCCGGCCCTGCAGGTAGCAGCTTTACCCACTACACCACAGCGCCAGCCCTGGCCTCCTTTAGTCTGACTACTTTATCTCTATTAATGGGACCAGGGGACTCAGCAGCTTCCCTGACAGCTTCGCACAAGTGCCTCTTGAATGCCATCCTAGCAAAGCAAGCCTTCACATTAGCTCCTGACGAAGCCATCTCATTCATTCTGGCTCACAAATTCTGGCTCCTCTTCTGTCTCCGGGGGCACCAGGACTCCCAGCGAGTCCCTGGCACGAGGGTTCAGAGTCCTCATCGCCCGGCACCTGGTGCAGAGCGCACACCCAGTACCTGGCTGCCATTATGATCCAAGGCGGCCACACTGTCTGCCTGGGTCTCTGGGTCTCCCCACAGAGCTCAGCACAATGAGCTAAAAGTATCCTGGCGCTAAGGAGGGTCCGCCCCTATGGTTGGTCTCTGCGCTGGCTCCCAAAGCATCCCTCCTCTGCAGCCACTGGCAGAAACAAGAAGCCGGCAAGAGGCTTCCTTGCACTTGGGCCCATCTGCTGCCCCCAAGCCTGGCTGTTTGCCCCTCACCTGCCTTTGATGAGAAGAGCTCTCCCTCCCCCAGACCCAGGCCATGATGTTGCAGCGGGCTAGGCTGCTGCTGGCGGCCGACTCCTCACCCCCAGAGCTCAGACACATTCCTGCCGGCGGGGTGGAGCTGGCGAAATGGATCCTAAACTACGGGTTGCATTTCAATTTCTGGTTGTCTTCTAAATTTGGGCACAGTCATGTCTTCGAGTTCTAAACTGAGAGACAGGAAGCAGCTGCCCTCTGGGAATTGTCCCCAGGGGGAAGGGAAGAAGCCCCCACGCTTCTCTGCGGATGTGCGGCTTCCTTCCCCTCTCCCCCCACCCTCCGGCCCTTTGTGGGATGGAAGGGGACAGATGCAGCCACAAAGCCCTCCGCATGGTCTACTGGCCCAGGAGTTTATGGAGGCAGGGTGTCTGCTGCCCATGACAGCTCACGAGGCTGCTACAGGTGCCCTGTGTGGCCCAGGCCCGTGTGCTCTGCTCTGTGGGGAACACACAGCACGGATACTGTTCCCCCAGGGAGCAAACCCCACGTGGACTCTGCCTATTACAATTCCAGGTGGATGCGGGAGACGTGGGAGGAGCCTAGAGAAGGGAGTGGCTTTGTCTTCATCCTAAGAGGGGGTGGCATTTGTGCCAGGTGCGGCGGTGGGTGGTGGTGTTCCTGGACTGTGGCAGGTGGCGCACATCCTGGCGGGGTGCACCCCTTGGAGGGCCAGCTGCCATGCTGTGCAGTGGAGCCTGCACCCTGGGGGCTCCGAGGGGAGGACGAGGCTGGCCCAGGCACTTCCTCCCATTGCGTCACCCTTCCTGAAGCTCCAGCCCTCTCAGCGCGAGCTGCCCAGGGCTGCGATTCTATCACAAGCTGTGGTTTGGCTCGTGTCCCCAATCCTGAGCTGAACCTCCCTGCCAAGGTCAAGGACCTCTGGTTGGCTGAATCCCTGAAAAGATTTCCTCCTTGTGTTCCCGACTCTCACCACTGTGCCCAGCCTGGTCTAGCCCTGTCCCTAGAATCCTCTCTTCTTGTGTCACTGCATCTCTTGGTTCTGCAGCCACCCCCAGACCCTCCTTCTCATTCACTTCTGTGGGCTTCCTTGCCGACATTCTCTTTTTTAAAAAAATATTTATTTGGCAGAGAGAGAGAGAGAGAGAGGGAGAGAATCTTCCACCAGCTGGTTTACTTCCCAAAGGGTTGGGCCAGGCCAAAGGCAGGAGCCTGGAACTCTATGCAGGTCTCGCATGTGCTTGGCAGGGGCCCAAATACTTGGACCATCTTCTTCCACTTTCTCAGGTGCATTAGCAGGGAGCTGGGTCAGAAGTAGAGCAGCCAGGGCTCCAACCAGTGCTCAGATACGGATTGCCGGCATTGCAAGCAGTGGCCTAAGCCACTGCACCAGCTCCAGCCCCTCTCTGGCAGCCTCGAGCAACATTGCCTGGGGTCCCATTGGACCCTTCTCTGATCTCTCACGTTCCGGTGGGTGATGTCAAGTGCTGTGTCTGTCAGGACTTGTATTTGGTGGCAAATATCAGAAACTGAAAAAACAGCAGCTCCGTCAAATTAGAGGTTTTATTTTTCCTGGGTAAGGGGAGGTGCAGATTTTGGCATTTCAAGTCAGATCTCAGGGCTTTGTGATGCTACTGGCTACAGAGGCTCATCCTGTCTTTCTACACATCTGTGGCTGTCAGCCCCCTGCTCCCCTCCAAGCCTGCAGCCCATCTTTATTCACAGAGAAGGAGACGACACAAGGGTGAGAGACATGCTGGCTGAACCTTCTCCCTCAAGCAGTCTTCCAGGAGCCACATCAGGGAGGCCAGCTTTCCTCTGTGTAGCACCCTGCTGTTTGGGTTACTGTAACCAAACCCCCGAGGCTAGGGAACTTGCCAAAGAAATGAGGTTATTTAGCTCACAGTTTTGGAGGCTGGGATCCAAGGTAGAGGAGCCCCGCACGTTCAGCCTCTGGTGAGGGCCGAGAGACCGGCGGCATCACGATGACAGAGAGGAAGACACCTCTGGCCAGACAGGAAGTCGGAGGGCCACTCAGGGGTCTGCGTGCTCAGGTAGCAACTCGCATTCCTGAGAACTAACTCGGGATCCCACGAGAGCTGCCTCAACTCCTCCTGAGGGCAATACTTCCCATAGCCTAAGCGACTCTGCTTAAGGCCCTGTCACCGCAACACTCCCACACAGAGGACTGAGCCTTCCGCATGTGAGCCCTGGGGACCCAACCCGTTGCATGCTGTCATTTCCGGGGGGAAGGCTGTGTAGCAACCAAGCAAATCCAGTACGAGCTGATTGGGCTGGGCTCGTGTGGGCAGTGCTCCAGAATGAGATTGGCAGGTCTTGGCTCCAGGTCTGCTTCAAGGGTACAGGTCTAGGACCCAGGCTGCGTGAGCAGGGATGACGTGAGCGGCGCCTGCTCATCAGAGCCAGAAGCAAGCCAAGCTGGAGCGGTCCATCGAAGGTCTCTCTGCCCTTTCCCTCCTCTCACTCTGTACGGTGAGTTACATCACCAACCCCGCCTCGGTGGCTGAGTGCACATGCTCACTCCCAGCAGGCGAGGAGAAGTTGCCGGTGCGTTGAGTAACGACCCACAGATCACACTCGCACTCCAGACCTGTGCCGTGTTGTCCGCCCCTGAGAAGCCAAGGAGGCTGGGCCGTGTGGGTTTTGGAGCTGGCACGTTGCAAACAACTCGAGGGCTGGCGAGTCAGAGAGGAGGGGAGAGTGACTGTTGTCCACTCTGCAGGACTTTGTTCAACACTCACAGCCCGGGGTGCCAGGTGAAAAACCGTGGAGAGAGAGGTGGTGCTGGCTTACAGTGGTCTGCAGAAGTTCTTCATCCTGGGATGCCCCCAGGACACGACTTACATGGGCCTGGGGAGAGGTGGGAGGGGCTGTCAGTGTCGCTGTCTGGAGTTGCTTGACCTCCTGTCTCCTAGGGAGCTGTTGGTCTGCACACTCTCACAAGCCTGGAAGGACCCTGGCTCTGCCACGAGTCCTGGAACCAAGGCCAGGCATGGATGGCATCAGCGGTTCAAATCATGATCAAATCTGCAGTCGTCAGCTCCTGATATCAGCTAAGGGAGAGGAAGGCGTGAAGCAGCCTAAGCCAAGAAGAGAGCTGCGGATGGAGGCTGGGACGCCGCTCACTCCTAGACTGCAGGGGCCGTGCACGCCCGATCCTGTACAGTGAAAGGAGGAAGACTCACCGGGTCACACTTGCTGTTCCTGGAGCAGGGAGCCAGAACGGCCCCCCAAGTCTGCTGCCTTAAGCTTGTGCCTTGCCATCAACACTGGCGATTCCAGCTCCAGCTCCAGCTCCAGCCTGGGAGTCCCCTGACCCTCTGCTTGCTGGATTCCTCCCTCTGCTTGTCCCGTAGAGCCTGCAGTCACAGGCTCTAGACTCATCGGCTGGTTCTCCCCAACCTGCTCTTCTGCTCTCATGCCGGCCGCCAAGCTAGAAAGAAGTGGTTTGCCTCCCTGGCGTCTACTTCCCGTATCCTGGTAAGAGCTCCGCTGCCTCCTCGGGACCCATCCCTCCCCCGTTAGCCTCTGTGATCTCTGTGGGGCCGCCGAAGCTCTCGGTGTGGTGCTCATGGATCCAGTCTAAGTCAGTTAGCACAACCGTAAGGACTGGCTCAGGGGTGAGTGTGTGACCTAAGCTGGCCCAGTCTGTGACACAGCAGATACAATGAGCTGGGATCTACTCCCACTCCCAGATCTTCTCCCATCAGAAGATCCTCAGTCGTATTTTCCCTTTCCTCTTTCTTGTACCAGTGAAGTTTTTTTTTTTTTTTTTTAATTTATCTTATTTATTTGAAAGACAGAGTTACAGAGAGAGGTAGAGACAGAGAGAGAGGTCTTCCATCTGCTGGTTTACTCCCCAGGTGGCCGCAATGGCCAGAGCTGTGCTGATCCAAAGCCAGGAGCCAGGAGCTTCCTCTGGGGCTCCCATGCGGGTGCAGGGGCCCAAGGACTTGGGCCATCTTCTACTGTTTCCCAGGCCATAACAGAGAGCTGGATCAGAAGTGGAGCAGCCGGGTCTCGAACTGGCGCCCACATGGGATGCCGGCGCTTCAGGCCAGGGCTTTAACCCGATATGCCACAGCGCCGGCCCCACCTGTGAAGTTTTAAATGGAAATCACAGTGGTCGACATTGTAGCCCATTGGGTTCAACTGCTGCTTCTGAAGCCAGCATCCCATATAGGAGCACCGGTTCAAGTCCTGGCTGCTCTACTTCCAAACCAGCTCCCTACTAATGTGCCTAGGAAAGCAGTGGAAGACGACCTCAGCACCCCTGCTGCCCACATGGGGGACCCAAAGGGAGTTTCAGGCTCCTGCTATGGCCATTTGGGGAATGAGCCAGCTAATGGAAGATATCTCTCTCTCTTTCAAAAAAATTAAATAAATCTTTAAAAAATAAAATGGACTATTCCGCTGCATACAGCACAGATGGAAATCCTCAGAGCAAATATTCAGGCTCTGTCGTGTTCCTTCGCTGTTACACTGACTTTGGTCGACGGTATCTCCACTCTGTGCCTCATCTCCTCATAGGTTTGTTGGGGTGATCAAATAGATAATTAAAATAATTAATTAAATTAATAATTAATTAAAATGTCTGGTCTTTAAAATATGTTTTTTAAAAACCTGGTTCTGTTAGCTGTTGCTTCTGGTCGTTTCCAAAATCCACTTCCCCACTCTTACACAGGAGGAGAATTTTGAGCACGGTACCCAGAGGCTCACCACGAGACCAAAATTCCCAGCTTGCCTTGCACTCCGCGTGGACTTGGGAGGGGAGGGGAAGCGTATGCAGGTGTTTCCTGGTCCATGATGGGTTTCGGTCCCAGCACAACCACTGTAAGATGCCAACAGTGTAAGTTACAAATGCATTTAATACACCTAGGATGCAGGGTGTCAGAGCTCAGCCCAGCCGGCCGCAAATGTGCTCAAGATATTCACATCAACTTACACGTGGGCAAAAGCCTCTAACACAATGACTGTTTTATAATAGTATTGTATAAGGCCGGCGCCGCGGCTCACTAGGCTAATCCTCTGCCTAGCGGCACCGGCACACCAGGTTCTAGTCCCGGTCGGAGCGCTGGATTCTGTCCCGGTTGCCCCTCTTCCAGGCCAGCTCTCTGCTGTGGCCCGGGAGGGCAGTGGAGAATGGCCCAAGTGTTTGGGCCCTGCACCCCATGGGAGACCAGGAGAAGCACCTGGCTCCTGGCTTCAGATCAGCGTGGTGCGCCGGCCACAGTGTACCGGCCGCGGCAGCTATTGGAGGGTGAACCAACAGCAAAAGGAAGACCTTTCTCTCTCTGTCTCTCTCTCTCACTGTCCACTCTACCTGTAAAAAAAAAAAAAATAGTATTGTATAGTTTGTGTCCTGTATCTAGAAGTGGATACAGAAGGATTGTAGGGATCCACCTTCATACAGTTGTAAAATTAAAAAATCTTAGGGGCCGGCGCTGTGGCATAGCTGGTAAAGCTGCCGCCTGCAGTGCCGGCATCCCATATTGAGTCCTGACTGCTCCACTTCCAATCCAGCTCTCTGCTATGGCCTAGGAAAGCAGTAGAAGATGGCCCAAGACCTTGGGCCCCTGCATCCATGTGGGAGACCCAGAAGAGGCTCCTGGCTCCTGGCTTCAGATCGGCTCAGCTCCAGCCATTGCGGCCATGTTGGGGGTGAACCAGTGGATGGAAGACCGACCTCTCTCTGCCTCTGTAGCTCTGCCTTTCAAATATATAAATAGATCTTTGAAAAAATATCTTTTTAATTATTTATTTATTTTATTATTATTATTATTATTATTATTTTGACAGGCAGAGTTAGACAGTGAGAGAGAGAGAGAGACAGAGAGAAAGTTCTTCTTTTTGCCGTTGGTTCACCCTGCAATGGCCGCCGTGGCCAACGCATCGCGCTGATCCGAAGGCAGGAGCCAGGTGCTTCTCCTGGTCTCCCATGTGGGTGCAGGGCCCAAGCACTTGGGCCATCCTCCACTGCACTCCCAGGCCACAGCAGAGAGCTGGCCTGGAAGAGGGGCAACCGGGACAGAATCCGGCGCCCTGACCGGCACTAGAACCTGGTGTGCCGCGCTGCAGGCAGAGGATTAGCCTAGTGAGCTGCGTCACCGGCCTGAAAAAAAAAAATCTTAAAGGGAGCCATTATAAGTTGTTCCTTTGAAAGGAGAGGTGCGCCCTCTCGTGCCCTTTGCCCTTTGCCCCTCCTGTGGCTGGAGTGGAGACATGGCAGTGTGCCATCTTGCGCCACCTGGTAGAGCTGCGAGACAGAAGGGGCCAGGTGGAGAGGGCCAAGCGGGGACTTGGGCGAGCTGAGGTCTGGGCTGGCCTGAGCCCTGTGACTTCCAGGCGCAGCCTCACCCTGCTCAGGATGGCTTCTTTTTTGAGTGGGAACTGAACTCTGTCCGCGCTGACGTCGCTACTGCTTGTGCTGCTCACCTCGGTTTTGTCATTGAGTTTCCCAGGGACATTTCACAGGGACACTTCCAAAAGCGCCTGGAAAATGGACTTACAAGACATTTATTTTGGTGCAAAAATTGTGAAGTCTAAGCGCCGTGCTTCCGAGCTATGTGTGCACTTTCCACGTGCTTTGTGAGGGTCCTTCCTAACTGGAGGAGGCAAGTGCAGGCTCCATCAGCAGAGGAGGCTCTGAAGGGAAAACGTTTCTCTCTTTTCCATCTCTTCCCTTCCCTCTTCCATGTCCCGCTTCTGCTCCCATCCCCGGGTCATTTCTCGGATTCGTCGTCTGTCCCAGGCCTCTGCACGGCCCTGCACACAGAGCTGATCAGAGCACAGTTTCTCCGTGGGCTGGCAAAGGAGACTGGGTGATAACTGACTGCCGACCATGGAACAAGGCCTCCGTGGGGGATTTCTGTCTCCACGGGAGTGACCACCACGTCGCTCGCCAACGTGGGAGGGAGGGAGTTTCGGGGTTCTTGCTTGAGCTGATCCATGAGGGTTGAGTAGAGTTCTCCAGAAAGAGAGGTGAGAAAGGGCCCTGACAGCTGGGGAAGCAGCCTGGGCGAAGGCTCAGAAACATGCAACAGGGGCAGCATTGGCACAGCCGTTCTATCTTGGGGCCGGCACTTTGGCGCAGCGGGTTAAAGCCCCAGCCTGCAGCGCCAGCATCCCATATGGGCTCCTGTTCAAGTCCCAGCTGCTCCACTTCCAATCCAGCTCCCTACTAATGCACTTGGGAAAGCAGTGGAAGATGGCCCAGGTCCCTGGGCCCCTGCCACTCCCCTGGGAGACCCAGAAGAATCTCTTGGCCCCTGGCTTTGGCCTGGTCCAGCCCTGGTAATTGGGGCCATCTGGGGAAGGAACCAACAGATGGAAGATTTCTCTCTCTATGTCCTTCTCTGTAACTTTTTCAAGTTAAATAAATAAATAAAAATTAAATGAAACACCAGCGTCTCGTATCACAGTGCCTGGGTTTGAGTCCCGGCTGGACTCCCTGCTAGCTTCCTGCTAATGCCACCCTGGGAGGCAGCAGATGATGGCTCCAGTAATTGGACCGCTGCCACCCACGTGGGAGACCCAGATTAAGTTCCTGGCTCCCAACTGTGGCTGTTGCAGGCATTTGGTCAATGAACGAACAGATGGAAGCTCTTTAGCTCTGCCTCTCAAGTAAATAATAGATAAATTTTTTTTTGACAGGCAGAGTGGACAGTGGGAGAGAGAGACAGAGAGAAAGGTCTTCCTTTGCCGTTGGTTCACCCTCCAATGTCCGCTGCGGCCGGCGCGCTGCGGCCGGCGCACCCTGCTGATCCCATGGCAGGAGCCAGGTGCTTCTCCTGGTCTCCCATGGGGTGCAGGGCCCAAGCACTTGGGCCATCCTCCACTGCACTCCCTGGCCACAGCAGAGAGCTGGCCTGGAAGAGGGGCAACCGGGACAGAATCCGGCACCCCAACCGGGACTAGAACCCAGTGTGCTGGCGCCGCAAGGCGGAGGATTAGCCTATTGAGCCACGGCGCCGGCCTAATAAATAAAATTTTTAAAAAGAAGTGTGCAAGAGCATTGAGCATGAGCAACTGTGGGTTCGTTGTGAACACCATAGAGTGGGGGCCATGGGTGGGGTGCAGGACGGAAGCCAGG
The DNA here is from genome assembly GCF_964237555.1 of Oryctolagus cuniculus. Lineage (NCBI taxonomy): Eukaryota > Metazoa > Chordata > Mammalia > Lagomorpha > Leporidae > Oryctolagus > Oryctolagus cuniculus. The sequence goes on from NC_091432.1 coordinate 202,531,127, forward strand.
GCTGGCCAAGGACATGCTCAGAGCTGAGCACCCTGCCAGAGCTCCGCTCCCTCCTGGGGAGCACGGAGTGAGGGAGAAACAAGGGCTTCGTGGCCGGCGCCGCAGCTCACTAGGCTATTCCTCCGCCTTGTGGCGCCGGCACACCGGGTTCTAGTCCCAGTTGGGGCACCGGATTCTGTCCCGGTTGCCCCTCTTCCAGTCCAATTCTCTGCTGTGGCCAGGGAATGCAGTGGAGGATGGCCCAAGTGCTTGGGCCCTGCACCCCATGGGAGACCAGGAGAAGCACCTGGCTCCTGCCATCGGATCAGTGCGGTGCGCCGGCCACAGCGCGCCTGCCGTGGCGGCCGTTGGAGGGTGAACCAACGGCAAAAGGAAGACCTTTCTCTCTGTCTCTCTCTCTCACTGTCCACTCTGCCTGTCAAAAAAAAGAAAAAAAAAAAGAAACAAGGGCTTTGCACACCGACCCGGCCTGTACGCATCTCCTCGGATCTCTCGCCTTCTCCCCTGCATGACACGCCTCCTGGTTTAACTTAATTTCCACAGGAAACTGGAAAGAGCCACGTCTGTTGACATCCCCCTAACTCGCTGCAGATTTCCAGGGTCAGGCTGTGGCTTCTGAGAACCAGGGTCTGCGGCATCAGGGGTGATGGCCCCTGGAGGGCTTGCACAGAGCCCCCTACCCCGCCGTGGCAGCAGAGTCTGTGCCGGTTCCCTGCATGCCCCGTACAGATGTTTGGCTAGGATTTTGCTGGGAGCACCCTCAGCTGCTAAGGCAGCCCCTGGAGAGGGGAACACGGCCCTTGTTCCCATGGGCTCCTGCCCAAAATTCAGATGTTCCTGGGACGGGGGCCGGCTGCACAGGCCTCTAGCTCCCACGGCAGCTGCTCCAGCTCCGGGGAAAGCAGTCACTGCTCGCCTCACATGGCCTCTCCACAGCTGCGCAACCCTGTCACTTGCTCTGGGGACACTTTCTCTTGGGCCACCCACGGGACGCAGGGGAAGGAACCAAGCCGTGGCTCTGGGCGTCAGGTTCCAGACCTCGTGAGCCTCAGTTTCCCCATCTCACAGATAAAGCAGGCTGGCCCAGGTGGCCTCTGAGGTGGACAAGGGGAGGAGCCAGGCAGAGGAGGCTGTAGTTCTCCATGTTGCGCCGAGAGGGGTCCTTCTTTGCGCAATGAGGACACAGGACCTGCGGGCTTGGTGCTGACGACAGGTGCTCCCGCCCCCTGCAGGACGATGAGGAAGGGGTTTTATTTCCTCCTCTATCTCAAGATACTTTTATCCCATGCCTGTTGGGTCTAAGCTGGGTCGGTGCTGAAGAGCTGGTCTCTAGGATTCACACAAGGCCCCACGGATCAACAGGCTGATGTTCACCCTTGAGTGACTCCCGAGGCTGTCCTCCGAGGCCCTATGGGACCCACACCGCCACCCAGGTACCCCGCGCTCTCATTCTGGCCTCTTCCAGTCCTGTCAGTGGTCCAAGCAAGGGCTTCCTCTGGACCTTGCTACAAGGTTGGTGCCGGAGGTTGGTGGGGGTGGGATGGTGCGGGGGCTTCATCCATTTCCCCCAAATCCCTGATCTATGGAAAAAGCAAGTGCTGTTAGGACGTGACAGTGTCAAGCCACCAGGCTCCTCTCTGAAGCTGCTGTCCCCACCAGGCCCCACAGGCAGCTCCCTGTGCCTGGAACCCTCCCGTCTGTTCCACCTGCTCCTGCTGGCTCCTCCCCACTTTCCGATCTTAGCATCCATCCCTCTCCAGCAGGCACTCGGTTCCCTTGCTCCGGGGCTGCCAGTTCCGGAAGGCTTGTGCTGTCTGTAATGAAACACGGATCTTGTGCTGCCCGTCCGAGGCCTGGTTCTGGCCATGAATTGAAAATGCCAGGAGGGCAGGCGTAGGTCTTGCTTTACTCCCATTACGTCATGCAGTGCCTGGAGAATAGTTGGCTTTCAACAAATAATTAGTAAACAAGTGAATGGATGAACCAGGCAGAGAACCTAGAATTTGGCAGTAAAATGAAGAATCGCAGTCGGAAAGCAAGTCACAGCCAAGCACGCTGTGTACATGGCGCCTCGGGACTCGGGTAGGTCCATTGTCAGGGCACACGTCCTGCACACTCGGGACTCCGGGAGGGCGAGCTCTTTGCCCCACGCTCGCCGGGAGGAGAGTGTCCCACGCAGGAGAGGAGGGTCCCTCAGCTGGGAGCGTGTCAGAGACCCAAGGGGGAAAGAGACCGGGCCTGTCGGGCTGAGTCACCGAGGTTAGGGTGACCTGGACCAGGCGGTTTCTGAGGTGTGGGGAGCTGCAAACCCGACTGTGGGGGAGTGAGCAGGAGCGGAGGCCGTGGAGGCTGTGCGGCCTGGGGACCCCGTCTGGACGCTGGAGCAGGAGCAGGCACGGCCCACAGAGCCACTTCCGACAAGCAGGGTCACACCCACGCTCACCTGGAGGTGTTTTTAAGTCACTTAAAAGAGCAGGGAGGAGTGCTTCCTAGACACTAGGCCAGAAGTGCCAGCAGAGATGCCGTGAGCAGTTTTTTTTCCCAGCAGGATCACATCAAAATTAATTTGGAAACGTTTCCCGATAATAGAATGATTCATCCGGCAGAAGATTAACAAAATAAGATGTCTCAACTCCCTGTCCTGTTTCTTACCGCAAAGCAGGACTGAAGGAACCTCAAAGCCCAGAAGAGTCCAGCACAACCCCCTTGTTGCATCGTTCTGGTCCCTGAAGCTCAGAGAGGGGTAGATGTTTGTGCAAGGTCACACAGCAATAGGGGGAGGGACACAGTCATGTCTGAACTCAGGCTCCTGTCTGCCCAGCCCAGGGTTTTTTCCATATTCCGTGTCTTTCTTTCCTTTCTCCTTTCCAAACAGTCTTTATTGGCTCCAGGAAATGGGAAGGGTAGTTATTTTTAGTTTGTTCAGAATGAGTGAAATGGGTAATGGGTTTTTTCCCTGCCATATATCAGATCCAAATGATGTCTTATGTAAGAGCTCAATGGGAGGAGAAATGGCTCCACAGAAGGAACAAAGATGCTTTTGAGTCTTAAAAGTTCCAGAATGAGCCCCAGATTGGCCCACATGACGAGGCTCAGCTCTGCTCGCCTGGCTGGAAGGAGAAGGCTAAGCAGGGCGGAGCACGCGTGTGCGGGTGTGCGAGCACACGTGTGTGTGCAGGGGCCGGTTGCCTTGGCGAGGCGCTTCGCAGAGCACCAGGACAAGCGCCCTGAGCCTGGACTTCCTCACTACCACCTGTTGCTCTCCACTCTGATGAAATGCGTGCAGCATAAACCTTGCCATCTTACGCGTGCCCTGGGGCACAGCTCGGGTACGTCCAGTCATGCTGGTGTGCGGGCATCACCACCACCGTGTCCGGAGCCCTTTCCATCCGGCGACCCTGAAACTCTGCCCACGGGACACCGCCCAATACCCTCCTGCGCCCAGCCCCTGGCAGTGAAAGCGTTCTGTGTTCTGTCTCCAGGACTCTGCCCGTGGAGGGAGTCTCACGTGCGGGGAGCACACAGTGCCTGCCCTTCTCTGATTGGCTGCTTTCGCTTTCAGCTCTCTTGGAGTATGTCCCCTGGTTCTTTGCTCCCAAGCCACCATTAAGAATCCCCTGGGCTCAGCATTGTGGCCCGACGGGTTAAGCTGTTGCTGGTGGGATACTGCTCCACTTCCCATCCAGCTCTCTGTTAATGTACCTGGGAAAGCAACGGAAGATGGCCCAAGTGCCTGGGGCCCCTGTACCCATGGGGGAGACCCAGATGGAGCTCTGGGCTGCTGGCTTTGGCCTGGCTCACTCCCAGCTGTTGCAGCCATTTGGAGAGTGACCCAGTGATTGGAATCTCTCTCTATCTGTCACTGTGCTGTTCAAGTAAATAAATAAATCTTTAAAAAAAAAAAAAAATCCCCTCCTTGGCAGGGTTTGGGTTTTCTGGGAAGAAAGCACTCACGCGCTGTTGACATTTTTTCTCAGACACCAGTCAGCTGATGACTTTTTTTTTTTTTTTAAAGATTTTATTTATTTGAGAGGTAGAATTACAGAGAGAGGGAGAGACAGAAAGGTCTTCCATCACTAGGTCACTCCCCAAGTGGTTGCAATGGCCAGAGCTGGGCCGATCTGAAGCCAGCAGCAGCCAGGAGCTTCTTCTGAGCCCAAGCGCTTGGACCATCCTCTACTGCTTTCCCAGGCCATAGCAGAGAGCGGGATCGGAAGTGGAGCAGCCGGGACTTGAACCAGTGCCCACAGGGGATGCTGGCACCATAGACAGAGGATGAGCCTACTGCGCCACAGCGCTGGTCCCTAGCCAGTGACTTTTGAGAGCAGGTTTTCATGGCCTGGGGGTGGCCCTGGTTGGAATCCTCTCCTGATTAATTAAGGGTGGGACGAGGAAGAGACATCACAGCCAGAGGGAAAAAAGAAGAGAAAATGCTGTAGGGCTCATCGCAGGGAACCTGTGGGCCAGCCGGCGGGTGTATATTCCGGCTGCCTCCCACTTCGCTCTGCTGACCTTGGGTCTCAGTTCCCTGGGGTGCCCTCTCAGACCACTAGCAGTGTTGCTAACCACACTCTGGCATTTGGATCGCATTCTACAGTCTAGGACGCACTGTCGCTTCTGTTAGTTTATTGGATCAAGCAGATAGCAGCGTGCAGGAGTTAGAATGGGACACACCATCTCCATTTGCAGGTGAGGAAGCGGGTGCTCCGTGACGGTCATACCACCACTTGTGTGTTGCAGTGGATGAAACACTAAAGTCTTTAATCCAGGTCTCTGTCTACGGTTCCATAGTTTGCTGGCATTTATTAACTTAAAACGTCTAAGGGTAATGTTTATTTGCAAATGCACAATGCTCTCTCCAACCCCCTCCCCTTTGGCCTCAGACACAATCCTTCTCCAACAAGAATGCGTCACCCTCCAGATGCTCAAATTCGCAGCCCCGGAGTCGGCCTTGACCTCTCCCTTTCTCTTGCTCCATAGCCAATCTTGAGCTAAGTCCCGGGGTTTTCAGTTCCCAGACACCGTCTTCAGGATGCCCACTTCCCTGCAATTCTGGACCACACTCACCTGGAGAGGCGACTCCTCCTGCTGTCACTATGTTCTTTCTCTTCCTCTCTCCTCAGTGACCTTGGAGAGGCGCAGGTTTGCACAAGGTTAAACAAGTCTCTGTATCTCGGATTTCTCAGAGCTGTTCTTGCACTAACCATGGTCAGTGGGACCCGCCAAGGTGGGGGTGTGGAGTGCATCTGGCACCCCCAACCTTGCTTGATCATCCCGGGCCCCTGCAGCTCCCCTGCGTCTGCTTCTCCCAAGCACAGCCCAGGCCAGCTGGGTCTCCCTCAGGCCTGGTCACACCACTTGTCTTCCACTCTCCTTGAGCAGATCCTTTTTGTTCCAGCACCCAGCGTGAGGCACCCCCACGGGAGTGAGGGAGCACACACTCTGCCTTCCCCAGGCATTCCCAGTTCCTCAGGGAACCCGTCTGTTTCTGCTCAGGGCCCTGTCCCCCATGTCTGCAGGATCCTTGCGAGATCTCATAAATACCCAGGGTGCCGCACAGCCGGCAGAACGCATGCATTCCTAGAATGTCTTAGTACTTCTGCAACTAGGAAAGGACAAACCTCTTTCTGAAAAAAAAAAAAGAAAAGAAAAGTAGACAGATCACACAGAAAGAAATGGAAATGCACTCTAAATCTCGGGCAATGTTTGTCCAACACAGAGCAGCAAATTAAAACAAAGAGGGGGTGGATGTTTGGCACAGTGGTTAGGATGAAGCTCAGGACGAATGCATCCCACACTGGGGAGCCTGGGTTCAAGTCCTGGCACGCAGAGGTCTTCCGTCTGCTGCTTCACTCCCCAAATGCCCTCAACAGCTGCAGCCGGGTTAGATTGAAGCCAGGAGCCAGGAACACCGTCTGGGTCCCCCACACGGGTGGCAGGGACCCCAATACTTGAACTATCACCTGCTGCCTCTGAAGGTGAACAGTAGCAGGAAGCTGGAGTTGGGAGTGGAGCTGGGGACTCTAATCCAGGGCATTCTGATATGGGATGCAGGTGGCACAAAAGGCGTCTTAGCCACTGTGCCAAATGCGCACTGGCGAGGATCGATTTTTACAAGATCATCGTGCTGATGACGAGGTAGGGAGCCAGACATTCCCTTCCGGGGCTGGTGGGAAGAGAAGCTGGTTCCCCAAGGCAAAGAGCTGGGCTCCAGGACAGAGAGTTGGTCTCTTTGCTGCCCCAGGGACTCTCAATGCCCAGAACCAGGCCTGACTCTTGGGCACTCAATTAACATTTGTCGAACAAATGGAAGGCAACAGGGCCACACACACTGTGAGCCTCAAGTCAGTCAACTCTGCTTTCTCCGAAATCCCTTAGAGATAACCACAAGGACCCTTGGCCTTGAACTGTTCCCACACTCGCTCACGGTCAGCTCAGAAAGCTGGGGGCAGTCTGAAAGGCCGGAGGCCGGCGACTGTTTGAACTGTGGTGCGTTGTGTGGCGGCAGCAAACCATCTTGAATCTTGGTCCTCTGTTTTGACCTCCCTGTCTTTATCAGAAGGCCACGGATCACCTGCAGCCTAGCTGGTGCCACCCCAGGCCATAAAATTTCAGGGCTACCATGAAGTCTTCCTGAGAAGGTCAAAAAACCAGCAGGACTGAGAGGTGCTGAATTCCTCCAGCGTAGTTAGGGATGTTGTGAATGAAGCAGGCTCCTACTCTATTAAAATGTGAATGGATAAAATCGTTGCTTCCTGGAAAAAGAAAATCCTGAAGCAGATTCTGTATGAATCTCCTGTCCATCCTGATCTGGGATCCCGTGTGTAAGTTACCCTAAGAAACTCTCATTCTTTTTTTTTTTAAGACATTATTTATTTATTTGAAAGGAAGAGTTACAGAGAAACAGAGGCAAGGATGGAGAGAGAGAGAGAGAGAGAGAGAGAGAGAGAGAGTCTTCCATCTGTTGGTTCACTCCCCATATGGCCACAATGGTCAGAGCTATACCTATCTAAAGCCAGGAGCTTCTTTCAGGTCTCCCACGCAGGTGCAGGGACCCAGGGACTTGGGCCATCTTCTACTGCTTTCCCAGACCATAGCAGAGAGCTGGATCGGAAGAGGAGCAGCTGGGTCTTGAACCGGTGCCCATATGGGATGCCAGCACTGCAGGTGGCAGCTTTACCCGCTATGCCACAGAGCTGGCCCCAGAAAATCTCATTCTTGAGTGGAGTTTCCTTCTGTGTTCTTAGGTTTTGGGATTGCTTCTCTGATTGGGGGACATTCACATGCATCACCGCCGTTCAGCTACATGTTTGCAGTGAGAGACCTGACATAACTGATTAAAATGACTTATTTGAAGAACACTGGACATATAGGATTATGCCATTGAGAGCCATTAAGTGAAAATAATATAAGACTCTTTATAATGTGATCTCAATTTTTGTTTAAAAAATGGTTGTTAATAGTGGCTACAATGATTTTTCTTTCTTTTTTTTTTTCTCCTTATTTTCCCACATTTCAACAACGAATGTATATTACTTTTGTGGTCAGGAGAAAAAAAAACACTAAAAAAGAAAGCATGGTTAATCACAAAACTATGAGCAGCCAGGAAAAGTGGGAAGAAATTGTATTAGTATTTTTTCCATTAACGCTTACTTCAAAATAGAGCATTTTATGGTGAGTTATAGAACATATTCCCTTATTAGACTGGCCCAGCTTTATTTAGACAACAATGACAATTAAATTTTGTGCTGTCGGAGACATTGTGTTGTTTTTAAGTTCTTAGTGCCTATTTTTCTACGACCTAGAAAAATCTTAAAATATTGTCTCCACCTTAAAAAAAGAAGAAGAAGAGAAAAAAAAAAAAAAGCAATCCACAGCTCCTGTGACTGGAATTGATTTCTCCTGTGGCTCCCGGGTCTGTAAAAGGCATCAGGATACGACGTGACATTGACCTTTATTCTTTGCCTTGGCCAGAGAATTTCCCCACGGCTGGCTCAAGATTTCCAAGAGGAAGGCAATCCAATGACCTAGCACAATTGCCTGATCCTCGGCCCTGGGCTTATCTCGGCGAGGAGGAAGTGGCTATCCAGTTGTTCCAAATTTAGAGCATATAGCAGAGCCAGATGCTGGAGACTTACTCAGAGAAAGCTGCAGCCTGCGGGGCTCTTGTGCTCCTCATCGTTTCTCGGCTATGTGGCTGTGCCCACCTTGACACAGAGCAGAGAGACATTTGGGACCCATTTGCCTCTTCCCAGGAGACCGTCCCAGCTTCAGAGTCCACAGAGGCATGTCCCTGGCGAGTACTGCCAAGGCCCTGAGCACGCACCTCCTGAAACATTTGTAGAAGCTTCTGTCATCTCAGAAAGGGGCTCCAGGACCCCGAGTCTTGTCATCAAGGCCTTTCATGAGCAGGCTCCTGTCTCCCTCTCCCTCTGTTTGTCCTCGTATAGTAGGAGGGTGCGTGAAAGAGAGCCAACTCCAGGGATTCAAAACAGACATTACCACTGCCACAGGGAGCCCGTGAGACAGCGGGCGACAGAAAGGAAGCCCACACAGAGGAGAGCGCATCCACACGTTGGCAGAGGTCTGGGCTCCTTGCAAGCTGTGGCATCTTGGACAAGTTCTCTCCTGCCTCTCTGCCCCAGCCACCTCATCTGTTAAAGGCGGATAACAATAACAATACCAGATCCACAAGGTATATGTAAGCTTTGCATTATTTGATATACGGGAGGCACTCAGTCCAATGCCTGCCATAAAGTCATACGTTGATCCTTCCTTCCGTTTATTCAATCACTTGGGGAAAAGGCACAGAACTCTAGGAGCTGGGCACTGTGCCAGGCGCTGAAGATTCGGAAGGGGATAATGTACGCACAGTCCCAGGCCTTATCCCAAGATGCCCACATTTTGGTGACGGGGACTCAAATGGGAGCAGACAAGGTAACATAGCTCCAGGCACACCTTGCACCGTCAAGCTTTGTACCTTTGCTCCTTACATCCAAAAAGCTTTCCCTCCGCCTTGGCCACTGGGAATTTCTCAAACTGCAGTGTAAATGCCATCCACACTGCAAGTCTTCCCTGACGCCCACATGGGAATCGTGATCCCTCCCGGGTGCTCTGTGTGAACACCCCCTCACCTTCCCCTCCGTCAGGGGCAGTCACTGTGGGAACACTTCCCAGCAGACTGGGAGCTCATCAGCTCTTTGAGGCCAGTTTCCCTTTTATTCTTGACTTATTCCCATCACCCAGTTTTCAACACAGGGCCAGGCCCATGGTTGATGTTTAGGACGTATTTGTTGGGTGAATGAATGAGTGGGAATCTGTATTGGTCCACTTTTCATTACCACAACGAAATTCCTTAGACAAACTGCTTATGAAGGAGGGAGGTTTACTGAGGCTCCTGGCTTGGAAGGGTCGCAGTCGAATAGCGAGTGGTGCTGCTGGTTCAGCGTCTGGCCGTGGTGTTTATCCTGGCGGAGCCCTGAGGTGGCACAGAGCATCACAAGGCAAAAGGGTGGAAGAAGGAATCTCAGGGAGCCAGGAAGCAGGGAAGGAGGCTGGGCCTGACTCAGAGCTTATAAATCGACCTCTGGTAAGACCCACATTCCAAGGGCATGACCCCAGTGACTTAGGGACTTTCCACTAGGACCTATCAAAAATCAACATAATTGGGTTAAGTACCTACTATTTTATTTTATTTTTTAAAAGAATTATTTTATTTATTTGAAAGAGTTACAGAGAGAGCTAGAGACAGAGAGAGAGAGAGAGAGAGAGAGAGAGAGAGAGAAGTCTTTCATTCCACTGTTCTCTCCCCAAATGGCCACAACAGCCAGAGCTGAGCTGATCCAAAGCCAGGGAGCAGGAGCTTCTTCTGGGTCTCCCATGTGGGTGCAGAGGCCCAAGCACTTGGGCCATCCTCCAATGCTTTCCCAGGCCATAGCAGAGAGCTGGTTTGGAAGAGGAGCAGCTGGGACTCTAACCGGCGCCCAAGTGAGATGCCAGCGCTGCAGGCTGGGGCTTTAACCCGCTGCACCCAGCACTGGCCCCAGTACCTACCATTTTAATGCAACACCTAATGCAACTTCACACTTTGGGGTTTAACATCTACATGAGTCTGAGGGTCATATTGTATGTAGAAAGAGCAGCGTCTGACATCATAGAAGAACTTGCTGCATTGACAGTGAGGGGAAGTGAGGAGGAAACATGCTTCCTTCCTGCCGTAATATTTTATGGGTCCATAAAATTTGCTCTGCAGATGTTGAGTCCCTCCTATTAAATCCATCTGCAGCCATGAACAAGGCCAAGTTGACTTGGTTATAGGCAAGTTGGAGAAAAGACCCACTGGAGAGGCCTGTCCTGAGTGTGGCTTTAAATTGTGTTACTGTCGGGATCATCGTGAAAGGGTTAAGACGTGCCCTGGTGTGGCTCCGTTTGCTTTCCAGTGTGTGGGAGACTATTACATTGGAAATGGAGTTCCTAAGGCCTGCTCTTGCAACAGAAATAATTGGATATAAAACCACATGTACTTTGGGAACTAGGACATAGAAGTGACATTTCAGTTTCCTCACTTGCTGGGAGATCCGTCTCCTCTCAGACCCCTTCCACAAAGCTGCGACCGGACTGTTGGAGGTGGTGGTAGGGTGGTTGGGCGGATTCCAATGTCCCTTCCAGCTCTCAGAGGCTGTATCTGTGACTCCTGCAATATCAAATTGATAAAGACTGACACGGAGCTGCTGGCAAGTGATGTGCGTGGAGTTCTGGGACAGGATCCCAGTCCTTGTGAAGTCAAGGTCATGGTTTAGGACCCCAAAGCTCAGCAATGTTCTGTAACCACAAATGGTCAACTCCACCCCAGCAGAAGTTCAGCACATACTTGCTTGAAGTTGCAAACTAAAAGCAGGTTTTTTTCTGAGTTGTTTGGAGAATGCATGGCTAGGTCTACCCTGAGTAGTGGGTGTATGAGATGGCTCATCCAAGGGGGAAGGGCCCTATCTGGGATTCTAACATACAGTGAAGAGGCATGTCCTGGGATAGCCTACCCTGGCCACTAGGATGTGCATGTCCCTGAAGGGGTCTCACTCAGGTATCACCTTGTCTTAATGATACCCTCGGGGATCTCTTTATCTCACCATTTTATTTATTTGCTTATCTATTTATCTATTTGAAAGTCAGAGAGACACTCACAGAGACAGAGAGAGATCTTTCATCTGCTCGTGGAAATGCCCACGATAGCAGCTGGGATCCCAGAGCTCAGCCAGGGGCCCCCATGTGGGTATTAGGGACCCAAGTACTTGAGCCATCAACTGATGCCTCTCAGGGTGGGCGTTAGCAAAAAGCTGGAGTTGGGAATGGAGCCTGGGGGTGAACCCGGGCATTGTGAAATGGGGTGTGGGCATCCCAAACGATGACTTAACTGGTAGCCAAGTGCCCACCCTAGCCCTCTGCTTTATGATAACATCAGAGTCCATTGAGAAGAACTGAAACCCACCATCGGCAGCGACCTGCAGCCTATACTCTAAAAACTGAGTTATAATCCACATATTGTAACATTTACTCTCTAAAGGTGTGTGATCTGGTGGGTTTTCACATATGTACAAAGTTCACCACTGTCTAATTCCTGGGTATTCTCATCACCCTGAAGAAATCCCGCACCCATGAGCAGTTACTCCCAGTCCCCTCTCCCCAAGCCTCAGCAGCCGCTGCCTTCAGCCTCTACAGATTTGCTTATTCTGCACCTTCCGTAGAAATGAAATCACACGACCTGAAGCCCACTGGGTCTGGCTTCTTTCATTCAGCGTGTTTTCAAGATTCCTCCAGGTTGACCATATGTGATCTGAACAATTAAAAGTTACATATGTGGGGCTGGTGCTGTGTGTAGGAAGTTAAGCCTCAGCTTGTGGTGCCGGCATCCCATATGGGCAGCAGTTTGTGTACTGGCTGCTCCTCAGCTCTCTGCTGTGGCCTGGGAAAGCAGTGGAAGATGGCCCAAGTGCTTGGGCCCCTGTACCCACGTGGGAGACCCGGAAGAAGCCCCTGGCTCCAGCTCTGGCCATTGTAGCCATTTGGGGGATGACCCAGTGGATGGAAGACCTTTCCCTCTGTCTCCCCCTCTGTCTGTAACTCTGCCTCTCAAATAAATAAAGTCTTTAAAAAAATATGCGTGTCAACCTTCAAATAGCACACCAGCAAAACGATAGTGTGAGTGTGATGTTGGCCACCAGCGCCTCTTGAGTGGAGCAGGGGAAGGAGCTGCAAGTCTAGCCGGGTCTCTGGGCCTCTTAGAGCTACTTGACCTCATGATTCTAGCTCAGTTTTGATCTTTGGAGAATTACATAGACCCTTAGAAGTAAGAATCAAATCTGTTGGTACTTTATTTTTTCTTAGAGAGAGAGAGAGAGAGAGAGACTAAGAGCTCCCATCCACTAGTTCACTCTCCAAATGCCTAGAATCGGAGATCCAATCCAGCTATCTGATGACAGGGGTCCGGCTATCTGAGCCATTACTGCTGCCCCCAGGGTGCACATCAACAGGAAGCTGGAATTAGGAGCAGAGTTGGGGCCCAACCCAGATGCTCTGATACGGGGAGGGCACCCTAAACAGTGCCTCAGCTGCTGCACCTTCAAAATATATGCTGATTTTTAGATTACATTTGAAAGGTACAGGGACAGAGAGGTGGACAGATAAACATTTCTCTATCTGCTGATTTACTCCCCAAACACCGGCAAGAGCTGATGCTAGTCTGAGGTTGAGGCTGGGAGCCTGGAGTTCAATCCAGGTCTTCCATGTGGTTGACAGGGACCCAACTACCTGACCCATCTGTGATGCCTCCCAGGACGTGCGTTAGCAGGAAGCTGGAATCCAGAGTGGAGCCCAGACTGGAACCCAGAGGCCCTGAATGGGATGTGAGCCCCAGGTGCAGCATTCCCACTGTGCCGCTTGTTCCTGCCTCTTTGCCGGCGGGTTTAAAAGTTTTCACCTAACCCAAGTTCTGGATGCTGTATATGCATTGCCATCCTTGTACTGTCACAGATTATGTTTATGTTTATAGCTTTAACTTGTCTTGGAATTTGTGAATAGTATGAGATAGGCACCTAATTTTACGTTTCTCCTACAGTTAGCAAATGGCACTGCTCTCCATCTTTCTCTCATTGATTAGAAACAATAGCATTGATATATATGAAAGTAATGTAACAAGATGTGGAAAGTGGAATTAAAAGATGAGTCTGTTTTGGTGCAAAAATTTTTGAAATTCATCCTTAGCATTTTCATTACAGATTTTTTTCGTAATACATGTTTATCATGAACCAATACATATTTTCCTACCACTTTTTATATATGGTTGGGACAAATATTGGCCTTTCCTTTCTGGACTGATCTGTCTTTTCTTGATCTGCTAATGCATCATTTAAATTTCTTGCCCTTTTATGAGATAATTTAGTATATGTTAGAGTAAGTTCACATAAGCACTTATGTTAAGAATCTAGCTGTAGTTGCATGTTTCTGATTCTGGCTGAGCCCTGTCAGTGTAATGTTTTCATTTTGTATAGTATGTGCTGCCATGATATTTAACAGTTTTTAAGTAAGTCTGCCTTAGCAAACGATGGAGGCCAATAGCCGTTATCAGTGACAGGCAAAGTCGGGAGAGCATCTATGGGCAGATCCTTGTGAGGAAGGAATGGGGTGGGGGTGGGGGCGTCCAAGGCAACGCTAGGCAGTCAGGGGGCCTGCAGCATCGTCCCTAGACCAGCTCTGGCTGCATGCTGGGATTCTGAGGACACATGTCACCTCTCTGCGGACTGAGCAGACAGCCAGAAGGGCCTTGGTCTCTGGTGTCTCCAGAAACTGCCACAAGAGCCTAGCCTACTCCAGCTAGCCTGTGGTCACATGAAACTAACACGACTTAACTATTGACATGGGCCAGGCAGGCAGCTAGTTTAGGATCTGCTGAGCTGGAGGGCCCTGCAAGCTACCACGTCCTCTCCACCCCATGTGCAATTCCATCCTACTTGTCAGTCGAGACGCCCCCTTTCCTGGGATGCATCTGTTTCAGCCGGGATGGTGGGGGGAAGAGGCCATGGAAATATGTATATTAAGCTCCACGTGGAATTGTATGACAGTCTCATCAAACTTCTAGGCGGCTTCATGTCTGTAGAGGCAATAAACAGAGGTGCTGGCAAGTACTCTGCCCTCTTCCACTGGAGACCAGGACTGAAGGAGGTGCTGGAGGCTTCCTCCCCCTTTTTTCTCCCTGGGCCCCTGTCCACTCGTGATGGGAGTTCTTGTGTGTGTTCGCTTTCTCACCTTCTGAATAAAATTTACCTTATCTGTGTCAGCACTAAGAATGCTTATCTGTGTGCATGACAGAACCAGGAATAAAAATAAATACCCCTCATTCCCCCACTTCAATATCACATCCAATTCCAGTTTGTCGTCTGGATTAGGGCTTGCTGGACAGTGTTAACACTGGTGGGCGTGGAAGCCCTCCTGGTAATTGAGGCGAGCGGGAGGCCTCCAGGATTTCACCACTAAGCTTCCTGCTGGACAGGAGCTCACCTGTCACTTTAAGAAAATACTTATCCTTTGATGATGATGATGATGATGATGAAATGTAGAATTTCCTTCTATCAGAATAATTCAATGGGGGCGGGCCTTTGGTGTAGCAGTGAAGATGTAGGTTAGGGAGTGCCTGGCTCTGGCTCCTGCCTTCAGCTTCCTGCTAACGTAGACCTTGGGAGGCAGTGGAAGAGGAGAGGAGAGGAGGGGAGGGGAGAGGAGAGGAGGGGAGGGGAGGGGAGGGGAGGGGAGGGGAAGGGAGGGGAGGGGTAAACAGGGCAGCCGTGAATCCCATTTTAAAGTACTCGGTTTGGGTCCCGGCTCTGCTGTGGATCCCAGCTTGTTAATGCATGCCCTGGGAGGCAGCAGGTGATAGCTAAGTACCTGCCACACACGGGAAACCCAGATTGAGTTGGGGGCTCCAGGCTTTGGTCTGGCCCAGCCCCAGCTGTTGCAGGCATTTGGAGATTGAACCAGTGGATGGGAGAGCTCTGTTTCCCTTTCAAATCAATTAACAAAAAAATTTTTTTTTTCAATCTATAAAAAAGAAATGGAAACAACAGCTCAAAGGTCATCAAAATCACCAAATCACCACCAGGCATCAGTAGTTCACAAGAAAGAGGCCCTCTGTTCCGCCTCTGAAGGGCAGTGCGTCTCCCCGGGGGCGTCGCCCACGCGAGTCTCTGACAAGCTCTCGGATGCCAGCAGGGTCTGCGCGGAGGCCTCTGGGCCTGAGCTGACAGCGGAAGGGCAGCATTGCAGCGGCGTGGCTTGGGGGGCGGGGGGACGGTGCAGGCGTGTTCTTCTTTTCTTGGTGTGTAGAAGAAAACCGAGGTCACGGAGGAAATGTAACTGCCACAGAGGCATCTTCCCTTGTCATTTTTCGTAGCTTTGGGATTCACAAGGAGGGAAGGCCTATACTTCCGGGAATGGAGAGTCCCTCCCCGCACTTCCGGGAAGAAAAGTCCTTGTCAAGGTCCCCGCGGGTGCCTAAAGGTCAACCAATGAGGATCAGACCTGCCTCAACCTTTAACCCCCATGCCCTGTATCTATAAAGGGAGCTCTCCAACCTCTGACTTCCCCGGCCCCCGCCGTGTTGCTCTGTTGGGACTGGTGAACCTCGCCTGGGAGCAGAATCCCAAGAAAAACTTGTGAATTAATTGATTCGTCTGCCTGGGAAGATTTGTTACGCGCCGGACACCTTACAATTTTTTAACGAACAAAAAACCGATCACTAATACTGTGAATGAGTCTGGTGAGCAGCAATGGCTGCCTCAAAGCTGCAAGGTGCCTGGGACGGCGGACCTCAACCCAGCCGGCGCGACGCTCTCTATCCAGGAAGCGCCACCCACTGACTTCCCAGTGATCATCAGAACGCACCTTGGAAACCTGCCTAATTATGTTGATTGGACTCACTGTTTTTTTGTTTTTTTCTCACCTTCCCTTTTCCCTTTGAAAATCCTCTTTGCCAACTTGGTAGACGGAAAGAGCGCATTTTGGATCCGGAGATCTCTTTCCCCAGGACCGCTGGCGTCTCGAGATAAACCCTTCTCTCCCACGGACTCCGGTCTCTGGTGGCTTGGCTGTCCAGCCTCCTCCTGCAAGGACCTGATTATTTGTCCCAAACCAGACCTGGTTCTGTGCCCCAGACCTGTGCTGGAGTGGGGGTGGGATGGTATCCACAGACCCGAATATGAGGTGGGAAGATACATAAAGCAAAAGTAAAACCGAATCTATCTAGTTCTCCTTGGTCATGGCAGAACTGGCAGGAAAAATCTCAGGAAGACAAAACCACGATTGAAATGGTTCCAAAGAGAAAAGGAATCCTTAGGACAAGTCCTCTCCTTATTTATTGCCAGCAAACCCTGTATTCCCTGGAGAGCGTTGAAACAATACCAGTGCTTAACTCCCTTTGTGGAACTGAAAAACATCCTACCTTTCTCAATGGTTTCTCCAAGTTGTTGTCTCAACAGGAAATTCTGGCCATTGTCACACATTCTTCTTGTTTATTCTTAGTCAGAATAACCCTTTGCATCACTATTGTGAGCTAAATCCTACCAAGCTTTTCCATGCAAAATTAACTCATCCGCGTTTCCTGAGCAGGCAGGCAGGCAGGCAGGAGGCCCTGTGCCCATTTCCTAGAGGAGAGAGCCGAGGCTCCGAGGACTTGAACGACTTGCTCCAGGGCACAGGGACGGCAGCCTGGTGTTTTCCTGTTGGAGGGAGCTGTCTAAAACAGCTTCGCCAAGTGTCTTCCACCTTCACCGCCCCTGTCCAGCTCTTTTGCCTCTCCGCAGTGCCTGAGATATGTACAACAGTGAGAAGAACCAGGACACGCTTGCGGCGACTCCCCGGCGACTCCTGCTAAGGGCAGCGTGTAGCAGTGGCGAGGTGACATCCTTCAAACTGGATCAGGCGTCAGGCGTCTCTGGCTCCCTGCGTCTTCCCCTTCCCATCACCGATGTTCAGCTTCTGCTAAGGATCTGGTCTGGCCTGGGCCTTAGGACTGATAGGAGACAGACAGGCAGCCAGGTGGGATTGCGGAGCTGGAGTACCGACAGGCCACAGGCCCGGGCCCCTGTGTAATTCTACAATCAGAACGACCCCTTTCCCCTGGTGGGTATGTGAGACCTGGGGGAAAGGTGCCACATGAGGCTCCATGTGGAATTTTATGGAGGTCTCATAAAACCCCCAGGGGGCTTCATGTCTGCAGAGGCAACCCCTCCCCCACACTTCATATAAGGAGGTGCTAAGACGTTCTCTCTCCTTCTCCTCCCCTCCCCTCTTTTCCTCTAGCCCACTTCCCACTCATGACAGGTCTCTGTGTGGGGCAACCCACGCTCACGCGTGTGTATGTCTGTGTTCATTTTCTCACCTGCTGAGTAAAATGTACTTTATATATGCGAGCACTAAGGATTCCTGTCTGTGCATGGCGAGAACCTGGAATAAAAATGAACGCCCTGCTACCTCACAATAGTACCTGAATTTTAGTCCAAGTCCTAGTGAAATCGGGGAAGACCCCTTAAAATTTACACTGAAATGTAGCCCCTTAAAGTTCCCTAGAAATGCTATCCGGGGTGCCAAATGTGATACCGGAATTTGGGGTGCCTTACAATTTCACCATGAGCTTATTAATAAATCCCCAATATTAATAAGCCCAAGTGGGTTCTTGCCTAATATTTAGAGAAGAATTCTAAATACTGGCACAGATAAATGAGGCAGCATGGTACATTTTAAGCTTTTATTTAGTGAGAAAGATGCATAGGAGAGTGAAAGCTTTATTTAGGAGAGAGAGAGGTGAATAAGGGTTCATACCGAGCACCAGGAACCAGCCATGTGGAAGTGCATCTAGGCGTGTATCTGGGCCAGGAAGCCTAGAGCACATGGCCCGAAGGCCATGAGCCCTGGAGGCACAGGCTACAGCAAGCCCCCTCCTGACAAGAGGCCAGGGAAGAAGAGCTGCCCAGGCCACAACGGTGTCCCGGCTTATAACCCACTTCCAAAAGGGAGTGGTTAATTAATCTGATTGGCTGGTGGGAACCCAGGTGTGGCCAGGTAGGGGAATGAGGCCACTCAGGGGTGTGGTCTTCCAGTTCACAAATCTAACAGTTTTAACCTGAATGCCTGCCTACTTCATTTGCCCTCGACAGAGCTTAGACTTCTAAGAAGGGGCATGCCTAAAGTGCACAAATGAGAACAGGACTTATTGATTTGAAAGGCAGAGCCACAGAGAGGCAGGGGTAGAGAGAGAGAGAGAGAGAGAGAGAGAGACCTTCCATCTGCTGGTTCACTCCCCAAATGGCTGCAATGGCTGGAGCTGGGCCGATCTGAAGCCAGAAGCCAGGAGCTTCTTTCAGGCCTCCACTTGGGCCATCTTCTACTTCTACTGCTTTCCCAGGCCATAGTAGAGAGTTGGATCAGAAGTGGAGACTCAAACTGACGCCCATAAGGGACGCCAGCACTGCAGGGGGTGGCCCTACCCCTTGTACCTGAGCAAGCTAATTTTAGTAAGAGTGTGATTTGCAATCACAGAATCAGGGCGAGGACACTTTAGGGAAGGGAGCAGGTGGGGAGGGTCTGATGGATCTAGCATCTGCATCCACGGCCTGCTGTCAGGGCTTGGGTTCTATATCACTTTAGTTTCCACAGCTTAGGCTGTAGGGACATCTGTAAGAGGACAACTCAGAGGAAGCAAGAGTGAGGTCCCGTAGCCAGTGGTTTTAACGGACAGGAAGTACCTGGAATTGCCTCCTGACTGACCTTCGTGTCTCTGGGTTGCAGCCATTTTGGTAGAGAGCTCCTTAGTCAACATCCGGCACCACTTTGTGCAGGGCTGGGTCACCTGGAGGGAAGTCTGCATGTCCACTGATCCCTGGGTGGTTTCCCCCGTCTCTCACAGTTGGGGGATCAATGGTCACTGCTTCTTGGCTGTGCTTTGGAACCACTTAGGGAACTTTAAAAAATACGGACGTGAAATGTGCAGGAGTCTTTAAGTCTTGGAGTGCTAGGTTGTACGGGCACAGAGCGAGACTGTGCGGGCCTGGCAGGACGAAGCTACAGGAAGACGGAGAGCTCAGTAGAGGTTTTGGTGGCCTCAGTGCTGACAGATGTTGGACTTCTGAGGAAGACTTTGTCAAATACCCCAGAAAGGCTGTGGTATAATCTGCCTGCCAAAAGAAAAAGAAAACTTTACCACTGTTTAAAAGAACATTGCATAATCTCAACTGCCGATGTAGCATCCACGATATCCAGCAGGCAAAACTGAGTAGAAATGTGACAAAGCAGGGAAACGCGCGTCCAACGAGAAGAAAGGGCAGTCAGTAAAAACAAATCGGGATGAAGTTGGCAGACCAGGACTTTAGAGCAGCTTTGTCAGTGTGCCCATGGTTTAAGGAAGAGATGAACACATGAGTGAGTAAATGGGGGGAAATCAACTCAGGAGTGAAGATGAGAGCAGAGAACCATGTTCTAGAGCTAAAACGTACTCCTGAAATTTTAAAAATAAAAGTCATTGAACTGGACACCAGCAGGTGAGAGGCTGCAGAAGGAATGCAGTAGCAGTGAAAAAGGTAGGAATGTGCCGCATCAACAGATCTGCTTTCTCAGTGCCCGGCCAGGAGAGCAGTCAAGGTCAGCAGGCATAAATCACGGTGAGAGAATAGACCCTTGGTAGGATGCGGTAAGAATGATGCTTGGCCTCTGTGGTCTTTCTTCCCCAATCCCATACCCCCAACCTAATCACGAGGACAACATCAGACGAGTCCCTACAGAGGCACAGCCCAAAAAATACCTTATACTCCTCAGAACTGTCAAGGGAAAAACAGAAGTGCCTCGGAGGAACCGGCACAGCCAAGAGGAGCCTAAAGGGTCACGATGACCAAATACAATGTGGTCTCATGGACGGAATCAAATCCTGGAATACAGAAAGGGCATTAAGTAGAAACTAAAGATATCTGAATAAAGAATATAAGGGGGCCTGCGCTGTGGCATTGCTGGTAAAGCCGCTGCCTGCAGTGCCGGCATCTCATACTGGTGCCAGTTCAAGTCCCGGCTGTTCCACTTCCCATCCAGTTCTCTGCTATGGTCTGGAGGAACAGTAGAAGATGGCCCAAGTCCTTGGGCCCCTGCACCCACTTGGGAAACCCAGAAGAAGCTGCTGGCTCCTGGCTTTGGATCAGCACAGTTCCAGCTGTTGCGGCCATTTGGAGAGTGAACCAGCGGATGGAAGACCTCTCTCTCTCTCTCTCTCTCTCTCTCTCTGACTTACAAATAAATAAATAAATATTTTTAAAAAGAATATATTTAGTTAATAATAATATTAAATATAACAAATATATCTTATGAATGTAAGATGTTAGTATAGGCAAAGTTGGGGAAGAAAGTAGAACTCTTTGTATGTTTGTATTGTTTTCTGTAAAGTTCTAAGTGTTCTAAAATAAAAAGTACATTTGAGAAAATAGCAATATCATGTTCTGGCAAGTGTGTGGAGCAACTGGAACTCTCACCCATTGCCAGTAGGAATGTAAAATTGTATAGTTTGGAAAACAGTTTAGGAAGTGCTTATTAAGTTAATCATACACTTACGATGGAACCCAGCAATCTCACTCTTGGATATTTAACCAAGAGAAAGGAAAACATATGTCACCAAGACTTGCATGTGGATGTTTATACAAACTCAGGATCACTGCAGAGTGGAAGTGATCAAAATGTTTATCAACCAGTGAGTGGATACATCAATTGAGCACAACCATAGGGCGGAATACAACTAAGCAATGGAAAAGGGATGAACGATGTGAAAACAACCCACAGATGGATAGTGAGAGCATTATGCTAAGTGAAAGAAGCTGGGCACAGAGTTCATGTTCTATCATTTTATTTATATGTAGTTCTAGAAGACGAAAGCCAGTGTAAGGTAAGAAAATCAACCGATGGTTCCATCTTGAGTTCTAAGGCCTGAGGACGGGGATTGATTAGGAAAGAGCAGGAGAGAGCTTTCTGAGGAGTTGGAAATGTTCTGGGTCTCGATAGGCGTGCGGCTTACGTGGGTGAATACATCTGTCAGAGCCCATTGGGATGTGTACTTAGATCCATACATTTCAAAGATATGTAAAGTATGGTTCAGTTTTTTTTTAAGAGAAGGCTAAAATGCTGATGCCTAGGATTCTGATTTTAATGGTTTCAGATGTAGATTTTAGTTTTTTTTTAAGCTTCCATAGCCAAGGATAAAAACCACTGGTGGAGCCAGTGCCACGGCTCACTAGGCTAATCCTCCGCCTTGCGGCGCCAGCACACCGGGTTCTAGTCCCGGTCGGGGCGCCGGATTCTGTCTGGTTGCCCCTCTTCCAGGCCAGCTCTCTGCTGTGGCCAGGGAGTGCAGTGGAGGATGGCCCAAGTGCTTGGGCCCTGCACCCCATGGGAGACCAGGAGAAGCACCTGGCTCCTGCCATGGATCAGCGCGGTGCGCCGGCCACAGCGCGCTGGCTGCGGCGGCCATTGGAGGGTGAACCAATGGCAAAGGAAGACCTTTCTCTCTGTCTCTCTCTCTCACTGTCCACTCTGCCTGTCAAAAAAAAAAAAAAAAAAAAAAAAAAAAAGAAAAGAAAAACCACTGGTACAGGTACTTGTGTAGGATCAGGATCCTTCCTCATTCCTGTTTGTAGATGCTTCTCTGACTTTGCTGTGTGGATCCTGGAAATGGGTACTGGGCTTACATTCTATCAATGGCCAGAGCCACCTGCACGGATGGCTGATTGGCAAGCGCCAAGAGGCCGATAGGCCACAAAGAAGACAGGAGCACAATGTAACCCCAGATAGCCCTTTCAGCTCTTCCACTTCAGCCATGTCTAAGAGTGCCTGGGGAATCAGCAAGTGGATTGCTAACGGTGATAGGAACAGAAAACTGAAGGAGGACCAGGGAGGCACCGTGATGGGCCGGGCTCTGCTCATTCCATCAACGGTTTTGGAAAATTGTCTCTGCCTCTGCCTCTGCCGTCAGTTGGTATCATGTGGACAATGAAGTTTGCCTGGATTCTGCAGACTGGCCTGGGCTTGACCCTGATTGTGTCTTCTCAGTGACTTTGGGGAAGCTAGAGAGAGAGAGAGAGAAAGAGAAAGAGAGAGAGAGAGAGAGAGAGAGAGAGCGAGCTGTTCACATCCATGTGCTGAGTGTGCACCACACACTCTGCTGAGAACTTTGCTTCTTCTTTTGACTCCTAGGTTAACAATTTTTTTGATAGCAATTTTTCCTCTTTTGAAGCTGACAGGGAGCTCATTAATATTTTTAGGGCAAAAAAGCATTTCTTAAAACTCTATCCAACGTTAATAAATGATAAATCAGAACAGTTCTGTGTCTGATAGTCATCTCAAAACACATGGTCAAGATTTCGGAGAGTCTCATTAACAGCTAAACTTTGACTCTATGAATTTCATCTAGGCTGCACTAATAAATCAGTCTGGAAACTCAGACCCTCCAAGTTCAAAGGGATGTCACAGGTCATCTTGTTCCGCTCCTCCATAGGCAGTCCGTGCTACCCAGTCTCTTGCACACCTCTGAAAACCCAAGATGTCTCTGAGCAGATCGACTCAAAGCTTTCCCTGGCATGGAGTCACACCTGCATCCGTCTCTGGAATTCCTAGCCACAGAGAATGTCACATCCTTTGCCCCATTTCCCTACACGTTACAAATCCCTAACAGCTTACAACGTGCTTTCTATGATCTGGATTGGTCTGTACCCACCAGCTTGCTTTCTCTCTCGCACATGAATCTTGGTCCTCTACCATTCAAATCCAACAGTTCATCTGAACCCATGTGACCTGAGCACCTTCTCAGGGCTAGGCACCAGGCTGAGAACAGAGGTGTAGACAGGAGCAGCGCAGGCTTGGCCTTGCCCACAAAAGCCTGCCTTACAAGGTGGGCTGTGAGATGTGGCAGAAAGAGGGATACTCCCCACTCCCTCCCCCAGGTCTTAGGCTCTTATCCTGCATTGTATACATTGGCTAAAATACCCAGCTGTGAAAGTTCAGGGCCTGGTTGGAGTAGGCTGCTCATCAAATATCTGGTAAACGCACGTCAGTTGTCTCCGTCTCTGTACTCCAGTTCTGAATTTCTGGGCGCGAGAGAGACTGGTTCAGCAGGGGTGAGAGGTCCGTTCCTGGTTCCATCAGTTGTTGGCTGCTGGTGGCAGAAGGGGAAGGGCCACCTGGCATACGAGGCCCGTTTCTGGGCCAAGAAGAAGGAAAGTTCTACAAAACATGAGTGTGGTTGGGGAAGGAGTGATTGGCATTGCGGATGTATTATGGGTAGTATAGCCCTAACACACATATAATATACAAGGGGACTTAGACACTCATGGAAAAGCAAATTAAAAGATAAGTTTGTTTTGGCGCAAAAAAATGTGAAATCTATGCATATAACTGGGTCTTCAAAACATTCGTGGAAAATGTATATTATGAAAACACTGCATGGGTTTCAAAATGTTTTGTTTCAGATGAATGCATTTTAATTCTATTCTCCACAAACTACTTACCCTCAGACATAGGATATAAAAGCAATGAATAATATCTATGAACGGGGGCTGGTGCCATGGCTCACTTGGTTAATCCTCCACCTGTGGCGCCGGCATCCCATATGGGCGCCAGTTCTAGTCCCGGTTGCTCCTCTTCCAGTCCAGCTCTCTGCTGTGGCCCAGGAGTGCAGTGGAGGATGGCCCAAGTGCTTGGGCCCTGCACCCGCATGGGAGACCAGGAAGAAGCACCTGGCTCCTGGCTTCAGATTGGCGCAGTTCCGGCCGTGGCGGTCATTAGGGAAGTGAACCAACGGAAGGAAGACCTTTCTCTCTGTCTCTCTCTCATTGTCTATAACTCTACCTGTCAAATTAATTAATTAATTAATTAAAAAAATAAAAAAAATCTATGAACGTTAATCCTGTAAGATGGGTGTTACCTCCATTTATAGCCAGGGAAACAGACTCACTCAGAGAGGTGAGGGGCCTTTTCCAAGGTCACTACTTGTCAATGACAAAGTTGTGGTTTCAGTTCAGGGCCACTGCATCCATTGCTTCTCTGCATTTCCTCAAGTCTTTCTGGGACTCCTTTATTCATCCACTGGTTTAGTCATTCCACGAGAAGCTCTCCAGCACTGACCATGGGCCTGGCATTGTGTGAGGCCTTGGGCCACAGCAGCCAGTCATAGACCCCCCCCCCCCCCCCCCCCGGGGGCACAGAGGGAGAGTTCCTGCCCTGTAGAACTGGTATTGCCGGTCTTTTTTGAGTTGTAAAATACTTTAAATGTATCAAGAAGTATAGCAAGCAATGCCAAGAGCCACCAAGATGCACACCATTTTGGTTCAATGGATACTAATATTTTGCCAGGTTTGCTTCAGTTTTTTTTTTTTTTACAGAAATATAACTTTATAATTTCAGCTTAGTTACTACCTTACCCCCTATTCTTTCCCCAGAATGAACATTACCCTGAAATAGAGGTGATTTGTCTGTGTGTAGGTTTTCCTGCTTTTTCTACTGATGCTAGATGCACAGCCATATATTGTATTTTGTGTGTGTGCTTTTGAAGGTTATTTATCTGAGGGGCAGAAAGACAAACAGTGAAAGACTAAGAGAGAGAAAACTCCCATCTCTATGTCTATTCCCCAAATACTCACAGTGACCAGGACTGGGACAGTCTTGAAGCTGGGAGCCAGGACCTCAATCCAGGTCTCCCACATGGGTGTCAGAGACCCGGTTACTTGAGTCAGTACCACTGCCTTCTAGGGTCTATGTTAGCAGGAAGCTGGAGCCAGGTATCTCGTGGATTAAGTTGCTGCCTGCGGTGCTGGCATCCCATGGGTTCCAGTTCGAGTTCTGTTTCCAATCCAGATCCCCACTAATGGCCTGGGAAGGCAACGGAAGATGGCACCCACACGGGAGACCTGTTAGAAGCTCCTGGTCCCTGGCTTCGGTCTGGCCAGCCCTGGTGTTGTGGCCATTTGAGGAGGGAACCAGCAGATGGAAGATTCTCTCTCTCTCTCTCTGTAAGTATGCTTTTCAAATAAATAAAATAAATATTTCAAAAAATGCTCAGATCGTCAGCTTTACTAGGTATTGCCAAAGGTTGAATGCACATTTCCCCGTGTATGCAGGTGTGAGCGCTCCAGTGCCTTCCTCACCGCTGTTGATACTGTTGGTCTTTCTCTTTTCCTTTTTAAAACCAAATCCCAAGGCTGGCACTGTGACATGGCAGGTTCTGGCGCAGGCTACTCTGCTTTCAGTCCACTCCCTGCCAGTGCACCTGAGAAGACAACGGAAGATGGTCCAAGTGCTTGGGCTCCTGCCACCACATGGGAAATCGGGATGGAGTTCCTGGATCCTGGCTTCGGCCTGGCCCAGCCCGGTTGTTTTGGTCATTTGAAGAGTGAATCAGCAGGCAGATGGAAGATCTCTTTCCCTCTCTCTGACACTCTGCCTTTCAAATAAATAAATAATTCTTATTTTAAAAAATCAAATCCTCTCTTTCATGGTAAACAGAACTTTCTAAAATATACACCTGACCACAGCCCTGCCTTGCTTGAAGTCCCGCCCCATGGGCCCCTCACTCAGACTCTCACGCGACCCATGGGCTCTGGATGAGCCAGGCCCTGCCCACCTCTACAAACTCACCTCTCTCTACTCCCCTGCCACTACATACATGTAGCTGTGCATGTATGCACAGCAAGACATGTGTGTACACACATGCATATGGCACATGGGCAAGATATTGTCCAACCCAACCACTGTCATCCCCCACCACTGTTAAAGTATGCTTCTCTATTATATTTCTTTGAGATACACACACACACACACACACAGAGAGAGAGAAAGAGAGAAACCAAGGAAAACTCCCCTCTGCTGATTGACTCCCAAATGCTCAGAATGGCCAGGCCGGGGCTGGAGCCGGAGCTGGAAGCCAGGTCTCCCACATGCTTGCCTCCTGGAGCCAAGTGGCGTTTTAACCTCTGCACCAAATTCCCGCCTCCATGTGCATTTCCCCTGACCTATCCCCACTTCTCTTGGCTTTGGGCTTTGGCACCAGCTGCTCCCGCTGCCTGGAGTATGCTCCCTGTCTCTGCTGAGGGCTGACTCCCACCAGCCCTCAGCTCTCAGCTTCATGTCTTCTCATGGGGAAAGCTTAGAAGGTATCCCCAGTCCAAAATGAGACGCTTTTCCTCCCATAGCCCCAGCACCCTGTCCTTCTGGCATCGCAGTCCTCAGGAGCCTGGCTTGAGACTGTCTCTCGAGTACCTCCCTGGCCTGCTAGGCTGATGGCAGGGCCTCTGCGCCCAGCCTATTTATGGAATGAGTTTGTTAAAGAGTCTGCAGGCGGCAGGCAGGGCTGGATGGAGCAGAGGCAGCAAGGTGGGAGCGCATGTGGAAATCAGGCTGGAGAGAAAGGGCGGGCCTATCCCCTCTCCCAGCCCTGATCTCCGGGTCAGGACACGGAGGCTGCCCTGTGTGCAGTCCCATGAGCCGAGTCTGGGGACTGCGTGTCGGGTGCTCAGTGCACATCAGCTGCAGTGGATGGGAAGGAGCCAGCATAGGAGGGGTGGGTGGGGGCAGATGGCGCTGTCCGGGAGGACAGGGTGTGCTGTTGGTTGGGGGAGCCTTGGGAGCCGGGATGCAGGTGGAGGGCTTGGCCCTGCAGACATGACCTTGGAACCTCTGAGAGGCGGGGAAGGAAGCAACTCTGGGCCAGGTTCCTAGAACAGACACTTGTCCGGGCTGCCTAGGGGGCCTGGTCAACGCCAGCCTTCTCTAGGGAGGCCCAGACTTGTGGGAAGAAATGTGGCATCTCCCTCAGCCCCCAGCCCACCCACATGGCCCCTTCCTGCTGGGAAGATGATTTCTCAAGACATCCCCCCCCCTCAGGAGGGAGACTGGAGCCAGAGAGAAACAGGGACCTGCTGGCGACAGGCAGGCACTGGCCAGGGGTGGGCTCTGCTCTTCTGGCCGAGGGACACTGAGGTCAGCCTCAGAGGGGCGGGATCCCTGGGCACATGGAGGAGCCTTCTGTGGACCTGCTCATATGTGGCAAGAGGACATCTGTGAAATGAGGACCACAAGTGCCATGTGACTGGGGTGACAATGAAGTGCAGTGACAAAATGGAACAGCTCGGAACCGTGCCTGGTGCCTCTGCCACTCAATTGGGCGGAGCTGTTCTCCTTTGCTTGCACGGGTGGGAGGAAGAGCGAACCCCACGTCATGGAGGGCAGCCCCTGTGCACCTGTGTCAGGTTTGCTGTTAGAGACTCAGTGAAGGAGGAGGACAGGGATGGGAAAGGCCAGGGCAGAGAGGAGCCAGGGACTCACTCCCTACTTCTTTTCCTGAAGTTTCTTCACCCGGCACCTGCATCACAGACCATGCACGTCGGGTCTGTGCAGATGCATGGAGATCACGGGCCAACCCCGAGCTTCACCCCAGGGTGGCCACAGACCTGTCACATCCTGGAAAAACGAAAGGAGGACACTAGTAATAGGTACCCAGCAACTACTCCATCCAGACATGTCCCTGGGCCTTTTGTGTGCTTCATTGTGTGTGTGTGTGTGTGTGTGTGTGTGTTTACAGTCATTCACAGGGCAGCCCAGGGACAGAAGGTCAAAGGACTGAGCAGAGACAGCAGTCATGGAGGCTGGCTCTGAACCCCAGGTCATTGTACCCTGAGATCCCCACACCTGGCTTTCTGCACCGCTGAGATACCCAGAAAGGCATGGTGGGGTCTGGGTGAGCTGGTCTGGCCCCCGGGGGCTTCTCGTCTCCTCCATGCCCCTCTTCCCCTTCCGTCTTCCAGACTGACCTCAGGTGGAACAAATGGCGGGCTGGCCCAGGTACCCAAAGGTGCTAGGCCCCGCCCCCTTGTTGATAGGAGAAGAGCGAAGCCCGGGGTTTCCTGGGAGGAGAGCCGTGACCCCAGCTGGGAGGACATGTTGGCTGCACAGGTTCGCCTGCTAAACGGGCCAGCGCAGTTGGTTGTAGGGAATTTGATGAAAATAATCAGCTGCAAACTCTGAGAAAAACAAAGAGACCACGACCCAGAGGTTGGAACCACAGCCCCCTCCGCCAGATGGCCGCAGGAGCCTTGCCAGGCAGAACAAATGACCTCCCGCCCTGAATTTCCTCTTTGTTCTGGGCCCTGCTTGCTTTGGACGGCAAGGATGCACCCCCACCCAGACAGGGTCCTGTGTTCCGAGAGCTTAAGGCAGCTTTCCCCGGATTAGGGCTTGGGGACAGGGAATCCAGGCAAAGAAGCAGCTTTCTTGTCCCAGCGTGAGTCACCGCGGGCTGGAGGGAGCACACAGCTGCCTGCATCTGGGCCTGGAATGTGGCTTCCTGCTTGCAGGGCACTCCCAAGAGGCCCCACCCCCGGGGGTACAGGGCAGGAAGTCCGAAGCGGGGCGGCCTGTGTGGGGCAGACCCTCTGTGGACACGTCAGTCCCCTCCAGCAGATCTTGCCGTCTCAGCTATGGGGAACCGAATGTTCATCTGTTGCCACGTTCAAAGGCAGCCACGCCCGGAGCAAATGGTGGTGACGGCATCCTGCCAGACTCAGCCGTCCCGAGGCTCCAATCAGCGCATCCATGCGGGAGCGAGGACAGCGTGCAGCCGAGTCCTCCGTCTCCACTGCATCACCTCGGACAACCGACCGAACCTCTTAGAGCTTCAGTCTCTACTTCACTGAATTTTTGTGAAAATAATAAAGAAATTATATTTTTCTTTTAAAAATTGTTTATGTATTTTCATTTCATTTGAAAGGCAGAGCGACAGAGAGCGATCGCCCATCTGTTGTTTTACTCCCCAGATGCCCCCAGCAGCCAAGACTGGGCCAAACTGAAGCTGGGGAGCTGAGAACTCCTCCTGGGGCTCCCACGTGGGAGCCAGGGACCACATGTTTGAGCCGTCTCTGGTCACCTCCCTGGTTGCACATTAGCAGGAAGCTGGAATTGGGTGCAGAGCTTGGACTCGAACCCAGGCACACTGACGTGGAATGCAGGCGACCCAAGTGGTGTGTTAACCACCCTAATGCATTTCTTTTTCAACACACACACACACACACGCAAATATTTGCTTTATTAATTATTTGAAAGGCACAGTGACAGAGAGGCCAAGACAGACAGAAAGAGATTTTTCCGTCCGCTGCTGGTTCAGGAGTCAGGAACTCCATACAGGTCTCCCACAAGGGTGCAGGGATCCAGGACATGGGTGATCCGCTGCTTCCCCAGGCACAGCAGGGAGCTGGACCGGAAGTGGAACAGCCAGGACTCGAACCAGCATCACAGGTGGCATCTTAACCTCCTGTGCCACAACACCAGTCCGGAAATTACATTTTTAATGTACGTAGCACAGTATCTGGCTTACAGGATGCACTCAGCAACATTGGTTTCCTACCTCCCAGTCTCCAGTTCAGAACCTTCTGGTGCAAGAATTCCTTCTAAATGTGTTCACTCACCCAGAATGCAGACTTTCATTCTTGCTTCATGGCGAAAGCCCAGGGACGGTCCTCTCCCATTTTCCTCAGATGGATTCTGGTTTCTCCTCCATCGCTATGTTCGCTCCTGTGCCTGCCGTGCGTACTTTGAATTGCTAAGCTGCCAGAGATCCGAGGTGGGGAAGTCTAGGCAGGGTATTCCAGTGAACTTGCACCTTGCTCGTCTCACAGGTGCCTTTACAATTTTCCTTCTCCCGTGAGATGTGATGCCAGTTAAAAGAAATCATTACAACGACAAACAAATCTGTTACTAGGGAATACGATTTAAAGTGCATTGGTCAGGACAGGCAGGGTTTTGCTGCAGTAACGAAGCGTTCCTGAACACGAATGGCTGGAACTCTCTCCTCACTCGTGCTCCGCATCCATGGTAGGCTGGTGGGGTCTCTGTCCACACGGAGCTTCCTGAGACACTCAGGGTTTACAATCTGGAAGGTTCTTGGTCACTGCGGCAGGTGGAGAATCTCTCAGCACAGTGGCTCTGCCAGGCAGTAACAATGGACACTTCCTGCCGGGCTGGAGCAGGGCTGTACAGTCCCACTGCGTGCCCTGGTGGAGAGTCACAGGACGCTGACGGACAGCCATAATGCTGAGCACAGGGAGGCTCCACGGGAAGTCCTGCAAGCAAGCGGAAATGCTACGTTCTCCTCTGCCATTCACCACTAGGGATTTGTTAGTCATTTAATTGTATTTGTATCTATCTACCTACCTATGCGGGAGGGAGGGAGAGAGAGAACACTTCTAGCCACTGGTTCACTCCCCAAATGCTGTCAGTGACTCGGGCTGGACAGGGGCCAGGGCCTGGAGCTGAGAACACCTGTATGGGTGGCAGGGGCTCAATTACTTGAGCCGTTACCACTGCCTCCCAGAGTTAGCACAGCAGGAACCTGGAGTCAGAGCCTGGAATTGAGCCCAAGTTCTCTGGAGTGGGAGGACCTGGGCATTCCAACAGCTAGCCTAAATGCCCGCTTCCATTGCCAGCATTTTATTTTATTTTAAAGATTTATTTATGTATTTGAGAGGCAGACTTACAGAGAAGCAGAGGCAGAGAGAAAGAGATAGAGGTCTTCCATCTGCAATGGCCAGGAGCCAGGAACTTCTTCTGAGTCTCTCACGTGGGTGCAGGGGCCCAAGGACTTGGGCCATCTTCTACTGCTTTCCCAGGACATAGCAGAGAGCAGGATCGGAAGTGGAGCAGCCTGGACTCAAACTGGCGCCCCTATGGGATTCCGGCACTGCTTTACCAGCAAAGCCACAGCTCCAGCCCCTGCTAGTCATTTTAAAAGCAGAACATGCCGAGACATTTGTATAGAGAAGTTTCTTTCGTTCCTACCTTTGATCTATTTCAGACTGCTCCTCACATAGGAATTATTGTTTGACATTGCAGGGCGTTGCGAATTCCATCTTCCAGGGCTGTGTTTTGCACATAAGCAGCTATCCACATATGTGCTGAATTTAGAGCCCATCTTATTTAGGATGTGTCTCTGCAGTACTTGATGGATACTAAACCTGACTTTCGTTGTCCTGATGTGTTCCTATGGTCAACCTACTATGCGTCACTGATCACCTTAGGGGTCACCCCATGTCTGAATCCAATTGCAATGAATGTGTGTTTGACTTTGTGTTTGTATTGACAATTTTTAATCTAATGGTCATTGACAGAAAGAGCTTATAGCAGCTAGTTTCTATGTAAAATGCTGAAGAAATCTTCCTCATAGATTATCTCATTTAGTAATTCTTTCCATAACCCTAAGGAGTTGGATTAGTTTGAAAATTTATTTATATATTCACTGAGAGGCAGGGAAATGGAGAGAGAGAGAGAGAGAGAGAGAGAGAGAGAGAGAAACTCCCATCCATGGGTTCATTTCCCAAATGACCATATGGTGGGGCTGGGCTAAGCAAAAGTCGGGAGCATTCAATCATTGTCTCCTACGTGGGTGGCAGAGAGCCAACTGCTTGAGCAGTCATGGCTGTCTCCAAGTCTGTATTAGCAGGAAGCTGGAATCAGGGGCCTGGCATTGCAGCCAGGTATTCTGGGATGGGACACAGGCGTCTTACCTGGCCAAATGTCTGCCCCAGGAGCTGTGCTATCAGTGGGACATACCCATTGGACACAGGCTATGTGATCTGCCTAGCGACACGGGGTGCAGATGTATCGGTCAGGTTTTTGAGCTTATTTAATCTGGTTTCAGATTCTATGGCTTTCCCAGCGTCTCAGGAAGCATTCCAGTTTGGATCAGGAGGTCCTGTTTGGAAAGGGAGCTTAAACACACAGAGCTCGGCCTGGGGGTCTGTGGAAAGCATGAGAGGGAAAACACGGCTCAGCCCCCTAGGCTCCCCTCCCCCTGCCAGTCCTGCAGCTCAGGGCACTGACCTCTGCTCGGAGCACACAACATTCTAGGAGCTGGGCAGCCAGGAATTCCTGTTAATCAGGCAGTTATTCACGGAATAAACACTTCCCTGAAGCGCTCTTAGCAACCAGCCCATGTCATGGCCCCGCCACAATTTGGTCTCAGCAGGGAGATGCTTATTATTCTGGGATGATGATGGTACGAGGTGCATGTTCACACATGAATTGTATGTGTAAGTATGTATTATGTGTCGTGTGTGAGATGTTCATGTGGAGCTGATGTTTCTGTTAGTCTTGCTCTGTTCATAGGATCACCAGATAAAATACAGGGTTTTCGATTTCACTTGAATTTCAGATGAACGATGCATTGTTTTTAGTACAAGTATATCCCATATAAGATTTGGGACATACTTACACTAAAAAAATTATTATTCAGCCAAATATCAAAGGCAACTGGGCATCTTGTGTGTGTATTTGCTGCCCCTGGCAACACTGTGTACGCACAGGTATGTCAGTGTAAGTAGGCTTGCTGGGCATACCTTGGGGGCACCTGAGTGTGTGTGTGTGTTTGTGCTTATGTCTCTGGGGCACCCATAGGTGTTCTGCTGCCAGGCCAGCCCTGCTGCAGCAAAAGGTCAGGGTGGCTCCGGGTGCCGACCAGGGAGCTTGGCCTTTCTCCTGAAGGCAGTGAGGAGCCAGGGAAAGGTCCAAGCCAGGCAGCGGCCAGGTGTGGGTGTGGGCTGGAGAAGGAGGTCTGGCTACATCGCAGGAGCAGAACTGGAGCAGGAGGCTGCGGGAGCCACGTGGTTACCCAGTGGGGGAGGGCGAGGCCCTGAGCTCGGGCCTGGGCAGTGGAGGCGGAGGGGAAGAGTCAACTGAGGGACCTACTGAACGGTCACGCTGGCTGCAGGAGGAGGGGTTGATGTGCAGCTTGGGCACCTGAGCTGCTGTGAGCCGTGGTGGACGGTAGGCTCCTGCACGGGTCATCTTGCTCCCGTCCTCATCCACAAAGCCAGCACACGGCCTGGCGGCTAAGAGATGCTCCGTGGGTACGCACGCATGTGTAAGTGAGAGAAATGGGCG
This sequence comes from Oryctolagus cuniculus, assembly GCF_964237555.1. NCBI lineage: Eukaryota > Metazoa > Chordata > Mammalia > Lagomorpha > Leporidae > Oryctolagus > Oryctolagus cuniculus. The sequence continues at coordinate 202,564,118 of NC_091432.1, forward strand.
GCCCAGGAGGCAGAGGAGGGAGAAGGTAGAGGTAGGGAGGGGGCTGACCTCAGTTACCTGGGGAACCCTGGAGTTTGCCTGGCAGCAGGACTTTGGGGGAGATACCCAGCAGGCAACTGGCCGGTGGGAGAGAGGATCTGGCTGGAAGAACGGATCCAGAGGGTGTGAGTGGGGAGCCCCCAGTAGGGATCCGGGTATGCAGGACACAGTGAGGGGGCTGGGGAGGCAGTAGCTGGAGCAGATGCTCGGGGGAGCAGTGGTACAAGGATGTGTGCTGGGGTTAAGTGAGATGCCCACCGGCCTGGGAGCCCCAGGAGGGGCCAGGCAAAGGGTGACAATCAGAACCTTTTTTTTTTTTTTTTTTGACAGGCAGAGTGGACAGTGAGAGAGAGAGAGAGAGAGAGAGAGAAAGGTCTTCCTTTTCCATTGGTTCACCCCCCGCCCCCCCCCCCCCCAGTGGCCTCTGCGGCTGGCGCACCACGCTGATCCAAAGCCAGGAGCCAGGTGCTTCTCCTGGTCTCCCATGGGGTGCAGGGCCCAAACACCTGGGCCATCCTCCACTGCCTTCCCGGGCCACAGCAGAGAGCTAGACTGGAAGAGGAGCAACTGGGACAGAATTTGGCGCCCCAACCGGGACTAGAACCCGGTGTGCCGGCGCCGCAAGGCGGAGGCCAAATGTAGGCATTTCAGAGTGAACCAGTAGGTGGACGCTCTCTCTCTTTCTCTCCCTCTCAAATAAATAAATCAGGAACAGACCAAAAAAAATGCACAAGGCTATTACTAACATATGATGTAAAGTGAATTTCAGGTCTTCTTTTTAGGTCACATCTATGATTTGGCCACTCATAATTTTTTACATGCTACTTGTGTAATTTAATAGCCCATGAGACCCTTTTGTATAATGCACATTGTGCCTTTATACCCAATTTATAGGCATATAAGCCTCGTGAGCCGCAGCGCCGGCCAACAATCAGAACTTATAACAGGCCCTGGTCCCTCCACCACTGACCGGAGCCGGGTCTTCTGGGTTCTCAGCTGTGCTGGTGACAACTCTCAGGTAGCTGGGTCCGGGGAAGTGGGGGAAGGCTGAGAAGGCCCTGGGCAGCTGCTCTGTACCAGGTAGAACCGAAACACGTACGGTTTCACTCGGTGGGACAGCTGCTATGGAGTGTTCTGGCTCTGTGGGGGCCTTGGGGACGGATAGTGCCATTTCACTCCTGGCTACAGCTATGCATGCAAATGGTCCCTAGCAGTCGGGGAATGAAAGTGCGAATCATGTCCTGGCATACAGTAGGTGCTCAATAAATGTGCTTTCCAAACCTTCTGTTCAAGGAATAAAGACAGCAGTATAATTGCAAAGAATTTCCTCCTGTGGACTTTTTTTTCTATTTTAAGGCATCAAATTTCCTTCTGCTCGGAAAGATCTGTGCCTTTCGATTCTGGGCATTTCAAAGGCCCTGGTGCTGAAAGCTTCCTGTGAATCACGGGACGGTCGGCGCCCAAGTGAGCAATGGGCCGATCCCAGGGGACGGCTCTCGTCAGGGTGGCCCCTCCTGCAGCCTCCTCTTCCTCCCAACAATGGCCATGTCATCTGTTGGGAATCCAGAGCTTCTAGCAGGCTGACACTGTGTGCTGTGTAAATGTTCGCTGTGGTTATTTTTGTTCTTGCAGTCCCCGGGCCTGGTGTTTCCTGAAATTGCTGCAATTCTACTAGTTTAGTTTATTTTGTTTTAATCCAAGCCTAGGGCTTACGCCTCGGTGGCCCTGGATTCTCAAAGCGGGGAAGACTCACTCCAACACAATCTCTTTCCTGCGGGTCTTAAACACTCACGCCCCCGAGGCAGGTAGGCCTCCTGCAAGAGCCCACTTAGGTTAGCTAAACATTTTTTTTTTTTGACAGGCAGAGTGGACACTGAGAGAGAGAGAGAGAGAGAGAGAGAGAGAGAGAGAAAGGTCTTCCTTTTTGCCGTTGGTCACCCTCCAATGGCCGCCACAGCCAGCGTGCTGCGGCTGCGCATCGCACTGATCCGAAGCCAGGAGCCAGGTGCTTCTCCTGGTCTCCCTTGGGGTGCAGGGCCCAAGGACTTGGGCCATCCTCCACTGCGCTCCCAGGCCACAGCAGAGCTGGCCTGGAAGAGGGGCAACCGGGATAGAATCCGGCACCCCGACCAGGACTAGAACCTGGTGTGCCGGCGCCTCAAGGCGGAAGATTAGCCTAGTGAGCCGCGGTGCCGACAGCTCTAGCATGTTAGTGCGTGGCTCTGCTAACAGCTCTAGCATGCACTTTCTTGAGGTGTAGGGTCTCAAAGTCACCTGTGCACTAGCAGCAGGCCCAGCCTGGACTCCCTGCCTGGATGGCCACTCTGCCCCTCATCAACGTGCACAGTGGTTCGCTCTGGAATGTGACCCGGCCCAGGGCTTGTTATCTGTTCTCTTCACTGCTGCAAACCCAGTGGCAGAACAGGGGCTGCTGTAGGACAGGTGTGCAAAGTGCATGAATGAGTGAATGAATGAATGTGCCAGGGTGCCTGGTACAGGGAAGCCAGAATTGAATATATTTCTTGCCATCCATGACCGGTGGACTTATAGGACTCCTATCCCCCAATGTCTGCCAGAATGACCAAGTAGATCAGCCCAGCTGCCAGGAGATAGCTTGGTGCCCTGCAATGGTCATGGGTGCCTTGCAGGAAGAGTTCCAGATGAGGGGGCGCTGAGCTGGCTGGATTTCAGCTTCTTGGAGGAGGTGGCAGTAGGGAGAGAGAAGAGGCCCAGGCCTGGAGGTGGGAAGTCTCAGCTTGGTGGAGGGAGTTCCCGGTAGGCCGGCTGGGCTGTGTGCGTCGTTGTGGCATTAGCTCTGGGAGGGCTAGCCGGGTGCGTCTCATCCGTCTACCTGTCGTGTACGCTGTGTGTACTGCACAGCGCCTGGCACCTGGTGGCTCTCAGTACACAAGAGACTAATTTAGACCAAGAAAAGGGATGGATGGCGTGAGCATGGAAAGCACAGGAGGGCCCAGACATCTTTGCAGATGTTTCTTAGCATCTACGATGCGCCTCGTCGTCTCCTGCGGACGCTCATGTCTGGACGGAACCTTCAGCCCAGCCTCCCTCACCTCCTCAACATTCCTCCAAGTGATCATCTAGTTGTAGCTGGGATGCACCCTACCACGGGCCGCTCACTCCTTCCCATGCCAATGGTCAGAGTGGCCAGCCTTGTGTTGACCATGCAGCAACAGAAGGGCGGCAGGAAAAGAGCAGCAAACTTGGAGTCAGAAGTCCTGGGCTGGGTTCCCCACCTGCCTCTGACTCTCCATGTGGTCCCTGGGCAGAGGCCGGGGTGGCCAGTGAGGGTAAACGTGGACTCCAACTCCCACAAAACTTGACATTTCTGTGCCTCGATGTCCATATCTGTCAAATGGGGAGAGTAGTAGTAGTACCTGCTGCCTGGGGCCCCTGTGCAGATTAAATGAGCTAATGCATGCAAAATCCTAAGTCCATTAGTTGGCAAATTAGTGCTCAGTGAACATTAGCTACAGCGGTCAGCTTTATCCTCCCCTTTCTGTTTCTCTGTGTAATGGGAGAAGAGACCGTGCTTGGCTGTCTCGACAGTCGGTGTGAGGAGCCAGAGAGAGAGAGAGAGAGAGAGGGAGAGAGAGAGAAGGTGCCAAATGTCTGCGGGGAGGGAAGAATTCTGTCCTCCCTCCATCTTGGCTCGGGCTGCGGGAGACCCCCTCCCAGCACAGCTGAGTCCCCACCTCAGGCCCACCCTGCCCGGCTCCTGTTTTCCCTCCAGTCTTCAGTAGTTAGGTGTGTGTTCCTTGACCTTGACCCACAGACATATGTTATAGAACAGGCCTGCAAAGAAAGGAAGGGGGGATGGAGCAGAGGAAACAGGCTCAGTTCACGTTCTAGGCAGTTCCTTAGAGGGCGGCTCTCACCCCCTCCCTGCAGGCCTCCCCAGCCTTTGAATAACTGTTTCCTTCCCTGTTGGCCTTTTCAGATCAGAGAGGTGGGAGGCGGCAGGGTGGCTCTGAACGGAAGGCTGCCAGGTCCCCTCTGATGTGTGCCTCTGCCCTGGGGCCCCGGCCTGGAGGCCAAGCCGCCTCCTCCTGCGGTCTACCTTGGACTTCCACAGGCCCAGCTGCCGCTCAGCGCACAACACGTGCGTTTCTTTTGAGAGGCTTGGCTGAGCCTGGGCACAGCTGTGATGTTCTGGGACCTGGGAGAAGCCTGGAGATGCTCCAGGCCAGTGGTTCCCAGGCTGGGGTTCCTGCACCCAAATGCCTTGAACAAACAGCTGGGAGCCCTGTGGGAGGGCTCGCAGGCTCCTAAGTCTCAGGTGCCTCTCCTTCTCACGGTGGTCCCTGCATTACCCTGGTGTTGCTGGTGACAATGACAGCTTCCTGCTGCACTCACCAGCTGCTGGGAGCCAGGTGACGCCCTTTCTTTCTTTCTTTCTTTCTTTTCTTTTTTTTTTTTTTTTTTGACAGGCAGAGTGGACAGTGAGAGAGAGAGAGAGAGACAGAGAGAAAGGTCTTCCTTTGCCGTTGGTTCACCCTCCAATGGCTGCCGTGGCTGGCGAGCTGCGGCCGGCGCACTGCACTGATCCGATGGCAGGAGCCAGGTACTTCTCCTGGTCTCCCATGGGGTGCAGGGCCCAAGTACTTGGGCCATCCTCCACTGCACTCCCTGGCCACAGCAGAGAGCTGACCTGGAAGAGGGGCAACCGGGACAGAATCCGACGCCCCGACCGGGACTAGAACGTGGTGTGCCAGCGCCGCAAGGCAGAGGATTAGCCTAGTGAGCCGCGGCACCGGCGTGACGCCCTTTCTACACAGCCTTTATAAGCCCTCTTTTGCAGATGGACAAACCAAGGGCTCAAGGGGTTAAGCGCCTTGCCCAAGGCCACACATCCAACAATCTGCGGCCCCAGCCCCTACCCTCAGCCGCCTGGAGATGGACTCCTGGAAGCCCAGGTGTGTGTTGGAATACTGCAAAGGGCCAAACGCCTCCTTCGCCATTCAGGGAAGGGGATTTAGTAGGGCAAACCTCAGAACCCAAGTCCTATGAAGAGGAAGAGAAACAGCAAAGGTGAGGATCAGCCACCTCGCTGTGTAGACCCAAGTCTCAGAGAGTGAGGGTCTCGCCCAGAGTCATCCTGTGCACTGGCAGCAGGCACAGATTACCTAACTCCCAAGGGCCTCCAGCTAGCCAGGAAGCAGAAAGCAGCAGTGGGCTCTCCCATGCTGATGGCATATGCTGTGGGTTGCCCGGCAGGGTCTCCAACCCACCCACTCCCACCCCACTGCGCCCTGCTCTGGCACGCCGCTCCCTGACCAGAGTCAGGCCACACATCATGACTAAATCTCCACCGACCCCACCCCCCACCTGCCACCAGCTGCATGGTGCACAGGGCTGTTCAGAGCTGGCAGGGAGTGGAGAACTCACTTTCAGTAAACTCTGGCTTTACCCCGCTGCGATTTCCCATCCCAAACTCACGCATGCACTCGACAGGGTGCACAGGGCTCCCACGGCTCCCCATACGGCTTCATTTGAGACCCAAAGCTGTTCCGGAAGCTTGGTAGGCAAGGAGTAGTGCTCCAACCTACAGGAGAGGGAAAGGAAGTGCTAAGAGGTGAGGCACATTGCTCAAGGTCGTGCACTCAAACAAGACACGTTGCAGTCAGAAGTTGGGGCTGAGTGGGCTGTTCCGGCCCACCACTGCCTGTCCCAGTGCCTGGCCTACCTCACCAAAAGGTTTGCAGGGAGCAGGGATGAGTCAGGTGCTAAACTGAGTCCTTTGGGAGCTTCATACGTAACTAACAGTACTGCCGTTACCCATAGTGAGACAAATACAGATACCGAGATTAAGACAGTTAGACCTGTGTCATCCAGGATGGCAGGCCTGTACATGGACAACTCAGGGTGGGACAAACAGATTCAGATGTTCGGGTCCGAAGTGCTGACTCTCCCAGAGCCATAGCTTTCTCTCTGTGACCCTGCAAAGACACCATCTGAGCCTCCTTGGCACCTGCCCTGCTTGTCCCCAGAACGAGTAGCACCATCACATCTAAGGTTTCTGTACAAGTTTGAGAGGTGTTACACAGACACCTTTTGCCTTACCATGGGTTCTGTGCTGTTACAACATCATAAGTTGAAAATATCCCAATTCAAAATGCATTTACCATACCTAACGTCACAGCTTGGGCTAGCCCAGGACGCTCAGCTTAGCCTACGGTTGGACAAAATCATCTAACAGAAAGCCCATTTTATAATAAAGTATTGACTGTTGTCACATAAGGTACTGAACACCCTGCTGCAAGTGAGAAGCAGAGATGTTGGAGGGGTATGCTCCCACACCCTGTGACTCCAAAACTCCTGTCTAAGCATCCGAGGTCAGAGGCCGTCCCTACAACTGCTACTCATGATGATGAATCTTCACACACGGCCAAAGCGAGGGGACTTCACGCTGACATGCTCCTCGTGAAGTGCTCTCTAAGCACTTAGGTGCCTTGTCCTATTAATTCGAACCAGGGCCTTGTAGAGGCTGGTACAAATGATCATGCTCAATTCATAGACAAGGCAGATGAGACTCAGAGACTTTTAAGTAGCAGGTAGCAAGTGACGGAAGCTGGGTGTGAAATCTTGGGCATCAGCACCAGCAGGCAAGCTCTTTGCCAGCCCAGGTGTACCAGAATCGCCTGCAGGGACAGTTAGAATATGAATGGCTGGGTGCTCCCAGCCAAGGGTTTCTGATTCAGTAGGTTGGCGTGGGGGAAGCTGAGAATTCAATTTCCAACAAGTTCCCGGGTGATGGTGCTGCTGTTGCTGCTGCTGGATCAGGACCACACTTTGCGAAGCACTGGCTACGCCGAGAAGAAGAGAGTGAAAAAATCAAGGCCCGTGCGTAGCAGTTGTTCCAGAGCTGTATTTGTTGAAAAGACAGTGCTCTCTCCACGCAGCTGCCTTCCAGTGCTATTAAAAATTAGCTGTCCAGACCTGGGCAGTCAAAACAGTCTGAAAAAGAATAAAGATGGGGAACTCAATGCGCCATGATTTCCAAATCTGCTACAAATCTACAGCGATCAAGACTGTGGCACTAGTGTAAACACAGACACACCTACCCACGGAATAGAATTTGAGTGTCTGGAAATAAAAATTCCCTCTATTGATCAATTGTTTTCCGCAGTGGCGCCAAGACCACTCAACGTGGGGGGAAAACTGTCTTCAATAAATGGAGCTGGGACAACTGGATATGCCCAAGCAGAAAAATGAAACTGGACCTTGACTTACACCATGTAAAGATTCACTGGAAATGAACTGGTGACTCAAACATAAGAGATAAAGCTATAACACTGTGAGAAGAAAACATAGATGAAAATCTTCATGACCTTGACTTGGGCAAGACCGTCTATTAAGGCCCTTTCTCAGCAATATTCTATACTTTTCTGTATAGGTATTTCACATCTCCTGCCAGGTTTCTACCTAAGCATTTTGCATTTTTATGCAATTGTAAATGATATAGTTTTTTTATTTGACGTAGAGTTCTAGACAGAGAGAGACAGAGACAGAGACAGAGACAGAGAGAAAGGTCTTCCTTCCGTTGGTTCACTCCCCAAATGGCCACCACGGCCAGCGCTGTGCCAATCTGAAGCCAGGAGCCAGGTGCCTCTTCCTGGTCTCCGACGAGAGTGCAGGGGCCCAAGCACTGGGCCATCCTCTACTGCCTTCCCTGGGCCACAGCAGAGAGCTGGACTGGAAGAGGAGCAACCGGGACTAGAACTCAGCGCCCATATGGGATGCTGGTGCCGCAGGCAGAGGATTAACCAAGTGCGCCCCAAATGATATAGTTTTTAAAAATTTCAGTTCCACTTTTGGTTGGCAGTGTATAGAAGTAAATTTTGTCTTCGTATGTTGGTTTGGTATCCTGCACTCTCAACAAGCTCGCTTACTCATTCTGGAAGCTTCCCTGAAGATTTCCTCCATCAATCATGACGTCATTTATAAAGAAGGCAGTCTCCCGTCTTCCTTTCCAAGCAGATTCCTTTCATCTTTCTGGCCGTCGTGAGCTAACCAGGAGCACTGATGGGACAAGGACTAGCCATGGGAGCCGAGCAGAGTTGCAGTCTCGTTTCTGACCTTGGGGGAGAGCAGCCCATCTTTACCATCGCGTCTGACGTTAGCTGTGGGTTTTGAGAGAGGGAGGAAGTCCCCTTCCATTGTGAGTTCGCTGAGACTTTAATCAGCAATGGATGTTGAATCTTGTCAGTGCCTTTTGGGTATCCAGTGATGCAGGGAATATAGTGGTTATGGAGTCGAAGCTCGATAGCAGGCTCTGCTTTCCCTTCGACAGAAGGAAAAGGGGGGGGGGGAGTACCTCCTGGGGAAAGGAGACATTCTTAAGGAGCCAGAGGTGAGGTGGGTGGGAGCAGGGAAGGCTCCGCCCTGTGTCTCTCCACAGCCGCAGCCCTGGGGCCCAGGTCTGGTCCTGCAGACTCCAAAGCCAGCCCTATTCCTCTGCACAGAACTACCCAATGACTTAGGCTTCAGGACTCCACCTGGCCGAAGTTCCTGAGCTGGATGCAGCCTCAGATTCCTCAAGAATGCACAAAAGTAGCAGGCATTTCCTGAGCTCTCTGGGGGCACAGGGGCCTGGGACGGGGGTCGGGGGAGGTGAGTGACCCACTGCAGATGCCCTCCATGCTGCCCTCGCCTCGCTCTGAGCCCAGCCCTGCAAAGAGCAGTGCTGACTACTTCCCCTGCACTCACCCTCTTCATCCTCCAAGCAGCCCCGTGCTGCTGGGAGCCATCAGCATTCTGACCACACAGGTGGGGACCCGAGTGACGGGGCCCAGTAGCGAGTGGCAGCGCTGGCGTGGGAAGCAAAGTCTGTTTGTCTTTGGCCTGTGCTCCTAATCAGGGTTCTCAGTGCTAGTGAATCAGAAGCATCTGGGAGGGTGGTGACCCCATGGTATCTGGGCTCCATCCCGGAGTGTCTGCGTCTGTTGGTGTGCGGGAGCACCTGTGTGTCTAGCCGGCCCCTGGGGGCTGCTGCTGGTCCGGGGAACACATCTCAATAACCAGCACACTGGGCCGGCCTTCTTCCCCCACAGCTCCTGCTCATCAGATTTCAGTGGCATGGGGGATGAGGGGGATGGGATTAAAGTCCACCGGAAAACGCCACCAGAGGCCACCAGACCCCTTCAGCGTGTGTGTGGGGCCATCCGGAAGACAATTCCTCAGGGCCATCCGGAAGACCCAGTGCCACCCCTGCAGGTACTGGAGCCCCAACCCCATCCCAGAACGCTGCATGCGGATTCAGGGAGCAGCTAGGAGTCCAGCGGGGGACCCACTGCCCAGTAGTGACAGCCTTGTGGGGACGAATTCATCTGAAAAGAATGCCTGACATTTGTTGTGAAAGGCATCTTTCTCTAGCCCCTCCGTTCTCGTAGCACAAAGCAGCTGCTTTTGCTAAATAGGTTTCAATGCATTTCAAATGTTTTCTAATTTGTTTTGAGATATTTGTATCAGCGGGAGACTGAGAATGAGATTTTATTGAACAAGGTCATTGCCAAATAACAGAGAGGGAGGGGAAAACCCAACACAGAGCAAATCCACCTGTGATGAGGAAAGCAGACAGCCCAGGCGTGGTGAAGTCCCGGAGTCCGAACGTGACAACGCTGCAGAGTTGACCCGGTGTCCGAGGGGTGACGCTCTCACCTTTGGTCTTCAAGACACTGCCCACCCCGTCCAGCTGCCGCAGTGGCTGCATGCTAGAGTCACCTGGCGAGCTTCTAAGGCCACACACAGAGCAAGCCAGCAGAGTCTCTGGCGCGGGAGCAGTGGACAGCTCCTGGGGATCCTGAGAACCTCTGCTTGGAGACGCTGACCACCTGCAGAATCCCCACCGCCTCCCCTGCTCTTCCTAGGACCAGGGCTCCATCAGGTAGGGCCGCTTCTGCACCCTGAGTGTCCCCTCTGGACTGAGACCCTGCCTTCCAATACCAGACAGCTGCCCCCTGGGGCTCCAGCTGAAATGCCAAGGGAAGTCCTCGTTGTGAAAGGGCTTCCCGGTCCCTGCCAGCGTCATGCTTCTTCATAGCCTATAGGTGGGATCACTGTGTCCCCCTGTAGAGGCTGCAGCTGGCTCAGACAAGGACACTCAGCGGTCAGGTGGCACAGGTGCAATTTAAGCCCAGGCTTGCCACCGTTCCTCCTCGGAAAAGAGGAGGTGGCTGGGACAGCTGGACATCCGGAGCCCTCACCCGGCCCTCTCCCACCTGGTCTCCCTGGTGCTGCCCCTGGCTCCACTGCGTGGCTCGCTCAAGCGGGAAAGAACGATTTTATGCACTGTGCGGGGTCTTGAGTGCATTTACACTTGACTTCCTGTGTTTGTCTTTTTTTTTCCTGATGAAGGCATTCCTTCTGCAGGAAGGGCCATATAAGGTACTCACCTGGGGGCCAGCGCCGTGGCTCACTTGGTTAATCCTCCACCTGCAGCGCCAGCATCCCATATGGGTGCCAGGTTCTAGTCCCGGTTGCTCCTCTTCCAGTCCAGCTCTCTGCTGTGGCCCAGGGAAGGCAGTGGAGGATGGCCCAAGTGCTTGGGCCTCTGCACCCGCATGGGAGACCAGGAGGAAGCACCTGGCTCCTGGCTTCAGATTGGCACAGCACCGGCCATGATGGTCATTTGGGGAGTGAACCAATGGAAGGAAGACCTTTCTCTGTCTCTCTCTCTCACTGTCTATAACTCTGCCTGTCAAATAAATTAAAAAAAAAAAAGATACTCACCTGGGGAGGGAACTGAGGGAGCCCCCTTTGAGCCTCGGGACCACTAGGCCCCATTCACTGAACGTTTGCACTACGTGCTGGTAGTCCTGCTGCTCCTGCCCTAACTACTGCTTAGGCCCCACTTCACAGGCACAGAGCATCGGGAGAGGGTTGCAGGGGGCCAACGCTGTGGCGTAGGCTGAGCCTCCGCCTGTGGCCCCGGCATCCCATATGTGTGCCAGTTTGAGTCCCGGCTGCTCCACTTCTGATCCAGCCCCCTGCTAATGCACCTGGGAGAGCAGAAGAAGATGGCCCACATTCTGGAACCCCTGAACCCACCTGGGAGACTGGGAAGAAGCTCCTGGTTCCTGGCTTCAGACTGGCCCAGCTCCAGTCATTGAGGCAATTTCAGGAGTGAACCAGCAAATGGAAGACCTCTCTCTCTGTTTCTCCCTCTCTGTCTGTAACTCTGCCTTCCTAATAAATAGACAAATCTTAAAAAAAAAAAGATAAAAGAACCCATTTTCTAAAAAGAGAGTGAGCGAGCACAGGGCAGCATGATCCAATGGCTCTCAGGGATTCTGGGCAAGAGAATGGGACCTGGTGGGATGAGTATTGTGGGGCAGTGGATTAAGCCATATTGGAGTGTGGCTTTGAACCTGGCTGCTCTACTTACAACCCAACTCCCTGCCAATGTACCTGGGAAAGCAGTAGAAGATGACCCAAGTGCTTGAGCTCCTGCCACCAACATGGGAGACCAGAATGGAGCTCCTGGCTTTGGCCTGGCCTAGCCCTGGCTATTGTAGCCATCTGGGGAGTGAACCAGCAGGTGGAAGATTCTCTCTCTCTCTCTCTCTCTCTCTCTCTCTCTCTCTCTCTCTCTCCCCATCACTCTGTCTTTCAAATAAACAAACAAAGGCAGTTACTGAGAGGCAGAGGCAGAGAGAGAGAGAGAGAGAGAGAGAGAGAAACAAATAAATCTTTAAAGCAACAAACAAAAAGGAAATGGACCATGGGTTTCTGCACCAGCCTTGCCACTCACTGATTGATCCTGCAGGCCACACCCTCTGTGCACCATGGTGACCTTGAGCGAGAAGCAAGCAGCTGTGTGAGGGCATCCTCCCAGCCCCTTCAGCAGCAACACAGTTGGGAGACCGGCCTCTGCTGGCTTTCCCATCTGAGCACTGGCAGTCCTGCATCCCAGGAGACCCATTAGGTCTGGGCAAGCCAGGAGGGTGGGTCGGCCCTACAGCTGTCACCTTCTCAGCGTGTGGCATGTCCGGCCTCTGACACTGGGCACACGAGCAGGGGCAGCTGTTGGCCATGGACTCATCGCAGGAAGCTCAGACCCTTTCCCTTGTCCCAGTGGGCAGAGCCACCTAAAGGCAGGGCGTCTCTCTCAGCTAGACATGGTCCTTAACCTCGGCTCCTCCCTGTCTATCACCCACCCCCTCCCGGAACCCTGGGCCTGGCCTTGCATACAGTTCATGACTTGCTCCAGTTCACAGGCCCCTGCTTCTTGAGCTAAAGGTCAAGACCTCCATGACTCTCTTATTCCTGCTCCGGGGCATGTGCTCTTGGGTGACGTAAGCCCTGCTGGGCCCCTCCCCAGGACTCTGGCCTTAGCATCCCTTTTCTTGCTTGTGCCTTGAGCGGTAATCAACCACTTGGTCTGCAGTAGCTGCGGTCACTGTGTATCCACTCACAGACCTGGACAGGCCTGGGCACTGGGTGATCAGGCTAAGAGTGGGCGGGCCATGAGCTATTCAGAATGAGGCTTGTGCCATAATGCTGTTCCTACTGTATGCCCAGCACCCTATAGCCATTCTGGCCACAGCAGGCATAAAGCAGCTTCCTGGTTGCTTCTCAATGGATCCTCGCCCAGCTTGGGGAGGGGAAGGCCTTGATGCCCAGTTGGTGGCTGAGGGTCCTGAGGCCCTGGGGGGTGGGGCAGGGGGTTTGTGGGAGCCCATTGGGGATCAGAACCAGGTCTCGTGGCTATCAGGACCTGTTCAGGTCTCTAAGACCCCCGCTCCTCAGGCCTCCCTCGTCCCCAGGCCCCTTGTACCAGTGTCAGAGTCATTGCTCCACGGCGCCACCCGGCCTGTGCCCTCCCTCAGCGACCTTAAAGGATATCGAGACAAACAAGCCTAAAACCTCCTATTGCCGCGGAAACTCTCCAAGAAATACGGACGGGATCAACACAGCACTGCCGTGGAGCGTAGGTGGTTCGTGGAGCGCAGGTCTGCCCCCCCGGCTGGCCCACCCGATGCCCAGCAGAGGTGTTTGTGAGCCCCTCCCCCAGACATCCCTGGGCTTCCGCCGCCCCCTCCCATCTCACCCCCCTTTACCCCACTCCCTGCTCCCTCTCTGCATATTTTTTTAAATACATCTTGGATGGTGCCCCACGTCATCAGTAAGCAAATATGAGGCTTAGAGAGATAACCACAGTACTGTTACATCTTCTATGAGCAGAAGTCCAGCATCTGGCTTCCTCCTGACGTCTCTTCGATGTTATCGTGAGAAGGGTGCTTGCTCGGACCAGGACTGAAATAACGTCCACGCCTTGACGCTCGAGTTTCTTCTAACTCCTACCTCCCCTTCCTCTGGGTTTCTTCCCTTGTAATAATTGGTTCAAGCAGCTGGCCCTTTGGGCTCTGGAGGTGGTGCCTTACCAACTGGACTTGGCTGTGGTGCTGTTTTGTTTTTTTAAAAATTATACATTTATTTTTATTTTATTATACAATTTATTTTTTGTTGTTTTATAACATTCATTTAAGTGTACAGTTCAATGATTTTCAGTACATTTATTAAGTTGTTCAAGCATCACTTACAATCCACTTTTTTTTAAAAAAAGATTTATTTTATTTATTTGAAAGACAGAGTTACAGAGAGAGGTATAGACAGAGAGAGAAGTCTTCTGTCTGCTGGTTCACTCCCCAGATGGCCGCAATGGCCGGAGCTGTGACGATCCAAAGCCAGGAGCCAGGAGCCTCTTCTGGATCTCCCACGTGGGTGTGGGGGCCCAATGATTTGGGTCATCTCCCACTGCTTTCCCAGGCCATAGCAGAGAGCGGGATCGGAAGAGGGGCAGCCGGGACTTGAACCATAAGGGATGCCAGCGCCTCAGTCAGAAAATTAACCCACTGTGCTACGGCGCCGGCCCCAGTGGTGGTGTTTAACACCTGCCTCAGTTCCTTGCATTTGAAAGTCCAAAAGGGAGCCCAGTGGCCTGGCTAAGGTTTGCACATGGTTTGTCTCCTCCAAACCCTGGGTTGAAATTCCCTCCCTGTTAGGAGATTGAGGGGTGGGGCCATGCGGGACCGTGAGTCGGCTGCAGTGAACCACGGTTACTGGGTGTTCTCAAGAATGGCTCCACCATGGAAGTCACGTGGGCTGGGCCTCCCTGTCCCTGCCCCGGGATGCCCCGCATCGCCTCAGGACCGCCAGCCCCAGAGGCAGCCCCTCACCCTGGGACCAGCGCTATGAGCCCAAGCAAACCTCTTTTATTTGTAACCCACCCAGCCTGGGGAATGGTGTGATTAGCAACAGAAAATGGGCCAACACAGACGGAGTGTCATCACCCTGGTCACACTGCCTTTACCCTGCCTGTTCCCTTGCTACCCTTGTTTATATACACGTAACCTTCTGTATCTTTTTTTTTTTTTTTTTTTTTTTTTTATGCTACACTGTAGGCATTTTCCCTGTTTTTCTACGGGACTTAGACCATTAGTGTGCTTAATAGCTACTTATTCTCCCAGAGTGCTGTAAACCCTTGAGCCTTCTCCCACGGAACTTGAGGTTTTGTTTAGTTTGTCATCGTGGTACGTACGTAACAGTAAATCTTCCATGTCTCTGATGGATGCCCAGGAGTGAGCCTGCGGGGCCAAGTGGACGATGGGTTTAGGTATTCTGTGGCTTGGTGAAGTGGAGCCCCAGTTTGTACCATCCCCAGCAATGTTCTCATGCGCACTATCTCCACGAGCCTTTGTCTGCACTGGGCCGTGTGTCCACACTCTTCCTCCCTACAATCCCCCCTCCTGGTGTAATTATATTGAAGTGATGCTCCGGCAGATCCAAGGGGACCGTGAATTCTTTTCTCCCTATCCCGCTGAGAGAAGGAGTCTCTCCCGTGGGAGCTGGGCTGGCCTTACTGGCTCGCTTGCCCAACTATGTGTGCGGCAGAAGTGGGCTCTGAGAAGTCTGAGCTGGTTTGTAAGAAGCCTTGCAGAGAAGAATGCTTACTCTGGGGGAATGCCAGCTACTGGAAAAGAGGGCCGCCCCCTACCCCCCACCCCGAGACTGCACACTGGAGAGACTGGATGGGCACACTGGAGTGGGGGGTGCCAGCCTCCACAGGGCAGGTATTGGTTGAATCTTGGGTTCCCTTAACTCGTGTGCCAGCTGACTAGCGCAGGGTGCCCCCAAAGAACAAGAAAACCACTCAGTAGAGCCCTGACTGAATTCCTGGGCCCTAAACTCATTAGACACAACAAAATGGTGGTTGTTTGAAGCTGCTGAATTTTAGGACACTTTATTATGCAATAATAGATAACTGGAACATGTGTCTGTTTCTTTTAATTGTGGTAAGGACTATGTTCCTCTGAGCTACATTTCCAGTTTGCATTTTCCCAGGGGTTTGGAGTTGCATTTGTGACCCCCCCACCATTTTCATGAGCTGCCTTTGTAAATGGGCCTGCGTTGGACTTGACTCTGACTCACATGGACATAGCATGCCTGGGACACTGCCCACCCAACTCCCACCCACAGGACTGGGACATTTCTACCACATGGACTGCAGCTTCCTTCCAGTTCTTCCAGGGCTCCAGGTATCCTAGATGCTGGAGTGAGAAATGAGATTTGTCTCTAAATGTAAGACCCATCTCTAATTGATCACGGCAGATTGAGTGCCATCAATGGAATAAAAATGTAGGTAGAGACCAAGCAGCCTTCCCATGCTCCTTAACAAGAAGCCTCTTGTGTGTTCCTTGCAACCAGAAAACACAGGGTTAGAGACCCCTTCCACCTCACAGAGTCGCTGCAGTCATATAATCTGGGGTTCTCGTGCCTTAGCAAACCGTACTTGTATGCCTGCTTTTGACATATATTTTGTACTTATTTTTGCAGAACATGAAGGTTCTAAAGACACTTAATAATTTAATGGGCAGTTTCTCAACTTTAGCCTCTGTTAATGAAGTCTCCTCCTGTTAAAGCATTAGTAGCTTCTAGTGCTGTCTTTTTTTTTTTTTGAGAGATTTGAACTTTTTAAAAAAAAAAAAACCTAGAGATATCATGACATTACAGAAATTTGAAAACAAGGTAAAAAATCCCCAAGCCCACTGCTTTGACATAGTGACAGCTGTACTTGTATGTCCGCTTGCTGTTTTTTGCAGCTCTTGTGTGTTCAAGAATTTTCCCAGACTTTTTACCTATTAGTTTATCACAAACATTTTCTGTGATTCTCCATAAACTCCAGGCCCATCATTTTTAATGGCTATAGAATATTTCTTCAAGGTTTATACTGAACTCTCCCCACTCCCCTTTTTGAATGCTTGGGTTGGTTCCAGTTCTTCACTAAGCAGCTCTTTGATGAATTTTTTTCTGCATAGAGCTTTTTCCATATTTCAGGGTATTTTCTTAGGCTAACTTCCCAGATGGAGATGGTTGAGTCCAAGTATGTGAATGTTTTTTATGGCTTCAAAGTATCTTTTGAAGAAGGTAGGTGTTCCATTTCATGAGGTCTACAAACATAGAAGAGGAAACTTAGCTTACAAAAAATCCCTTGTATGTTAACATTTGGGCAAGGAACTGTTCTGATGATTTCCTAAGTTATTAAACCTTGCCCTTTCCAATTAAACAAATATAAAAGTCACTTTGGTTTTCTTTGTTTTTGATGAGAGTCTTGTCTAAGGTGCTTTACCTTTCTGAGCTTTTTAAGAAAGATCCACCAGGCCAGCTCTTTCCTCTGTAGCCGCAGAACAGGGGCTCCTATTGCAACTGGGGGGCTCAGGGGCTGACGCCAACCACACGGCAGGGCGCTCGCACTAGTGAGAGTGTGTTGGGATTTCTCTGGACTCACCTTGCTACCAAAACTTGCATCCCACTCAGAGACCCCACAATGTTCCTGCTACTACTCCTCGTGTGAACAGGAAATTCTCACGTGTTTTTTTATAGATAGCGCCCTGCCAGTTAGGTAGCGACCAAAGTCCAACAGAGAAAACCGTATTTTCCTGAGATGACAGAATACGGTGCGATTTGAGTGGAATATGAATGTTAGGACCAAAGACCCAAGTTCAAGTTCTGGCTCTGTCTTTTATCGACATACTGACCTTGGGAAAGCTGGCTGTTTAACTGCTCTGGGTCTCAGAATGGGGATGCTAACCCTAGGGCTGTTGTGATCATCACACGAGGTACGTGGAGAGCAAGCCCTACAGGCCCCTGTGAAGTGGATCGGCACCATGTTGTTGTGATTGGAAGAACAGAGGTGAATGTGAGCCAGGGTCTTATGTGGTCAGCTTTCTGGTGGGAAGTGTGAAATCTCATGTGTCATTGAGACCCCCAGGCTCCCTGGGGCCTCCTGGAGTGCTGGGGGTTGGGCGGGGGCTGGGGCTGGTCCTGGGTGGCACCTGGGTGCAGGCAGAGGCAATGTGTGGCACTTCACACATGGGCTCTCCATGTGAGAACAGAGTCCCACAGCCAGCGGGCGAGGCAGGCATAAGCCAAGACAGGGAGGAAGCATCGAGGCGGGGTCGCGGTTACTGAAAATGGTGTCTTTTCAGACACTGAGCTGTGATGTGTTGTGCCCTGGTTGCTAAGAGTGTGGTACAAACATCAGGGGGAAGTGGATGCAGGGAGGGTTCAGGTGATCTGATTTGCTGCTGAAGCAAGTCATCAAGAGGTGGCCAACGTATGGCCAGTTCTCCCACCACTCAGTGTCCCAGGCCCCAGCCCCTGGCAGCACCTACTCCTGCACTGCTTCTGCCAGCTTAGAACCCGGCTTGTTGCTCGCAGTGGCAGGGAGTGTTGGGATTGATCTTGGGAGCCAGGCTGCCTATGAGGCACTCGGTGCTGGGCTGTGGTTCAGTGAGGCTGAGAAAAGTTCACTTAAGGCTTTCAGCATGGGTCTCAGTCCACGCTCACCCCGTATCCGTTGGGGCTGGTTCCGTCGTCCACTGAGATGCCAGATCCTTTGAATGGGTTGGACCCAATGGCTCCCACTGTGGGAAAACACGAAACTTATGGGCTACCTGAGCAGTCAGTGCAGCAAGCGGCAAAAACCATGGCCTTGATGACACACATTTGTCTGGCTCTCTCTGGCCGTCTGGTTTTGGGAGACAGAGCAAGACAGCTTTGAGTCATCAGAAGTCACCGGGGCTTTCACTTTAGCTCTGAGGGCTTTTTCTTTTTATTTTTTTGAGATTTATTTATTTGAAAGCTGGAGTTTTGAGAGAGAGAGAGAGAGAGAGAGAGAGAGAGAGAGATTTTCCACTTGCTGGTTCACTACCCCAAATGGCTGCAACAGCCAGGGCTGGCCAGGCTGGAGCCAGGAGGTAGGAGCCAGGAACGTTTTCTGCATCTCCCATGTGGGAGCGGGGACCCAAGCATGTGGGCCATCTTCTGCTGCTTTTCCCAGGCCATTAGCAGGGAGGTGAGTTGGAAGTGGAACAGCCGGGACAGGGAACTGGAGCCCCTATGGGCTGCTGATGTCACAGGCAGTAGCTTTACCTGCTACAGCACAAGGCTGGCCCCACCCTGGGGACTTCTATTTTTTTTTTTTTTTGACAGGCAGAGTGGACAGTGAGAGAGAGAGACAGAGAGAAAGGTCTTCCTTTGCTGTTGGTTCACCCTCCAATGGCCGCCACGGCCGGCGCGTTGTGGCCGGCGCACCGTGCTGATCCGATGGCAGGAGCCAGGTGCTTCTCCTGGTCTCCCATGGGGTGCAGGGCCCAAGCACCTGGGCCATCCTCCACTGCACTCCCTGGCCACAGCAGAGGGCTGGCCTGGAAGAGGAGCAACCGGGACAGAATCCGGCGCCCCAACCGGGACTAGAACCCGGTGTGCCGGCGCCGCAAGGCGGAGGATTAGCCTACTGAGCCGCGGCGCCGGCTAGGGACTTCTATTTTTTAAGACAGGCGAGAGCAGACAAATGATTCTGATCACCAGATTCACGCTATATTCCCACCCTCTGGGGCTGACTAAGAGTTTTGAAATAATCACACCTTCATATGGCCTATCTGGGGGTCATTAAATTTTTTTTTTTAATGGAGCAGGACAGAACAGAGTTAAAAAAAAAATCAGTGTGCATTACAAGCAGTAAGGCAAGTATCACTACGGGGAATGTTTGTTTCGGATGCGTGTGTTTGTGGGATTGCGAGATCCAGGGTCTTGGCTAGAAGAAGCATTTGAAAGCTGCAATCTGGTAGCATCTCTCAGTGGAGCAGCACTGGCATGTTTGCTGGGCTATTTCTTTGATGGGTAAAACGCTTCTGTGCACAATCGAGCCTTTTTGGCCTGCCAAATGGCAGTAGCGTCCCAATTCTTTGTGACAAAAGACACTGCCCCCGAGGAGGGCTGCTGACCGGTGGTAAGCCCTGGGGTGAGCCTTGGCTCCCTAGGGCTGAGGGAAGAGGAGGCTACAGCCTGTTGTGGATCCACGTGCCCACTTCCGTTGCTTGGCAGTCGTGTCCCCCTGAGCTGGTGGACAGGGGGCAGTGTGACCCCTAAGGGGGGACAACGAGGGGCTTTGCTTCTTGTCGTCTGTACTACTGGCCACTCTCAAGATCGGGGCGTGGCCCTGCTGTCGGGGGACATCAGGCGATATGGTGATAGAGTTCCTGTCCCTTTGCACAGATTTCACGTCCTGTCCTCATGGTTTATCTTAAGGACACAACCACCGGCTCTCATGCTCCTTGGGACAAAAAGGGCAGTTAAGTTTAATGCTTCCGTATTTGCAACACCCTTCCTCACAGTCTCTGGGGAAGGGACAGCCGCAGTCTGGGCACAGAGGAGGCAGCTGGGTGGAGTGGAAGGCGGGCTGCCCCAGCTGCAGAGTTGTGCTCACCTCCTTGTTGACCGTCAAATGCTTCCTAAGAGATTTCTTCAAATGCAACAGATCTTCACAGCAGAGCCTCTGGTTAGGTAGAGGCAGACTGAGTGGGAGGTCCTTCCTAGTTCTGGGCTACTTTCTCTCCAAGGCCTTCACTCAGTTAAAACACATTGTTTCTTGCTCTTCCAAGGGAGTGGCGAGTAGGGAAAAACCATCCGAGAGAGAGAGAGAGAGAGATCTGGGCAGTTTGTCTGAGCTGGAGCCTGCAAAGCACCATTGGAGCGGATGGTGTTTGAAATAGGAAAGTGTCCGAATGCAAGGAATTCCAAAATAGGGCTTGGGAGCGAGAGGTCGTGAGAAATACAGATGTGAAACCTCAGTGTGTGTAAGAAGGACCAGGGAGCTGCTTCAAATTCCAATCCCAAGGCCCTTCTGAGGACATCCTCATCTGTAGTGTTGGGTGGAGGCTAGGAATTGTACTTGCCCCGTTTGCTCCACAAGGGAATCGATGCAGGTGCATCCCAGGTTTGAAAAGCCCAGGCTGGACTGTGACTGAGCAGTGCTGCTTGGTAGAGCGACGTTCCCCGAGGTGGAGCACCCAGAGCACAGAGTCTTTGGGACACTCACATCCCTTATCTGAACTGCTGAGCACCAGAAATGCTTCAGATTTTGGATTTTTTTGGATTAGGGAATATTTGCCTTTGAGACATCTTGGGGATGGGGCCCACAAGTTTAATTATGTTTCATGTGCACCTTATGCACATAACTTGAGGGTAATTTTTTTTCTTTACAGGTAGAGTTAGACAGTGAGAGAGAGAGAGACAGAGAGAAATGTCTTCCTTTTTCCGTTGGTTCACCCCCCAAATGGCTGCCATGGCCAGAGCTATGCCGATCCGAAGCCAGGAGCCAGGTGCTTCCTCCGGGTCTCCCATGCTGGTGCAGGGCCCAAGCACCTGGGCCATCTTCCACTGCCTTCCCGGGCCACAGCAGAGAACTGGCCTGGGAGAGGAGCAACTGGGACAGAACTGGTGCCCCAACCGGGACTAGAACCTGGAGTACCAGTGCCGCAGGCAGAGGATTAGCCTAGTGAGCTGCGGCGCCAGCCGAGGGTAATTTTATGCTATGATTTTCACAATTTTATACATGAAACAAAGCCCACAATATAAGATTTTCCATTTGTGGCAACGTAGCTGCTCAAAAAATTTTATATTTTGGAGCATTTTGAATTTTACTTTTTAAAAATTTTAATTTTTTCTTTAAAGACATTATTTCTCTGCAAATCAGAATTACAGAGAGTGAGAGGCAGAGCGAGAATGAGAGCAAGAGAGAGAGAGAGCTTTCATCTGCTGGTTCACTCCCCAAATGGCCACAATGGCCAGGGTTATGCCAGGCCGAAACCAGGAGCCTGGAGTTTCATCCGGGTCTCCCACAGGGGTGCAGGGGCCCAAGGACTTGGGCAATTCTCTGCTGCTTTTCCTGGCTTATTAGCAGGGAGCTGGATAGGAAGTGGAGCAGCCAGGACTCGGACTGGTGCCCAAATGGGATGCCAACGCTGCAAGAGGCTGCTTTACCTGCTACATCACAGCCCTGACCTGTCGCTCCCCCTCTTCGCGGAGGAACGACACTAAACCCTGCCTAGGCTTCATATCCAAGTCACGGCACCATTATGTCGCTCCCCCTCTTCGTGGAGGAACGACACTGAACCCTGCGCTGTTCTTTCGTCTGCTCGGCCCTCCCCGGGTTTGCTGCTGGTTCTTCCCGGGTTGGCTACTGTCCCTTCCACCTCCATGGAAGGGCAGTTCCCCCTGGCCACATTCCCCACTTCCGCAGGGGAGCGGCACACCGCCGGCTGGCTCTCTCGGGGGCTGCACAGGTGTTCCCCTTAGATGTTCCCCTTAGATGTTCCTGGTGCATGCCGTCTCTCTCCTCCTTTATAGTCCTCCTCTGCCAATCCTAACTCGGCTGCCCACACGCCGAGTATGCTGCTCTCCTCCAATCAGGAGCAGGTCCCACAGTTTATTGGTTGAACTGGAGGCAGCTGTGTAGAAGCTGCTTCCCTTCTCAGCGCCATATTGTGGGAAAGCAGATGCATAGAATAAGTCTTAATTCCAGTAACTTAGTCTAGTCCGAGTTGCTCCCAGTTGCTCCCCACACTGACCCCTAGAATTTTAATTAAAAAAATTGATTAGGGGCTGGTACTGTGGTGCAGCAGGTTAAAGCCCTGGCCTGCAGTGCTGGCATCCCACATGGACACTGGTTAGAGTCCTGGCTGTTCCACTTCCATTCCAGCTCCCTGCTAATGTGCTTGGGAAAGCAAGAGGATGGCCCAAGTGCTTAGGCTCTTGCACCTGCACGGGAGGAGATGTGGAATAAGCTCCTGGCTCCTGGCTTCAGCTCAGCTCTGGCCATTGCAGACATTTGGGGAGTGAACCAGCTGATGGAAGACCTTGTTCTCTCTCTGTCTCTACCTTTCTCTGTAACTCTTTCAAATAAATAAAATAAATTCTAAAAATTGATAAACTAATTAATGTGAGTGGGAGATATTGAGAGAGAGAGAGAGAGAGAGAGAGAGACCGACCTCATAGACTGGCTCACTCCTAAATTCCCACAAAGGTCCCAGGCTGGGAATGGGGGCCAAATTTCCCACATTGGTGGCAGGAACCCAATCAATTGAGCATCATTTGTTGCCTCCCCGGGTCTGCATTGGCAGGAGTCTGAGTTATGAGTGGCTGCACTCCACTCCAACATGGGACACAGGAAGTGGGTGTCTCAGCTGTCATCTTTCCTAGGCCATGCGCCTCGCCAGGATTTTAGATTTTTGGATTAGGAATGCTCAACCTGTACAAGCATGAAATCTTCATTTTCAATTCTCCTGGTTTGTGATGACCTTGACTCTGGTCATATGGAGGAACTGGGCAAGAGACCCAAAAGGCAGAGAAAAGAACAGTGGGCAGGAGTCGGGACACTTGGGCACGCATAGAGCCCGGGTGTGAAGATCTCCAACACTCTTCTAGGTCTGGTATCCTGTGATGGCAAGTCTGGGTCTTTTATTTGTATGAGACCGACAAGAGCATTCAGTCATTTTGATAACATAGAAGAATACTTAGGGAAGTGCAGTGTGCCTGAATCATTTCATTTTATGCATTTAACAACTTTGTATTATCATGGCTGTTTTTCAACTCATCAAAGTTGAGGCACAGAGAGGCCTAGTAAGCACCCTGCCTGGGGGACAGTCTAACTTCAAGCCATGGTCTAATTGTGGGTACTCTGTGCTGCTCATATGTCAGCGGTTGGGGGAGTCCTCGCTGTCCCTTGGAAAGGACCTCTGCCTCCCCCGTTCTGTGACTTGCGGAGCCCCAAGCCATCGTCCAAACCGCAGCAGGTGCTCAGAAGGCTGGCATTCTTATGCTCCCTGGGTGCTCTCGTTTCTCCTGCTCACCACCGCGCCCCACGTGCTCAGCCTTTGCTCAT
Organism: Oryctolagus cuniculus; assembly: GCF_964237555.1. Classification (NCBI taxonomy): domain Eukaryota; kingdom Metazoa; phylum Chordata; class Mammalia; order Lagomorpha; family Leporidae; genus Oryctolagus; species Oryctolagus cuniculus. The sequence goes on from NC_091432.1 coordinate 202,587,402, forward strand.
CTCTCAGTCGAGAGCCACACAACTGTTTTCATGAAGCTCCTGTGAACTTCATGAACTCAAGGAGCTGCCTGAGTGCAGTTTCTGTAGTTACTGCTGGGGGAAAGAGAGTTTCTGGGATGTGAACAACTTCAAACTGGGCGTGCGACTTGGGGCTCCTCAAAGCTTTGGGGGCCGCTTCACGCTAGGGATGTATCCCTGACAGCTTCATCTCACAGAGCTTCTGGGTGGTGCTTATCAGCTTTCGTTTTGCTGCCTTAACCTAGCTTTTCCCAAAAGCTAGAACCTGAGGCAGAGGCTTCTGTGCCCCTTGAGTAGGAGCCCAGTCCCTGGGACGAGGGTAGGGGAGAGGAGACCAGGAGGGAGGAAGGGGAAGCAGGAGTTAGTCAATACAAGGGAGTTCTCGGTCTGCTGGGATTTTCTTCTGAGAAGCTGCTTCTGAGGGTTGAGCATCTGGGAGAGGAAGGGAGAAATCTTTAGTCACTAGATTCCACCTCCCATCATTCAAACGTTCACCACCTGTTATTTCCTTTGCATTTCCAAGTGGCTTACATGTGGATATATAAGGAACACAGTGCCTCATGCCTCAGGATCAGTGGGGAAGTCCCAAAGCAGGTGGGAGAGGTGGAAAATGGGAGTAAATAAAGGCGCTGTCAGGTTTCACCCGTGGTTGACTGGAGTTTGTACTGAGTTGACCTTGGCAGCAATGGTGAGGGTTGAACAAACATCACCGCATGGCAGGTGACATTGAGAGGGGTGAAGTGGTGCATCCGAGATGTCCCCTACAGTCTAGCCCCTGCACTGCCTAGGTTTGCCCTCCCATAGGGTCATAGAAGGCCTTCCTATTGTGACAACACAATGCTCTCATTTATTTTCTAAGAAGAGAAGGTCAAGTTCAATCAGTCACAGAGTTCCCTTTCAAGATCACAGCCAACTGAAATCTCTGAAAAGAGTTTGGGCGAGAGCGTGAAGCAAGCCCAGTGCCCCAGCTGGAGCTAGTCCCATCTCCTCCTCCACCACCCTTGCTAGACTTCCTCTGTGCTCAGTCCACGTTTTGGGTGGACTTTGGGTGGACTCTTTGGCCATAAAATGGGTCTCTTCATCCGAGGCAATGTTGTGTGGACACCACAGGGATGAATCAAGCATCTGCAAGTCTGTGGATGGTGGGGCTGGCAGAGGCGCGTGGTTAGCAAAGGCAAAGCCTCTCCCAGTTAGGTACTGATCCTGGCGAGGAAGGCTGGCTCAGAAAAGGGTCTGGGGAATCAGCTTGCTGCCAAGGGGTTGGCTGGTCTTTACAAGGATGGCGCCGCACCGGGGCCTCACTGTCAGTCTGTGCAGCTAGCAGGCTGGGCGTGCAGCAAAGCCAACCGCTAGATCTCCTGTCGAGGAATGGGGTCCATGCTGCTGGGCCCTTGCTTAGCGGCAAGCCCTGCCGTCATTGTCACTGTGTAAGGCCGCACTGTGTCAGCCCTAGGGCAGCCAAGGAGCGAGACTGGCTGGCGTCCACAGCATGAACCATCCAGTCTACATGGTTCTTGATGTCTCCTCTGTGGTGGACAGTCCCTAGACAGCACTGGCAGATTCAAAGACCACCACATTTTGTGCTCACTTCTCTGGGTCAGCCCACGTGACTCTTCCTAGAGCTCCTTGTCCTCAGTCATTTAATCTTGTCTTTCATGCCTTTGGCCATCACTTGAGACCGGTGTCCCCTGCTCAGATATCTACATGCATGTATTTTTAAAATTTTTATTTATTTATTTTGACAGGCAGAGTTAGTTAGAGAGAGACAGAAAGAAAGGTCTTCCTTCTGTTGGTTCACCCCCCACAAATGGCTGCTACGGCCGGCGCACTGCGCTGATCTGAAGCCAGGAGCCAGGTGCTTCCTCCTGGTCTCCCATGTGGGTGCAAGGCCCAAGCAATTGGGCCATCCTCCACTGCACTCCTGGGCCACAGCAGAGGGCTGACCTGGAAGAGGGGCAACCGGGACAGAATCTGGCACCCCAACCAGGACTAGAACCCGGGGTGCCGGTGCTGCAGGCGGAGGATTAGCCTAGTGAGCCACGGAACCAGCCTATATGCATGTAAATATGCCACTTCTCCCTCCTTCAAAGAGGTGACCAAGTGCACCACTCATAGTTCTGACTCTTGGAGGAATTCTCTTCACTCTTGTCCTTTAGGGCCACTCCTGAGTGGCCATAATGCAGCAAGAGTCCAGTTTCCTTTTTGTAAAGGATTCATTTGTTTTATTTGAAAGGTGGAATTACAGAGAGAGAAGGACACACACACACAGATATCTTCCATCCACTGGTTCTGGTTGGGCCAGGCTTAAGCCATGAACAGGAGCTTCATTGGGGTCTCCCATGTGTGTGCAGGGACCCAAGTACTTGGGTTATCTTCTGCTGCTTTCCCAGGCACATTAGCAGGGAACTGGATCAGAAGTGGAGCATCAGGAGACTAGAACTGATGCCCAAATGGGATGCTGGTGTTGCAGGTGGTGGCTTAACCTGCTAAGCTTCAGTAGCAGCCCCAAGAGCCCATTTTCAACTAGCACCAATGTATCGCACTGACTCACCTGGGAAGCAGCCCGAGTTCTTTACTTCTCTGTTTATTGGTCATAGGAAACCACTCATGAAATTAGGAGTTAACGAAAAAGTGTTGGTACAAAGCAATGAAAGAACTAGGAGACTCAGATAACCTATTCACATTATTTGTTTATGCTTTCTAGACTTTATTTAGGCTTGACCTTAAATATATAATAGGGATCGACACAATTAGCTTCTGGCAGAACTCTTAAATTAGCAACTCGACTTGTAGAGTCTGGAAGGAAAAGTCAAGTGGAAGTCCTTGAAGGTACCTCCCTTCCCCCACTTCAAAGTAGTAGCTCAGAGGCAACACCTCCCAGGAAGCACTGCATAGATTAGAGCCACTACCAAGACTTAAATGGTCCACGTGTGCTAAGTCCCATTATATTTCCATTAATTCACTTGTATGGATTGTGGCCGATACTAGTGGATGGCTATGAACTTGGCCAGATGGTGACATCACTGGTAGCTGCCACACCAGATATGGTGGTAATCCTTGGCACATGGGATGCAGCATGACTGGGCAAATTCAATCAAAGGCAGTGTGAAAGCCAGCTTCACATGGTCAGGACACTCGTCCACGTCCACCAGGTGCTACATGGACAACCGGTCATCTGTTATAATGGTGTCCAGAGGGACTTGGTCAGGCACACATGTCAGAGACTCTAACACTAGTCCTCTAGAATGGAGACATCACGTGAATGGGAGCCAAGGAGGAGGTGACAACTGCTGCAGGTCCCTGTTAGGACGCACAGATGTGTTGGAGGGTGGGAGACAGACTCCACTACCCATCTTCTGCTGGGTTTCCCCGACCTCAGCATCTGCCATATCAGGGAGCACAATCCCAGGCAGCGGGAGTCAGGGAAAGGAGAGCGAAGCAGGGAAGGAGGAAGACCCATGGGAGGCCTTGGATGCGCTGGTTGCTCAGTATTGTGAGCCACCTTCTGAGCTCCCTTGTACCTTATCTTTCTGGGACAGTGCATTTAGAAGGGGAAGGGGGAAAAGTGCATTTGCTGGCTTCCATCAGCTCAGAACTTCCCCCTAGGCAGTTAGGCTGGCCTGTGGGTGCTGAGCAAACCTTGAGGGTGTTATGCCTTAGCCAGCAAACTCAGAGAGGAAAGGGAGAGGGGTCAACGCGGGTATGAGGCGTGGGGCTGTGACTGGCACCTGCTTGAAGCGGGTGAGAGTCCAGGGAGAGTCGACCACCACGAGGAGGGCAGGCACCAAACACCCCAGAGATGGGTGCCACTGACACGCTCTGGGGTGGCTGTCCTGATCTGGAAGCCCTAGAAGCAGACTCTGAGGCCAGGATTTCGTGGCCAGTGGTTCATTTGGCCAGTCCCTGAGGAACACTGGAGGGGCAGTGCAGAAATGAGGCGTCCCAGAAAGTGTGAGTGTGCCACTCCCCGGAGGTTAACCCTGCCGTGGATCCCGGGTGGCTGGCTGCTGCAGTGGATCCCGGGTGGCTGGCCATTGGTGGAGAGCATCTCAGGGCAGGGTGCATCATTAATTCCGTGGCTCCGGGGGCTGCCACGCTCGTGGGCAGAACAGGCTCCAGCACCCACAGCAAGTGCTCGGGTAAAGGGAGGCTGGCAGTTGGGAGGTGGCCACCATGCACATAGTGACAGTGGCGGGGGCACATGCTCGGGGCACTGACAGGCACCTAGCGGCTGTCGGATCCACTCTCCCTCCTTTCCTCCCAGGTTGTCCAGTTGTCAAATCTGTCACTGTCTAGTACATGCTTCGCAGCCTGTGGTCCCCACTCTTCAAGGTGCTCACGGTCCTCCTCGGGGCAGTGGTGGGTTTAAGCTGCCACGGCTTATCCAAAAGGGAACCATCCTCTTCGGTGATTCTAGGACGTTCTTTTCTCGCCAGCTCTTTACGTGTATTCTGCTTTTTCTGTGCATTGAATCAGATGACGACGATGCGAACTTTTGGGACCCTCCGGTGTACCACATGATGCTCAGGTGGGGAGGAAGCTCGGTTCAGAATAACGGACACCACAGCTCGCTGTTTCTATTGAGTCATTTATTTATTTGAAAGGCGGGGTGGGTGGGGGGAGGAGAGAGATCTTCTATCCACTGGTTCACTCTCCAAATGGCTGCAATAGCCAGAGCTGGGCCAGGCTGAAGCCAGGAGTCAGGAGCTTCTTCTTGGCAAGTGTTTGGCAAGCACTTGGGCCATCTTCCACTGCTTTCCTAAGCCAATATCAGGGAGCTGGATTAGAAGCAGAGCAGCTGGGACTTGAACCAGTGCCCATATGGGATGCTGGCACGGCAGGTGGAGGCTTAACCTTCTGTGCCACAGTGCTGGCCCCAGCCTTGCTAAGTTCTTCCCAAACCAGAGGTTGGGGTGCTTCTCACAAATTTCTGTGCTCTTTGCAGTTGCTTGAGACAGTTTGGAGAATGCGCTTGGAGACTGAGTTTTCTGGAACATTTGGATGGATTATAGGAAAATGAAACAGCCCATTAATGTCGTCGAGTGGTGGAAGAGCCAGTCTCCACACGTCCAGTCTTGCAGAATGTACTGACCGAGGTAAACAATTTAGACCAACGTGGGCCTGACATGAAGCTTCCTCTTGGCTATTTCGACAACTGCACATTGAATGGAAGGAAATCGCTTAAGCCCTCAAAACACTGTCTGGCAGGAGGTGAAATGCCTTCCTTGGCTTCCCGCCCCATCCCTCCTACACCCACAGCTGGGACCACGCGGCTCCCAGGCCAAGACCCTCCCTGCCCTCCATCAGTCTGTGTTTATAATTCCACCTCCAGGCCAGACTCCAAGAGGAAAGCCCTCGCGCCTATGAGCACAGGCTGGCTTGCCAGGTGGCGCAGGTACAAAACCAGTAACGGGAGTGTACATCTGTTTCCAGGCATGTGTCAGGAGAAAGGGACCGTGGGCCTTGCATCTTTAGATCCCAGAGAACTGGGAGCTGTCAGATCCTTACACAGAAGCAGCAACACATGAACTGTGCACACAGGATTTCCCTGTAGGAGAAGGAAAGGAGCCTGCTACCTTCCGCATCAGTGTCTTAGACTGACAAACAAGACCGGGAGCAGGCCCCCCAACTAAAATGCAGTTTCGCCTTCGCCCTTTGGGGAACACACGTAATGAGTTGGGCCAGGTTCGTTTCATTAAGGTACCTGAATTTTTGTTTCTGTCAATGTGGACACATTTTATTTGCATATTAAACATGTAAAAATATGTTTTTCCAGGGAGGTGCTGTGGCACAGCGGGTTAAAGCCCTGGCCTGGGGCACCGGCATCCCATATGGGCGCCAGTTCTAGTCCCGACTGCTCCGCTTCTGATCCAGCTCTCTGCTATGGCATGGGAAAGCAGTGGAGACGGCCCAAGTCCTGGGCCCCTGCACCTGCATGGGAGACCCGGAAGAAGCTCCTGGCTCCTGGCTTCGGATCGGCACAGCTCCGGCCACTGCAGCCATCTGGGGAGTGAACCAGCGGATGGAAGACCTCTCTCTCTGTACCTCACTCTTTCAAATAAATAAAATAAATCTTAAAAAATATGTTTTTCCCATTTTTCCTTAAACACCCTCTTCTATCTTTGGTTGACTTATTTCCAGCAGGAACCCGAGTGCTCTACGCCACTTTTTCTTATAAGCAAAGGTAAAAAGTGTGGTGATAAACAACAGTTGATTTTTAGCCTTGGTGTGAGGACAAAACGGGATAGTGGGGACTGTGGCAAACTGGAGAATATTGTCTTAACTGAAGGCAGTAGCTCCTATCCAATGCCAATCCATTGTTGGCATAGGGAATGTAGGCCTTTTGTGGTCAAGTTTTTCAAACATTCAGAGAGAAGCAAGAAATCCAGATTTTAATGTGCAACTTCCTATTTATTGAACATTGCTAACTAATTTAATTAGGAGGTTGACACCGTGCAGGCCAAACAAAACATGTCTTTCATCCAAATAGAGTCCAGTGCCACCAGTTTACCATCTCTGGTCCAAACAGAGCCATGGAACTCTTATGCAGTCATGGTAGCTGTGGCTTTTTCAAAGAAGTATAGAAATATAGCTCTGGGGAAGGCAATTGTATTCCCAGTTGATGTGGTATTTTGCAAGCAACAGGGAAAGCAAGAACTAAGACAGCGAATTCCCTGTGGTTAGCAGTTCGTAATAAGGGTAATCCCACCAGAGCATGGCGGCAAGCGGGACGGGTTCTTGGAGAACGTGAAGAGATTGAGGAAGAGGCACAGTGGCCAATCTGTTAGGATACGCTTTGCCTTATGGGATGGCCTCACGTGGGGCCACCCTAGCTCTGGAGCGGCTTTGTCTGCTCGTGCCTCCATCCCTTAAGAGCCTTGTCTGGGGTCCTGCCTCTTTCTGGGCAGGTGCCCTCCTCCCCAGGCGTCAGCCCCGATGGTGAGAGTATCATGGGCATGGCCACCTCCACTTTCCTAGAAGCTTCATCCTGTGCCAGGCACCCTAGTAAACGCTTTCTAGCTCAGCAACACCTTGACTCTTCCCCTTAACCTCGGAAGAAAGACGTTTTCTCCACCTCATCTGGCGGATTCACCCCTGTTTCTCAGAACTCACAAACAACAGAGCCAGGATCCAGTCCAGGCAGACCAAGCTTGCAATTCCTGCGCACCCTGCAGACTCCTGTGTGCCAAGTGTCCGGTCCCCAGGGACGGGGAGCTCACTACCTTAGAAGGCTCCTCAGATTCCACATGGATGCCACAACACTGCAGACGGTTCTGCCCTCCTCGGATAACTTTCCTGGCCTGCCAATCTGTCACTCACTGGGGAGATGAGTTCTAAGTTGCATGCTGAGCTGCGCCTGTTTCCCCATGAACAAAATGGAGATGCAGAGAGGTGGCTGGATCAGGTTTCTGGGGTGCCAGTCTGCTCAGGGAGCACCCCTGACCTCACGCGGTCTGCAGGGCCCTGGGCATCCTGCCCACTGGCCTGCCATGGCAGGTCTCTGCCTCAGCACCTCCCCGGCTGCGGGGGGCCCTCTCCAGCCCGGAGTGGGGCGGTTCTTACGTGGGTACTGCTTGCAAAAGTACCCCTGTGAACACAGCCTTCCTCTCCTTCTGAATAGTCCCCAAGCCCCTGGCCGCCCCCCAGCCTGGTTTCGCGTCACTTACTCCAGGAAGTCTCTCTTGACTTCTCCAGGGCTTGCTGGTTACTCCCTTTCTGAAAAACTTTTACATGCATTGTAGGCTCTGTCCTTCATGCCTGTACAGCTCTTGGCAGTGGCCAGCGCAATGTGGGGCTACGAGGTAGCTCACTGAGAGACTCACAGCCACCATCCAGATCACAATCATTACACAGGTGGAGAAATAAAAAAAAAAATCTGACATACAGCAGGACTTGCCCAACTCACTGTGCAGCCAGGACCAGAACCAGACTGGGGTCAAGGCTGCAGCTCCCCAGGGCAGCGGGCCCTCCTCCGAGCCCTCATGACCTGGGCTGGCATTAACTCTCTCATGCCTGAGTACTGTGTCCAGTGCATTTTAGCTCACAGGGGTAGGGAGCAGGCCTCAGGTCTCATCCTTTTGTTCACAAATTGGCAATGTGGCTAAATGGTGAGGAACATGTGTGCTGGCACCCTACCCACTAGCCTGGGCACGTTTTTAGCCACAGCTTCTTCATCCATGAAAAGGGGGGGGGGTGGTCATTACAGTACCACCTTTCCAGGGCGATGGTGGGGATTACACGAGATAACACAGGCAAAGCATTTAGCACAGGGCCTGAGACAAAACCCACGTCCAGTGTATGTTAACTGCCATGGTCATCGCCATGGCCACCTCAAGCGACCTTTTCACTTGGCAGGTGGAGTGACGTGTCCACTAGAGAATGTGCCATGGTACCGAATGAAACCATGCAATTGGGGCACCAGGAGGAGAGGTTCCTGGCTTAGCCTGGCTTCATAAAGGTCCAGGTCAAAGCTGTCTTTGGCGGTGCCACCTCTCACCCCAAAAGTCCTACACAATAACATTTTTAAAAACTTTTTTTATTTGAAGAGGCTGGGAGAGGTGGGAAGAGAGAGACAGAGAGATTTTCCATCCACTGGTTCACTCCTCAAATGCCTGCAACAGTCAGGCTTGGGCCAGGCCAAAGCTGGGAGCCAGGAACTCCATGTGGATCTCCCACATGGGTGGCAGGGACCCAAGTCCTTGGGCCATCTTCCCAGGGTGTGCATTAGCTGGATCAGCAGCAGAGGCTGAACATGCACCCAGGCCCTCTGGTAGGGGGACGCCACGTCCCAGGCAGCAGCTTAACCCATGGCACCGCAAGGCCTACCCTCCTTGGTAGCAATCTTAGAAACAAAACACCCCCCTTCGAGGGTTTCCCCAGCTTTGTGCTAAGCTCTGTACAGAGGGCTAGGCTGCACCCCTGTCCCCACTGAAGCCAGCCAGACTCCTCTCCCCTACAGCCTGTCCCAGGGCCCGGGCGGTGAGGTCTCCTACAAACCCATGCTTCTTCCTTCATCCCAGGGTCATCGGGGTCTCCTACTTGAGCTGAGAACAAAGCAGAGAGACACCCTTGTCCTCCAGGAGTTTACCTTACGGGGACGGGGACGGGCTAGCTAAAGAGAGGGCCGCCTGGAGAACCAGGACTTCATGCCCCGCCTGGGTGCGCCCACTCCTGCGCGTTCGAGTAGGTCCGCGAGCCCCGCGCGCTGGGTGGGGCGCAGCACGCGGGAGCTCAATCCAGCGGGTGACACTCGCTCCTCCTCTCTGAGCCTCAGTCTCCTCGTCTGTCATATAAGGAAATCACAGTGAGCCCAGGCTCTCTGCGCTGTGGCGAGGGAAGCGGTTGGTCCGCGGGGCGGCCCCGACCGGCACGGACTGGACGGCGGGAAGCAGCCGCGTCCCGCGTGCCCGGAGCAGCTCGGACGCGGGGCTTTGGTTGCCACCCGGAGTGGAGAGCGCGCGGGAGAGCGCGCGTGTGTGGCAGGGGAGAAAGGGGCGTGGGGAAGCGGCCGTCGCGGCGGGACTCCCCGGGGTGAGAGAGCGCTCTGGCTGCCCGAGGTGGGGCGCAGCGCGCGGGCGAGCGCAGGGCGCGGCGGAGTCGGGTTTCAGAGCGCGGGTGACTCAGGGCGCGGGCGACTCCGGGCGCGGGCCAGGAACCGGGATCCTGCCCGCCGCAGCCGCCGAGCGCCGCCTTTGTTCGCTGCAGGAAGGGCGAGCGCGGCGGCCAGCGCTCAGCGCCCCTCGGCCTCCGGGGAGCTCCGGGACCCCGCAGACCCGCGAGATGGCGCCAAGGTAGGACCCGCTTCCCCGAGCCCCGGGCCCCTCCTAGCCTCCTGCCCGCCTCACTTTCTCTCCCTCGGCTACTTCTTGCAGAAAGAACGGGCAGGGCTGGCGCCTGCTGTGGCTGTTGCCGCTCTCCGCGCTCCTCTCCGCTGTCACTCAGACCCGCGCGGCGACAGGTAAGCGACCCGGCCTGAGGGTGGCACCGGCTGCCTCTGCGCCCTGGGGAAGTCGGTTCTGGGCGGCGGGCGCGGCTGCGGTGCGCGCTTCATTCCTGGACATAAAAGGGAGTCCTCGGCTCTCCGTGCGCGCTGGCGGTCCTGCCCGCCGCTTCCTCCTGGCAGTGCGGGGCTTCCAGCCGCGAATCGGAGCCCCTGGGCAGCCGGGGCGGTGGAGCCCTGTGTGAGAGCCGGAGGTGTCCGAGCTGGGAGCGGCTCCTCCAGCCCTGGGCGAACAGGGACCTAGGCAGCACCGCGCCCGCGCCGGCGGCGACCGTTAGCCTGGCGCGCACCGCGCCCGCGCTCAGGTCGTGCGCACAGGGTTGGCTCCCGGGAAGGAGCGGTCAGGTGCCCTCTCCGTGCACAGGTGCGACTGCAGCACGACCGCAGCTGGGTCACCTGGCACCTCTGCCGCGCCAGAAATAACGGACCCGAGTCGCTCTTTTGCTTAACTTAGCGCCCAGTTACCTAGGGAGCCCCACCCTAGGGAGTGGTGGGTAGAGGAGCCACGGATGATGGAAAGAACTGGGGGCCGGGGGCCAGGGGATGTGATCCCTTCTGTGTGCGGGGACTGTTTTCCCACCAAGGCTCGGAGGGGGTCCCATGGCTAGAGTGGGATTTGCGTTGAAATGGGTTTTGGTAAGGGGTGTGAAATGGGTTTGGCTGAGGGATCTTGGCCACTGGAGTTCACCTCCTGTGCCTCGGTTTCCTTCTCTGAGTAAGGAGGATAACTTGACCGACTTTCCTGCTGGGGATGCTGTGAAGGGAATGTACCTGGCACATGCCAGGCACAAAATCAGGATCGAAATGACCGCTTGGCCTATGCAATGTGTACGTGATGGAAAGCAATGCAGGCGTTGTTGCAACACTGAGTTTGAGGCGCGTAGGGAGTGGCCCATCCAAAAGCCAGGCCCTTCCCCATGCAGCTTTGCAAAACTGTGCTCTTCCAACAGTGGCTTCTGACCACATTTGGATTTAGGGGATTAGTTCACAGTCTCAATGCAGTAAGGAAATGGGAAACAACCCTTAGTCTCCTGAAAGAAACTGGGGATGGAGCCAGTGGCCTTGATGAACTCTTTGTGTACTTGAAGCAGCCCTGAGCACCCCGGGCTGTTGTCTCCTGGGGAGCAAGACCCAGACGTGATGGTGGCTTTTCCTGCCAGAGTGTCCAGCCTGGTGCTTCTTGCAGATCAACGGGCAACTGGAGCGGAGTTCTGGCTTCCCAGCACCATGGCCCATGTCGGGACATTGCAATTTTGCATGTGATCGAGAGCACTGCCAACTCGCCAGCGAGGGGTAGCGTGGAGTTGCATGGTCTTCTGTGACCTTTGTTGCAACCTGCCCGTCCCCCCCAAAGGAAGAGACCCCTGGGGCAAGACCCTCTGGTGTGGCCTTCTCCTTCCTCCTCCTGCACCAGTGGCCCTCACCGCCAGCTCAGAACCATTGTTTCCCACACGGAGGAAGTCCTGTTCCCATCCATAACACAGAAAGGGAGGGCCTGGAAACCCTCGGAGTGGAGCAGGGTCTGGGGAAGGCCACTTGTAGTCATGCCCCTTTGGGAATCTGAGGGGAATTACTAGAAACGTGAGCTGTGCTTTGGCAAGCCGGATATAGGATGCAGTTTAATATGCCTGACACTTAGGAAATACTCCTTAGGTTCAGGCTGATGTGTGCACATGTTTAGATTTCATTCATGCAACCCTCACCATCACATGTTACTACGTCAGCTGGGGAAGCCGAGGTGCACATCGCCAGCCTCCCACATGACGGGGTAGGGTTTGAGCCAGCCAGGCTACCTCCAGAATCCTTGCCCTTCACCATCCTGGTCTTCAGTCGGAGGCACTTCATAGCTGGAGAAGGTTTTAGAGGCCCTCCAGTGGTCAGTAAACCCCGCCATCCCGGTGTCACTGTCACTGTCGTAACATGCGTCCCCTGTGTCTGTGTGGCATTGTGCAGTCTATAAAGCACTTAGCCTTCACCAAGTCATGAGAGCCACCACCTGGTAAGTCTGGCTGCACCCTACAGAGGACACAGGGAGAGTGTGTGGCTTGTAACAGGCTCGGGCCATGACAGGCCTCCCCCATCTGTGGATTGCAAGACTGGGGCTGTTTCTCCCATGGGGCCATTGCTCAACTGGCTATAAAAAATATCGCTGAGACTTTATAGCCCTGACATGAGCCAGCAGTGTTCTAAGTGTCTCATGTGAATTAACTCAGTCCTCACAAGTCCATTTATTATCCCCTTTTACCGAAGAAGAAACTGAGGCACAAGGTCGTTTGTCCAAGGGCATGCAACCTTCAGTGGTAAACATATAGTTTGGATGCAGAGGGTCTAAATCCAGAAATTTTTACTCTTTTTTTTTTCAAAAAAAGTTTTTTAAAGATTTATTTATTTATTTTAAAGTCAGAGTTACAGAGAAGCAGAGTCGGGGTGGGGGGGGGTCTTCCATCCGCTGGTTCACTCCCCAAATGGCCACAATGGCCGGAACTGGGTTGATCCAGAGCCAGGAGCCAGGAGCTTCTTCCGGGTGTCCCACATGGGTACAGGGGCCCAAGGACTTGGGCCATCTTTCCTAGGCCATAGCAGAGAGCTAGATCAGAAGTGGAACAACTGGGACTTGAATGGGCACCCATATGGGATAATGGCACTGTAGGTGGTGGCTTTACTCACTATGAGACAGCACCGGCCCCACTTCCGTGAGCTTTTAAAAAAGTTTTACTTTTTATTTATTTGACATGAAGAGTAACACAGAGACAGGGAGAGAGAGAGAGAGAGAGAGAGAGAGAGATCTTCCATCTGCCGGTTCACTCCCCAGATGGCTTCAACAGTTGGGGCTGGGTCATGCTGAAGCCAGGAGCCTGGAACTCCACCCAGGTCATAGCACTGGCTCCTCTTTTTTTTTTTTTAATTTATTTTACTTATTTGAAAGGCAGAGGAAGAGAGAGAGAGACAGAGAGAGAGACAGAGAGAGAGAGATATCATCTATCCACTGGCTTACCCCCAAAATGGCTATGACAGTGGGGGATGGGCCATGCTGGGCCAGGTCAAAGCCAGGAGCCAAAAGCTCCATCTAGTTCTCTCACATGGGTGTCAGGAACTCAAGTACGGGGGCACATCTTCTGCCTTCCCAGGCACATTATCAGGAAGCTGGTTTGGAAGTGGAGCAGCTGGGACTTGAACTAGCACTCATATGGGATGCCAGCATTGCAGGCAATGACTTAACCTCCTTGGCCACAATGCCAGCCCCTGAATTTTTACTCTTAACCACCATGCTATGCATGCAAGCATAGTGGCTTCTGAAAGTGTTTGTCAATAGGACGTTATGAGCTTTGAATTCATTTTCCCAACAGGTTAGCCATTTCCCTACAACCCATTAATTCCACTCCTGGGTAGATACTCAAGTGGAAGGAAAGCCTATATCCACCCAAAAACTTATATGCAAATGATCATAGCAGCGTTATCCTTAATAGCCAAGGGTGGGAACAAACTGGTCCAGTAACTGGGGAATAGATAAAGTATGGCATATCCATTCAATGAAATATTACTCAGCACTGAAAAGGAATCAAGTTCAGATACATACTATGGCATGGACAAATTTTAAAATCATTCAGCTGGGTGCAAGAAGCTAAATATAAAAATCTATATATTTTAAGAGTTTACTGATACAAAATTCCTATAAAGGCAAAACTACAGAGACAGGCAATAGATGAGTAGTTGCCTGGGCTGAGGATGGAAGTGAGGATTGACTGCAAAACGGTGTGAAGAATGTTCCAGAACCTAATTGTGGTGGTAGTTGTGTAACTATATAAATTTGCTGAAACTTTTCCAACTGTGCAGCTAAAGGGGTAAATTTCACGGGCTGTACACTGTACCTCAATAAAGCTGTAAGAGCAAAAGAATGCATTTTCCCAGGGTATCCGGCTGCACATGTGGAGGGCTTCCCTGTGGAGCTCCTAGGCAGCCTGGCACTGAGCGGTGCACAGCTTGCCCCACAGGAGCCGACAGCCGCACGGCGCACTGGGAAATGGACCGTGAGTTCCACCTGGAAGGACCAGGCCCACCTGTGTCTCTAGGTCTGCACCCCACTGTCCCTCCCAGCCCCCAGCGCCACTGTGGGCCCAGGACAGGGCTTTTGGTACACAGGTACCAGGTAACTCACAGATCATGGAACGGCTGGAAAGTGGATCTTTTCTGCTTTCTTTCTTTCTTTCTTTCTTTCTTTTTTTTTTTTTTAATTTTTTGACAGGCAGAGTGGACAGTGAGAGGGAGAGACAGAGAGAAAGGTCTTCCTTTTAGCCGTTGGTTCACCTTCCAATGGCTGCCATGGCTGGTGCGCTGCAGCCGGCGCACTGCGCTGATCCGATGGCAGGAGCCAGGTACTTCTCCTGGTCTCCCATGGGGTGCAGGGCCCAAGTACTTGGGCCATCCTCCACTGCACTCCCTGGCCACAGCAGAGAGCTGGCCTGGAAGAGGGGCAACCGGGACAGAATCCGGCACCCCAACCGGGACTAGAACCCGGTGTGCCGGCACCGCAAGGCGGAGGATTAGCCTAGTGGGCCGCGGCACCGGCCTTTCTGCTTTCTGATACCCCACCCCACCCCACCCCCCAAAAAAAACTTCGTAAAAACACACAAATAAAAATGCTAGATGGGCTCCATTACTGACTTCCTTTGTGAACTGCGATGGGTCACTTCGCCCTTTCCAAGGCTCGGCTTGCCCAGCTGTGAAACAGCTGGTCTTCTAATGTTGCCTAAAACTTCAGGAAACAAAACACAGGGGTACTTACCTAGTTTCAGCTTTGATTATTCCACATGGTTTGATTCAACAACTACATGCTGAGTGCCAGCTCTCTGTCTGCCCCCATGCTCGCCAGACCCCCCTAGGATCTGGGCCCGCCTCTGCCCCAGGCGCTCACCATTCAGAGGTAGAAGGACGGGGTCACCTCCAGTTGTTCCTCACTTTTGCTCTGAGCTCTGCTCTTCCAGCAGCCAGCACGTCCTGTGCACAGCCACCCTCCTCCTGGAAGAGACCCCAGTCTGTGAGTGGCACTCCCACGGCCCCTTGCGTCACCGCTTCCTTGTCTTGGTAGAGGACAGTGTCATCGGGACATTGGCTGTTTTAGAAGGCCAGGGGGTTATTGTTGGGGCAAGTATGGTGTGTCACAAGTAATTTATTCCTGTTAATAAAGTGCAGATGTGTGTAAGTTATTTGTTTTTCTTTATCCGGTTGTATTGTGAAAACAGCATCCATTCAGAAAAGTGCACCGTAATAGCACAGCCCGGTGATTCGCACAGAGCAAACTTTCATGTAACCCCGGCCAAAACTCAGATGCGCCCCCTGTAAACTTGCCCGTGCCCCTTGCTGTGGTTCCCAGCCCTCCTGCCAGAGGGAGCCATCGCCTGATGTGTGTGCTCATTTTCTTGCTTTTTAAAAATAACCTTGCTGCCTGAGGTTGGAACTTCAGATGCCCAAGGCGTGTTACTTGATTTTGAACGTTTCTGCATGCAGGACATATTCTTTGGTGTCTGGTTCCTTTACTGAGTCTTGAATGTTGAAGATTTATTTACGCTGTTGTGTGTGGCTATAGTTAGTTCTTTTTCATTGCTGTCTAGTATTCCATGGTGTTAACATGCCATATATTATTTATCCATTCTTTTTCCAGCAACATTTGGGCCATTACCTTGTCCATGTCTCTTAGGGCACATGCGCACCAATTTCTGTTGTTTCTGTGCCCAGGATTGGAGCGTGGGGTCACACCCACCAAGTCGACAATGCCAGCGTGTCTTCCACTGTGGTGGTTGTGACATACATGGCCATTCTCACCAGCACTTGTCCTATTCCTGGGTTTAAGTCTCGCATTTTGAAATTATGTATTTATTTATTTGAAAAGCAGAATCATATATATTGAGAGAGAGAAAGAGAGAGAGAAGAGAGAGAGATCTTCCCTCTGGTTCACTCTTCAAATGGCTGCAACAGCCGGGGCTGAGCCAGGCTGAAGCCAGGAGCTTGGAACTCCATCCTGATCTCCCAGCTGGGTGCAGGGACCCACATACGTGGGCTAATCCTCAGCTGTTTTCCCAGTACAATAGCAAGAAGCTGAACCAAATGTGGAGTAGCCAAGACTGGAACTGGCACTGGGTATGGGACGCGGGCATCCCAGGCAGCGGCTTCACCGGCTTGCAACATTACCCTCCCCTGATTTTAGCATTTCTAAGGGGTGCATTTTAGAACCTTACTGTAGCCACAATTTTCATTTTTCTGATTATTAACTAGGTCAATCACCTTTTCACATGTTTATGGACCATTTTTCTTTTTATTGAGCTGAAATTCATGTAGCATAAAATTAATCATTTTAAAGTTCATTGGCATTCAGTATATTTATGCGATCACCACTTCTATCAACTTCAAGACCATTTTCATCATCTCAAAAGAAAACTCCACACACATTGCCCCTCAGCCCAGCTCCTGGCAAGCAGGAAACTGCTCTCTGCCTATGGACTTGCCTGTTCTGGATATTTCATATAAACAGAGCCAATATAATATATCACCTTTTGAGTCTGGTCTCTTTCACTTAGTATAAAGCTTTCAAAGCTCATTCATCTTGTTGCATGTATCAGTATTTCATTCCTTTTCATGTCCGAGTAGTATTCCATTGTATGTATAGATTATATGAACGTTATCCATTCATCCATTGATGGTTATTATTCTACCATTTGGCTGTTGTGTCTAAAGCTACAACAAATACTTCTGCACAAGTATCTGGTTTGAATATGTTTTCAAGTCTTTTGGATGTGCACCCAGGAAGGGAATTTTTGGGCCATGTGATAATTCTATGTTTAAGTTTAGAGGGACCCTCAAACTAATTTCCACAGTACTTGCATCCTTTTTCCCACCAGCAGTGTAGGAGGGGTCTGAATTGTCCCTGTTAGTCCCAATACCTGTTGTTCGATTATAGCCATTTTAGTGGGTATGAATTGGCTTCTTATTGATTGTAGTTTTAATTTGCATTTCTGAATGACTACTGATGTTGACCATCAGCAGTCATTTCCGAGTGCTTTTTGGTTATTGGAATATGTTCTTTGGAGAAACTGATTTAACTTAAAACATTCAAATCAGAGCAGCGCAGGATTTTCCTCTAACAATGCCACCCTTGCATCCTGGCTGTCCGGTGTGCTCTCCCGAGTGAGGGTAGAGCGGGTGACAGAGTCATACCTGGGATTTTGTGCTATTGGCCTCTGCTTTCACCTCCCAAAGGACAATTGTCCACAGCTGGCCACTTGGACTTTGGCCATTTTGCTATGATTATAAACAGTGCTGCTGGGAACATCTCAGACAATTGGCCTCTGCTTGTTTTTGTTTTGGATTGTTTCCTTTGGCTATATTCCTCCAAACAGACTCACCTAGCAGACAAGAGAACTAGTTGTATGGTTCTTCTGTGCTTAGGCAGAGCTTTCTTTAGATGGAAATTTAACGATGCCACTCCCTGGTTTAAACTGCCTTCTCTGGGTTCTCATTGTACCAAGGACAGAGTCATGCTTCCTGCCTCTGATGGCCCTGACTCTCCTCCACTAATGCTGAGCCCCCTGGACTTGGGCTCACACAAACGCCTGGCAAGGAGACAGTGTCACCCAGATCTGTGTCTTGACATAGGTCTGTCCTGTTTAAAAAATGCCTTTCCCCAGTCTACCTGAGATTCCTTACCCGTGGCTAACGCCTTTCCTGGTCTACCTGGGACTCCTTACCCATACCTAAGCTTCCACCCTGGGGATGTCCCCTGCCCTCTGGAGTGTGCTGGGTGTCTCACTGTCCCAGCACTGCCCAGAGTGCACAGAGACCACCACTCCTAGTCCGTCTCCCTTATTTCGAGGGAAATTCCCTGGGGCGGGGACTGGGCTTGCTAACTTGGAATCTCAGACGCTGGCCCAGGGCCTGGCACAAAGCGGGCACTCAGCAAACATTTCCAATGGATCAAAGGAAGAATGAATGGACTGGTCTAGTCTGTGGCTTGATGACCCGACTTAAACATCTGGATTGTTCTATGGCTGTGACAACCATGGGGCAACCAAGGCTGAGTAATCAGAGAACATTCCGGGACTTTTAGTTTTATTAACTTGGTAACTAGTTAGGTTAAATTTTACACTAATGTTACTTGTCTCCTTTTTTAAATTTACATTTATTGTATAAAGAATTTATTTTCTAGCATATGTAGGCTCATCTTATTC
Source organism: Oryctolagus cuniculus (assembly GCF_964237555.1). Taxonomy (NCBI): domain Eukaryota; kingdom Metazoa; phylum Chordata; class Mammalia; order Lagomorpha; family Leporidae; genus Oryctolagus; species Oryctolagus cuniculus. The sequence continues at coordinate 202,605,639 of NC_091432.1, forward strand.
TGGATAGTGTCGCATCTGTTTTGTCAGAAATTGGGCATTTATTTTTTCTAGCTAAACACATAAAAGACTTATTTTCCAGTCTTTTAATATCTACAGCTTGATCCGCTAAAAGGGACCTTAGATTATGGTACGACCTTTTCCAAAGTGGTACCTAGGATTCCCCAAAGTGCTAATTACAATGTAAGATATTGCCGCATCATTGTTCTATGGTATATGCTCTCTATTTTTTTTCTTTTAATGATACAAATTTATTTCTGGAATCTCTGTACTGGTCGCTTTCTTTGGCTTGTGTGTGTTGGCGGGGTCTCTGTGCGTGCGTGTGTGTGTGTGTGTGTGTATGTAAATCCACATAGTTTTGATGGTTGCTGCTATGATACATGTTTTAAAGTCAGGTAAGGGAGTTGCTCCTGCCTCTGGTTTATCACATAGTCTCCTCATGAGAGGATTGGATGCCAGGAGTGTAGCGTGGGTGAGGATTGTAAAAAAGAAAGCAATTTTACAATAAGACTCAGTTTAAGACATTCATGTCCAGTGAAGAGAAAAGATAACCTATAAAGCTTCTAAGTCAGAGCGCCAGACTGTGGGGTCTGAGCTTGCAATCAGCAGAGCCCGGGAGGGCCGGGCTGCTGGCAGAGGTGCTGGGAGGAGCTGGTTTGCTGACGGATCACCTTACCCTCTTCCCTCACCTGCAGAGAGCGAAAGTCCAAGCTTAGTGCAGAACCTGGGAGAAGACCCAGACCTCTTTCTGGGCAACATCTAATGAGGGAGACAGGGCCCAGGTCACCTGAGGGGTGTACCAACTCCTCATCTCCATCAGCTCTCACTCAACTCAACTCACCTCACCTCAACTCCTCAACTCACCTCACCTCAACACCTTGCAGTGCAACACACCCCCACCCACCCAACCCGACCCAACCTAACAGCTCAATCCAACTCACACTTGCTGCGTGCCACGAGTGACTTAAAGGACTGGACAGGGCAGAAGACCTGAGGGCCATGGTATCTCCCTCAAGTGACCAGAGTCACTGACTTCAGGTAGTAGAGAGCTCTTTCCTGGGGCTGGGACTGAGGCTGGGGTGGGCTAGAGTCTGGCTTGCAGGGGCAAGCAAACTGGCCCTGGGCCTCTGTAGGAATAGGGAATCACCTCTCCCGTCACTGAGGGAATCAGATGGGGCCCAGCTCAAGAGCTAACCCCCCCCACACAAGGTGCCTGTGGCCAGCCTCCTCCTGAAGTCGCCCCTGTTGTGTCCACTCTGAAAGTGGAATTGAACTAGTCTCCTTCTAGGCCTGCAGGCCGCTCCAGCGGCTCACTCTGCTGTATGTTATTGTGGTGGGGAATTCTTGTAGTTCTTGACCACTTCTTCCATTATTCCTGGCACAAGTGACAGAAGCAGGTGTTGAGTCAGTCTGGTGCACGCCCATTTTCCAGGTTTTCACTGCTTTCTCCAGAAAGCCCATGGTCATTGGCACTCCCGGCAAGAGTAAAGGAGAAGGCACGGTCCACCCTGCCTTGCCCACTGCTGCTCCTTCTCTCACCAGAAGCCAGAAGTGCAGCAGCTAAAGGGACAATGCCTTGGTCAGGTGGGGCTGAGGATCCCCTTCCACCCTGCTTTGTTCACCCACTTTGCGTGTGCCGTGGGGTCGGCTAGAAGAGAAGGGGATTCGTGTGTGACAGCTCAGGTCACTGGCCTTGGGGCCCTCTCCCCTGGGGGCCCCTTAGAGCTTACTTGAGGATTCCATGGGAACCCTGGGCCTGGCCTTCATCCATCAGGGGTGAGGTCCAGCCTCCGCTGGGTTCTCAAAGTTCCCGGTTGACTTCTAAGGCGAGGACAGCACACCCTTTCCAAGGGGGTGAGTCTGAGGTCCAGAGAGGAGCAGCCCTTATCCGTGGTCGTGAGACACAGGTGGCAGCCGGGGGAGAGCCTGGGGAGGTGCAGCTGATGTCCATGAACCATGGGACCCAAGGTCCTGGGTTCAAATCTCAGCTCTGCCACTTGCCCTGGAGTGACTTGGACCTGTCACTGCTCTCAGCCTCATCTGTAAACAGGGACAGTAATCCCAACTGGCAGAATCCCTGAGACAAGCATGAGGCTTGTCACCAGTGGCCTCATTCGGGCCCTCCTTGCCTCTCTGCTCCCACATCACTGTGGGTTCCCCGAGGGTGGGAATGCTGGCTTATTTATCCACGTTTCCCCAGCATCCGACGCGGCACCAAATGGACACAATGAGCACTTGAGTACGTTAATGAATGAGTCATTCAAAGCCTGGGCCTGTGGAGATCTTAGTGAAAACCCAGTGCGTGAACCCTTGACCGTGTAGAGGCTGTGTGTGCCTCCAGCCCCACTGGAAGACCACCCTGCTGCCATCCACTGCCATGGACAACCAAGGAGCCGAATAGGGCACTAGCCGGGGCTATAGCATACATAGAAATATATCGATATAGATACAGAGTGCTTTAACATTTTTTTAAAGATTTATTTATTTCTTTGAAAGTCAGAGTTCGAGAGAGATTGAGAGAGGAAGAGGAGATCTTCTATCTGCTGTTTTATTCCCTAAGTGACCACAATGGCCAAGGCTGGGTCTGGCTGAACCCAGGAGCCAGGAGCTTCACCCAGGTCTCCCATGTGGGTGTTAGGGGCCCAAGCATTTGGGCCATCTTCTGTTGCTTTCCCAGGTGCATTAGCGGGGAGCTGGATTGGAAGTGGAACAGCCAAGACTTGAACCCATGCCCATATGGGATGCCCATGTTGCAGGGGGCCACTTTACCAGCTAAGCCACAACACGGCCCTTAGAGTACTTTCCTGGAAGGAAAAATGAAGATTTGCTTTTTCAATGCTAGAAGACTGTGACCATTCCATCCACAGGGGATGGAGAGGCGGAGATCCCACTGATACCAAATTCACCGGCGTTTGTGCAATTTCAACAACGTCACACATGGGACTCCCTCCCTCTGAAATTGGCTCATCAGCTGCTTCTGCACCTCTAGTCGTGCCATCGTAGGGATGGCTGTCCCTGTCCTTGTCCCAGGTAGGGAAAGTGACCAGTTCAAGGTGACAATGAAGCTGGCAGCAGGGGCAGGCCTGGAGTGAGTGAGAGCACCTAGACCAGTGCTCTGGGGATCAGAGAGCTGCCCATGGTCTCAGCCAGACAGCAAGACTAGGATTCCTGCTAATAGTGGTAGAGTACTTTCACTGTGTCAGTCACGGCTGTAATATCTAGATGCATGTGTGTGCAGAATAAGAGGGTACCGGGGCCGGCGCTGTGGCGTAGCGGGTAAAGCCGCTGCCTGCAGTGCCGGCATCCCATTTGGGCGCCAGTTCGAGTTCCGGCTGCTCCACTTCCAATCCAGTGCTCTGCTATGGCCTGGGAAAGCAGTGGAAGATGGCCCAAGTCCTTGGGTCCCTGCACCCATGTGGGAGACCTGGAAGATGCTCCTGGCTCCTGGCTTTGGATTGGCCCAGCTCTGGCCATAGTGGCCATCTAGGGAGTGAACCAGCAGATGGAAGACCTCTCTGTAACTCTACCTTTCAAATAAATAAATAAATCTTAAAAAAAAAAAAGAATATGAAGGTAGTTCAGAAAGTGCCTGGAAGTGGGATTAAAAGATAAATTTATTTTAGAGAAAAAAAACTTCGTTTTTCCCTAACAGACATTTTCCGTGAACTCTTTGAGGATGTCTTATATATGTATATGTATATTTTATATGCACATACATTTTATGCCATATGTGTGTGTGAGCCTGAACGTCTGTGCTTACAGTCAACGGACTTCATTCTCACAATAGCCCGGCAAAGAGAAACTCAGTTACAATGTTACAATTCGATAGCAGCACACAAGATCTGTCTCCAGGTCTCCACTCTCTCTGTCCTGCAGCCCACCCCCCGGTGCTGTAGTCACAGTAGTCCCCCAGCTCCTAGCTCCTCAAACGGTCCACGGGCCGGCAGCCCCAGTACCACCTGTGATTCTGGTAGAGCTGCAGACTCTTCATTCCCTCCTGCAAACCCAGCAAATCCGAGCCTGCATTCTCATGAGGTCCTGAGCCACACTCCAGGGTACCCCCTGCTTAAGACCCTTTGTTGTCTTCCACATCCCAACCGGCAGCACCTGTGACCGCCATGGCAGCAGGGCACGGAGGTTGCAGGTGGAAGTAAGGCTGATATCTGTGGCCTTAGAAGAGGGAGGCAGACGAGGGGGCCACTGCGGGCAGATGTTAGGATGGGACTGGCCTTCTCGGCAGCCTTGGAACACCGGGCAAGGAGCCACGAGCCAAGGAAGCTGAGGAGCCTGTGGAAGCTGGAAGAAGCTTCTAGAAGGATGCACGGTGCATTGCTACCTTGATTTCTAACCCAAGTAAGCCCTGCGCTGGGCCCCTGACCCCCGGCATGGAAGACTGTGAATGTGGCGCTAAGCTTGTGGGAGTTTGTTCTGGAAGCAGTCGGCGATGCAGACAGCAGCCTACCCCAAAACGCAGTGCACTAGGTGAGAGTCTGCCCTCATGTCAGCATCTCCCTCTCTCCAACCTGGTCTCAGACCACACAGAGCTGCCAAGGGTTCTTCTCCGCTGTAGCTCTGTACCTGGCACCTGCCCATGGCAGGTACTCGGGCAGTGCTTGTCAAAGGAATAGCCCAGTGGTGGAGCCCTGCCACACCCAGGGGCTGCTGATAGCAGGAGGCGGATATGGCGACAGGGAGGGAGGCTCTTCCTCTGCCTCGGGACCATCCCTGACCACTCTGGGCCTCAGTTTCCCCGTCTGGCCAGGCAAACCCCCGAGGCGCGAGTGTTAGTGAGAACATTGCAGGACGTCTGTGTTCGGTTCGGCCACACCTGGCAGCAGTTGGCAGCAGTGATGGGTCTCAGCCGTGCTCAGCCCTTGTTCATCCCACTGCTGGCCTCCCTCCCTGGCATCCCATTCATGAGCTGGGCCACAGAACTGCCCAACAAGTGCGTGCATTGGTACAAAACAGAAATGACAGCTGCTTGCTCTCCCTGCCCAGCTAAGTTGCCAAATTACTCACTCTCCCACAGAAAGAAAAAAGGCAGAGAAAAAAAGAAACTATTTCTCCTTGCACAGTCTTTCCATGTGATACGTTTTCTAATTTTGTTTCAGGTTTAACCGTAGCGTCCCTCCCCCCACCCCCCCGCACCTTTTAGGACATGAGCTGCATGGTTTGGCTATGGATTGATTTGGTTTGGTTTGGGTATGAGAAGTAGCATGATTTGGTTTGTTTAACGTTGCCAAGGGTGGCTGATATCCGATCACAGAGGAGTGGCTTCGTTTTCTCTGTTGCGGTCGGATGGCTGCATAGCCTTGGTTTCGTGGTCAGGAGCGCCTGGTTCTAGGCCTGGCCGCAGGAGCTTGGCCAAGTCATTGGCAGGCTCTGGACTCAGAAAACGTGCCGAGTGAGGGCAAGGCTGGCTCCCCACAGAAAGGCGTGGCTGGCTTGGAAAGAAATGGTTGTGAGCCCCATTGCTAAGAGTGGTTCTGTTTGAGAAATGGGAGGATCTGGTTTGTATCTATCAGCAGCTTGTTTGTTTATTATTTATCTGTTCAGAAAGGCAGAGAGAGCCAAGATCTTCCACCCACTCCTTTATTCCCCAAATGCCTGCAACAGCCAGGGCTGGACTAGGCTGAGTGAGGAGCCAGGAACTCAATCCTGGGTTCTCACGTGGCTGGCAGGGACCCTAGTACTAGAGCCATCCCCCGCTGCCTCCCGGGATGGGCGTTAGCAGGAAGCTGGACTGGAGGGTGAGCTGGGACTCTGACCTGGAATGTAGGCATCCCAACTCATGGCTTAACTGTTGCCCCCAATGTCCACGGCCGCCACAGTGTTTGTTATCTCTGCACTGTGGTTCTAGTACGTGGGATGGCGGAGCAGCTTTTAGTACTGCCGGGAAAGAACACTGGAGCTTTTGCTTTAAAGAAATTTGTTCTGCGGCCAGGCATTGTGGCTCAGTGGTTGGGCCATGGCTCAGGCTGCTCACACCCCATATCAGAGTGATCGGGTTCAAGTCTCGGCTCCTCCACTTCCTATCTCACTTCCTGCTCAGGCAGGCAGGCAGCAGGCAATGGCTCAAGTACTTTAGTCCCTGTCGCCATGTGTGAGACCCCCATGGAGTTCCGGGCTCCTGGCTCTGGCCTGGCCCAGCTCTCACTGTTGTGGGCATTGTGAACCAGTGGATGCGAGATCGATCGATTGATCTTCCCCCCACCCGCCTTTCAAATAAGAATAAGTAGATAAGTAAATAAGTAAGTTTTTAAAAACTTTTTTAAAAGGAATCAGGCCTGTCCCTGCCTGTCTTGCTTGTGATCTCTCTCTTGCAGCCCCAGCCCCTCAGGCTCCTGGCCTGCGTGGGGTCACTCCGTGGACCATTGCAGCAGCCCCCTTGCCAGTGGGAGCTCTCCTCTCACTCACCTCCAGCTCAGCTTCCCACTGAAATCCGAGAGGCCCGTTTAAAACACAGGCCCCATCATGTCACATGCCCTCTTCCTATGCATCCGCGTGTTCCACCGTAGCACAATAAACTCCCCCCTCCTTGGGCTGAAGCTCCAGGCCTCTTCCCTTCTCACATCACTCCCGGCCCTGGCTCCAGCCGCCCCGAGCTGCTTGCTGATCTCAGAATTCACTGTGCACGTTCCCGTCTCCCTTAGCCCGGCCTAGGGGAATGGTCTCCCTGCCCCCGTGAGTCTCCATTCACCTTTTTTTGTCTTATAGACTTGCTACAGCACCTGAGAGCTTGCTAGCAATGCAGAGAGCCAGGTCCTGCCCTGGGCCTACAGCGTCAGAATCCATACTTGAACCAGGCCCCGGGAAGGTGTGTTATGCTAACGTGAGGGCAGCAGTACTTTGTGGCATGGTGGGTACGCACGGGGACTGTGGGCTCTGCACGTACTAGCTGGTGACCCTGGACAGTCTGCCAGTCCTCATCTTCCCTAGGATCATGAGAGCACCTACCCCAGACTTCCTCTGATATGCAAATGAAGTAACAGCCTCGAAGCTCTCAGCACAGTGCCTGAGACATGCTAAGTCCCCAATCAGACGTGGTGGCCATGGTCATGGGTTCAATCCCAGTGCTAGTTGGTGTTATCCGTAAACCTTCTGGTGGCCTCTCCCAGCCTCTTCTGTATCTGGTTCATTCGATCAGGGGTCAGAATGTGTTTGCCAGTCAATGTCAAGGTGGACAGAGGCCTGGGACAATGTCATTCATCTTTGGAGTTCAGAGTGGTTGACTCGCAGTGGAGGGAGATGAGCAACCGTAATCCAGTGTGGGAAAGGTGCAGTGTAGCTAAACGTGGACTTGGCCAGGGTAGATGGGCAGAGCAGGATAATTCCAGAGCTCCGGCCTTGGTAGCACAGCCGTTCTGCCCAGTGTAGCCTTGCAGGGTTTTCATCCACCTGTTTGTTCTCTCACTTTTACGTACTGGTTGTTTCCTGGGTGCCTAACAAGCTGGGCTTGGTTCCTGCCCTCAAGGAGCCTGCAGTCTAATGGGGACACCAGCACCCAGTGAAGAGTGTATGAAAAAAGTGAAGAGTGCCAGCAAGCCCCAAAAGCACATTCCTGGGCACTGCTTGGCACCGGGCGGGGGCAGGAAGTGCCCCCCGAGGAGGCACACTTCCAAGGAGATCTGAGGAGTGAGTGAGGCAGCTGGGAAGGGGTGCGGGCTGGGGGGTTGGAAGGGAAGTGGAATGTTTTGGAGAGAAGGAATAGGGTGAGGAGAGGGTTGCAGAAGCCGCCTGCCTGTGGCTGGGGCCTGGGGAGAGTCTCTGGCAGGAAAGCAGAAGCTCCACCCGGTAGTTGCTCTCCCTGGCCTGGCCCCGGCTGAGCGTCTTGGCTTTCCAGGGTCCATCGGGTCCCGCATGGCGTTCATCGCCCAGGGCCCCGGGCTGGGCAGAGTGCAGGGTAGGACTCCCGACTCTGCTGGTTCCTGCTCCTGCCTCTGCTACGGGACAGTGACTTATCCTGGGCCGGGGAACAAGGGCTCCTCCTCTGTGTGACCCGAACGCCAGGAGTTATGAGACTTGCTGCCATGTTAGGGAAGCAGGGCCCCAGTGAGGTGTCCCGAGCCAGCGCGAAGAGCTCCTGGTTCTGCCTGGGCTGCCCGGAGCCTCCCAGGCCATCAGGCTGCCAGGTCAAGAGGCAGTGAAGGTCAAGTGAGGCAAGGATTCTGGGAAGCGCCCTTGGCAGTGAGCTGGCACCCAGCCCTGGCTTTGCCACACTCTCGACTCTGCAGGGAAGGGGCTCCGCCAGCTCCAGGATGATGTCTTCACACCGTCTGCCCCTTCCTGGGTCTCCGTAGGGAGAATGTGCTTCCGTAACCACAATGTGGAATCCCCTGGCCGAAAAACAGGGGGGAGGTGTTGGGACAGATAACGTGGGGGTGGGGGTGGAGTACGGAGGGGAGCGGTCCCTCCAGCAATGGTTGCACAAGTGCCGTGTGCCTGATGCACGGCTGCCCTCTTGTCCAAGCCGTTCCTTTGCTGCTTCTTAGACTTGGGTGTGCTCGCGGTTCTTGGCTGCGTGACAGTGGCCTGCAAAGAGCCACATTGTTTATTTCCTGGAGCATCTATTCTACCCAGCAGTTGGTAAGTTTGGGTAAGGACATTAGTAACAACTGGGGAATAATCTAGAACATTTTTATTGTATCAAAAGAAAAAAACACGCATATGGTAGGGAGTGGTTGTGAAACCAGACATGCTCTTCATTACGATCTGGGGAGTCTTTAACGCCAATTCAGAATCCTGGGAGCCCTTGGGCCAAATCCAGGCCTACGGTGTAGGTACCCACTCTCTAGGATGCTAGGATGCTTTGGTGGAGACGATGTCACATAGAGAATTGAGGTCCCTAACTTGTGTACGTGTTGGGGCGGGGGAGGAGAGCTCAGAATTACTGCAAAGCAAGACAGAACCCATTCTTGGGTAACCATTGCCTCCAACAGGGAGATACCTAGTGTGTGTGTGTGTGTGTGTGTGTGTGTGTAGGGGATCTTAGTGTTTTAATATTGACAAGGTGGAGGTGGGGGTCACTCCTGTGCAAAGCTCCTGTCCTAGAGTTGTCAACTCTGTGAGAGAAAGAACTTGTCTCTCTCTGTCACTGCTGCATCCCCAGTGTCTGGAACGATGCCTGTCTTACAGCAATGGTCAGTGACTAGAAGAGTGAGTGTGTGAGTGTGTGTGTGTACGTGTGTGTGTGTGCACAGCAACAAGAAGCTTTCATCTCAGCCTGCATTTACCTTCCCAGAAGTACGTGTGTGTGTGTGTGTGTGTGTGTGTGGCTGCGCCAGCCTGGGAAGCTTGGGTGGAATGTGAAAAATGCCGTTCATGCATTATGCATGTAGGAGACTGGCCAGTCTTGCTGAAGTTCAAGATTTCTAAGAATCGCCCTTTGGAGGCAGCCTCCTACCCGGTGTGGTCCAGGCTGCCCGGTGGCTTCTTGTGGACAAAGGCGCCGTTCACCTTTCATGTACCCTGGACAGCTCGGCCGGCCCCCGTGCCTTCACTCTCACAGGGCCCGTAGTGCCCCGCCCCTCGCCAACGCCTCGCTTCCATTGGAAGCCGCTGTGAACCTGGGGGAAATCACCTCTTCTAGCTCTCCTGGGTTACGGACTGGAAGATGGAGGTCCAGCGAGAACCAGGGGCTTGTTTGGAGTCACAGGAGAGGATGAGCGGTGCTGGAGCTGTGTCCTCTGATGTCCAGCTGGGTGCATCCTAGCACTGCCTGGCCACAGTGGTGGCGCCAGTGTGCACAATCTCAGGCTGGGCCTGGCAGGGCGTGGGGTTCGTGTGAGCTTTGAAATCATCAGATGGACTTCAAATCCCAGTTCACGCCTTACTGGCTTGGTGGCTTGGGCACTTGGCTCAGAAGGAACATTGGTATTCTTCATCTGGACTGAGGTGTAGCAAAAGTCCTGCCTCCTGGGACAGATTGGGACACTTGGCAGAGAGCTCCGAGGAGCATGCCAAGCTCAGCCTGGGGACAGCAGGTGCTTGGTGAGGGAGAGCTCTCCCCAGGCCACGGACCTCACCCTCTACACAGCAGCATCGCTGGGGAGCTTTGGGGCAGTCCTGGGGCCCGGGCCTGGGCCTCAGCCGTAGGGATTCTGCTCGGGTGGGGTCCGGCTCCAGTATTCCAAACCCTCCAGGTCACTCTGCCACCCAGGCGGGGCTGAGGAGCCCAGTGCTAGGACACTCATGCCGGTCCTGTTCACTCTGAACGTGCAGCATGAGCGGCGCCAGGTGCGCTGGGGCTGGGACTTGTTGGTCATCTGTGGATGAGTGAACGATCAGAGTGGGCTTGGCTCCTGCTGTCCACCCTGCGCTGCTGCCCTGAAAGCTGTACTGCCCAGTCCATGATTAGATGGGGAAACTGAGGCTCAGAGAGGTTAGCGAACGTGCCCAAGGTCACCCAGCAGGCAAGGGACTTGCTGCGGGGCTGCCTGTTGCCGAATTCTGGGTCCTTCTCCTGGCACCGAGCTAAGCCCGGCTCATCCTCCCGCCTGGCTCAGTGTCTGGTCCAGGTAGCAGGCATCTCCTGGGTTCTCATCTCGGAAGGTCTGAGGGCCCCTCACATTATTCTGGTGGGGTGAGGGGCAGCGGTCCACAGGCCTCCTCCTGCACACATTCAGAGACCATCAAGCTATACTTTCTTTCTTTCTTTCTTTCTTTTTTTTTTTTTTTTTTTTTTGACAGGCAGAGTGGACAGTGAGAGAGAGAGACAGAGAGAAAGGTCTTCTTTTTGCCGTTGGTCACCCTCCAATGGCCGCCACGGCCTGCAACCGGCACATCGCGCTGATCCGAAGCCAGGAGCCAGGTGCTTCCCCTGGTCTCCCATGCAGGTGCAGGGCCCAAAGACTTGGGCCATCCTCCACTGCCCTCCCGGGCCATAGCTGAGAGCTGGCCTGGAAGAGGGGCAACCGGGACAGAATCCGGTGTCCCGACCGGGACTAGAACCCGGTGTGCCGGCGCCACAAGGCAGAGGATTAGCTTATTGAGCCGGGGCGCCGAACCAAGCTATACCTTCATCAACATTAAACAAGAGTCAGCTTGTTGCCAAATATGACCTCAGGGTCCCCAGCTGTTCCAGCTGTTCCCTTAAACTCCTGCCCCTCTTCAAAGCTGAGAGGGGCTCCAGCATCCTGCAGAGAGAAGACTGAGCCAGGATGTTTGATAACGACTAGAGCACATGTTTCTTAGGGTGTTTATTTCCCTTGACAGCACCCAGGTTGCTACTGGTGGGCCACAGCCCCCCACGGCACGCTCAGAGGCAGCCACTCCTACAGTGGGCACTGAGTGTGCACCAGGCCTGGCCTTCTTCAGGGTCCCTGGCGAGAGTGGCCTGGAGGGTTCTTTAGGAATATCACGGCGTGCTACGGGCACCAGGGCAGTGCACCACTGGTCTGGGCCTCGGGCTCTCCTCTAGGGACTTTGAAGTGGGTGTCCTCTGTGCTCCCTCTTTCCAGTCCTGATCCCTCACCAGCCTGGCTGGGAGCAGGCGGGATTTCACGGTGCCTGCCGAAGCCATGAGCTCATTCTGCCCAGGCTGCTCCTCGGCCCTGGCTGCGTTCACACAAGCTCATCTGTTGGGCCGCCCCGGGCCGTTCTCAGGGCAGCGCGATGTTGCCCAGGGCATCACGTGCCAAGTGCCGAGAGACTGCAGGAAAGTATGTCTCCTGCCGCTGCCAACCGCCCGCCTTCGCTCCACATTCCACAGCGCCCCGGGGCCACTGTCTCGGGCGCTCACCCGCCAGGGGCAGCCGTTGGGGATGGAGTGGCGATTCCTCCTAAAATGGTCAGCTGCAGCCATCCTCCCTTGCGGCTACCGCGTGTGTCTCAGTTCCCGTGGCTTGGCGGTGAAAGCTCTCCACGATCGGACTGTGCTCTCCTGGGTGAAAAAGGGATGAAGTTGAACGACCTGGAAAGTCCCAACCATTGCAGTGACCAGCTCTGCCTGCAGCCTCAGTCTGCCCATCTGAGAAATGGGCCAGCCACAGCCCCCACCCATGAGTGTCCAAAAGGAGTGAGTGCCTGATGTCAGTATAATGTCTCAAAAGCTGTGTCTCTCAGGACCACAATTCCGTCTCTGCTCTACTGTGGGAGGTTTCCTAAAGACCCAGTTTCTCCCACCCCTGGAGCCCCTGGCATACCCCTGAGTCCTGCCCCTGGGGTTGGCTTCTGCTCGGCCCACTCCGCATTGGCCCGTGTGCAAAGCCTTCCAGTCCTATCTCAGTTGCCCCCTCCTTCAGGCTCCCTGCCTGGACCCCCACAGTGGGCAAGGATTCCCTCCTCACCCCTTTAAGCCCCTGCAGACTTTGGCCTGCCCTTGTATTACGGCCCTGAGCTCAGGCCCCTGTGTCAGGGCGTACTTGGTATTTCGTAGGCTGAGAACTAGCTGGGGACCAATGTCCTCACCTTCATCCTCCTCATTCTTCATCCTTAGCCCTGGCCCAGGGCCAAGTGTAGACAAGGTCGACCAGTGGCTGCTGGCTGTGGGACCAGGAGAGCGTGTGTGGTGGGGAGGTGTGCTCCCTCTGCCCATCCTGGGGTCCAGCTGGGATGGAGAGCAGCTCTTCAGAGATTTTATGGATCACGTAGCATCAGCCAGGCCAAAGAAAGTTCCAAGAAACACCCGGGAGATGCTTCTTAGAAAAGCCAGGGACTGCAGCACCTCTCAGTTCCCTCCACCACGTGGGAAAGTCGGGAGTCTCTTTTGCTCCCAGGACCTGGAGGGCCTGCCTACCCCATCCCATTTTCCCTGGTGCCCCGGCTCAGGCTCTAGCACCCAGAGAGGCTGTGAGCAGCCTCCCTGGGACCCACAGCCAAACCTCAGGTGCCTCCAGTGTGTGCCAGGGCAGGGAGGGGGATGCATCTGTGGCCCACTGCCCCCGACATGGAGGCGGCTAGAGTCGGCTCTGGAGGGTGAGAAGCTGGGGCAGGGGTGTCTGTGTGTGAGAGAGGTGGTCCCAGCCCAGCCGGTGGGGAAGAGCCGAGGGCGGCTGTTTTGCAGAGATCAGCTCATTCCCAGAGCTCCCAGTTAGCATCCAGTCTTTGTGTGGGATCTGCACCTCTACTGTGGGACCAGGTGAGCCCTGGGCTATGACACCGACAAAGCTGGATGGCACAGGTGCGGTTGGCATTCCTGAGCGTTCTTTATGGCGGACGGCAGCGGGTGTGGTGTGTGGAGACGGGCTTCTTGTCCACTGCCCACTCGGTTCATGCATTCACTCACGTAGGCACCTTTGTCCACATGGCCATCAGATGCTCCGTGTGTGCTGTCCCCAGGTGCAGCCCTGTGTAAGGCAGGGGACATTGGGGCCACAGGAAGTGGAAAGTGCCGCCTGCCGCCTGAGGGGCACGGGCAGGTGAACAGATAATAATAACAAAGGGGGTAAATCCGAGTTTCCTGGGCGCTCACAGGGAGGGGTCCTACCGAGATGGCTGTCACATGGCCAGATGTGTCCCTCTCTGTGACCCCCGTGCCTGGCCTCCCTTTTACTCAGAGGACGCCACCGTAGCACAGCGGGGCTCCAAGCTGAGTGTGCATCAGAGCCATCTGGGGCTGCTGGGCCTACCCAGAGGCTCTGTTGAGTGGGTCTGGGCTGCTTCCTGGGACTTCGTGTCTCCAGCAAGTCCCCAGGTGCTGCCGCTGGTGGTCCGGGAACCACACTGGGAGAACCAGGGAGTCCTGGGTAAGCAGATGGGCTTGGACCTCCTCGGGAGTGAGAGCACCTTTGTGAGTGTTAAAGACCCCGCCCTGCTCACCACGTGGGCAGTGCTGGGCACACACCGAGCACGTGGTGGCGCCTTGGTTTCATAGGCTGCTGTAACAATGTCCACACACCTTGTGGCTGAAAACCACGGGATCTCTTCCTGCAACAGCTCTGGAGGCCAGAGGTCAGAGGTCAAGGTGCCAGCAAGGTCAAGTTCCCTCTGCAGGCTCTGGGGGAGAGAAGTTCCTTGCCTCTCCCGGCCCCTGGAGGCTGCCAGCATCTTTTGACTTGGGGCTGCAACCGTGCAGTTTCTGCCTGCGTGGTCCCATTGCCTCCTCCTGTGCTGTCAGATCACCCCCCCACCCCCCCACGCAGGACTGCCATATAACAGCACTTGGCAGTGGATTTGGGGCCCATCCAGCTAATCCGGGATGATCTCCTTAGTTGCAGATTCTTAATGCCAGCTGCAAAGACTTTCCACACAAGATAACATCACAGGCTCTGGGGGTTTGGACATGGACGTGTCTTTTCCAGGATCACCATTCAGTATCCCCGGAGGGAACAGGGGCCGTAATTATTCATATTGTTGACTTGTTGTTTCTTCGAGCAGCTGTAGTTGAGCCTGATCCATGGCTTCCATGGGAGGAAGCTATTTCCTGGGCTCCAGCTGCTGGTTGGCCCTGCTGTCCTCAACACAACCCCCTCCCAGGCTGGGGCAGGGAAGTCTGCTCAGGAAGCCACCCTGGCCACGTGACAGCCCTGCAGCTGATCTGAGATAAACACCGGTTCTGGTCCCCAGGCCCCACTCTGGAGCCCTCTGTTTGTGTTAATTGCTCCTTATGAGGGTAAGCTGTGCTCGACAAACCATTTTCACATCCAGAACTGTACTTGACCCTCACAGCAAACGAGAAGGGAGGTTGTATCACCCCACTTTGCAGGTGAGAAAACTGAGATTCAAAGGGGGAAACTGTACACAGCTATCTCTCCTGGGAATTCCAGACAGGTGTTCACAGGACGGAAGAGAGGGCCAACATCACTGATAATGATAGCTGGCACTAAGCTTCATTCAATGCATGCTGTTATTAAGGCCTGTGCTCAGTGCTTTGTGTCTGACATCTCAGGTCATCTTCAAAACTCTGACCCAAAGCAGGTGGTGTTATTCCTGTGTTCAATACGTAGACGCGGGGGTAGGTTTAGCTCAGGGGTTAAGATGCCGCTTGGGAGGCCCACATCACGTTCACATCAAGTTCAAGTTCCAGCTCTGGCCCTGGTTCCAGCTTCCTGCAAATATTCACTTTGGGAGGCAGCAGGTGATGGCTCAAGTGGTTGGGTTCTTGCTACCTGTGTGGGAGACCTGGATTGAGTGCCAGACTCGCACCTCTGGCCTGACACAGCCTCAGTGGTTGTGGGCATTTGTGGAACGAACAAGCAGATTGAAGAGCTCTCTCTCTCTCTCTCTCTCTCTCTTTCAAATAAAATAAATGAAAAATTTTTTAAATGTATAAACCAAGGCTCAGAAAGGCCAATTATCTTGTCCAAAGTCGCACAGCTTTGACGTGCAGCTCAGGGCTTAGACGCAGAGCTGGCTGAGTGTTTCTGACACCAGGTTGCTCAGGGATCCATCTCCTAACTGAAAAAGTAGCAGATCAGCCAAGCTAAGAACAGTGGCCAGCAGGACCAGCCCCTCTGCCCTCCCAGAACTGATCGGAGGACGAAGGCCAGGAGAAGCCGCCTGTCGCTGTCAGCGGGCGGCGTGGGGCTGAGGGTTGACCCAGAGCCACAGGACAGCCTGGGCAGGGCCCTGGGAGTGGAGAGGCCACCACATCTGAGCTCCCTGAGGGCCGGGCCGGCGTGCTTCATTGGGGGCTGGTGCTGCCTTCCTGGGGAGGAGCAGACGGGGACTCGGCCCCTGCCATCGAGCAGATGAGAGTTTGAAGTTGCCACTTCTGGGACTTGACTACTGTGTGTGCTTGGGCAAGTGACTCACCTTCTCTGTGCTGCAGTTGCCTCGTCCTGTCAATCAGGAGCAGTGAGTGTGGGGTTCCTGGGAAGAGTTCAGGGGCTGGGATTAGCACCACCTGGGACCTTGTGCAAACTCCCCGTGCCTGGGCCATGCCTGAACCAACTGCATCAGCATTTGGGGGGCTGGGGCCTGGGGTCTGGGGCATTCTTGTATTTCAACAAATCTGCCCAGGGTCAAGAGCTGCTGCCGTGCAGGTGAAGCACCCTGCCCCCAGGGCCTGCTCAGGGCTTGGGAGACACGAGCTGCTGTTGGGGTTCACTCGCACACGCACGAGACAAACGCTTAACCGCGTACCTCCTTGTGCCAGCTCCGCACGGCAGCTGCCTCTGTTTATTTGTGGACTGTCTCCAGCATCGCTTTGGGGAGTGACACTTTGGGAAGACGCGACCCCAAGTCCGGCATTCTAGGTCAAGTGGGCAGGCGCAGAAAGAGGATAACATGGAAACTGTGTGTGAACAGGGCCGTCAGGGGTCTCCAGGCCAATGAGGGGGCAGCGAAGGAGGACAGAGTGGGCTGAGGGAGTTCTGACGTGCCCTGGGTGACATCCGGCCCCGCAGGCCGCGTGGAACCACCACCTTTGCTGGCTGTGTTCAGCTGCAGAACCCCGTCTTCACATGAGCCGTGATCGGGACCCCACGTGATAGACCACTTAGGTCTGAGTTGCTGGCGTGGGAGTGGGTAGGAGGCTCGCGGACGAGAATGAAGGAGTGTGTGTGTGGGCTGGGTGTGGGTGAAGGTGCATGCACTGGGGGCAATGCGAGTGTTTGATGTGTGTGTATACACCTGCGTGTGTGCTCACGGGTGTGAGTGTACAAGGGGTCTTCAGAAAGTTCATGGGAAATGTGTATTAGGAAAAAATTCTGCATGGATTTCAAAATTTCTGCACCAAGATAAACTCTCTTAATTTGATTTTTCCACAAACTCTATGAAGTGCCCTCGTGTGTGCGAACAGCAGTATGTGTGAGTGTGTGAGTGTGCATGCCGTAGGGGGCCAAGGGGCGGGGCCTCTCCTGCCCCTCAAGGCTCTGCCCCAGCCCCGACAGTGCCAGCTGAACCCTCTGTCCAGCTGTCTATCCTGGCCCTGCCTGTCCTGCCCACCGCAGGTGCGTGTCCCCTTGGAATGGATGCCCAGCCTGGCAGTGCTCAGGAGCCAAGACTGGCCGGGCTCTTCCCTCTGCAGGCCGCCGCCTGTTCCCACCCAGTGGCCATCACCTGCCCCCAGCAGGCCCCTTCTCCCCCGTGCAGAGCCGCCTGCGGGCGGGCGGTGACTCACTTCAGTTGATGTCAGCCTTGGGAGTCGGGGCCCTCGGCACACTCAAAGGGCCTTTGTTCCCCACATGGAGGAGCAGAGTCCAGAAACCAAGCCTTGAGTGCACAGCAAAACTCCCCTCAGAGGCCCCCGCTGCTCCCGGCTGCCTGCACCTGCCAGCCTGCACTGGGCCACCTGCCCCACGAGGGTGCTGAGTGGCTCAGTACACAGGCTCCTGAAAGGCCCCCATGGAGGCAGACGGCAGGACCTCGTGTTCTTCCTGAGGTTCTGGGGCTGCTCATGCAATGTGGCTAGCCTCTGCCAGGCCCCCAGGGCTGGTGTGCAGATGTGTGTGTGTATGCGTACACACACACATGTGCATAGGGGTTGGCAGTGAGCAGGCCCAGGTGACAGAATGAGGGAGTCATCCCATGTTCGCCCTGGGCTAAGCCCCTGAGTTGCTCGGTCTCTGGGCCTTTTAATCCAACTGCGTTCCTTCTTCCCTGGCTAACAGTTGGAGGGGTGGTGGGGCTGCACCAAGGTGATGTGTGCTGGGAACCTGAGAGTGCCCGGGCCTTGGGCAGCACCAGTCACGTGAGTGAGGACTCATGCCATTTGCCGGGTGCTCACTCTGAGCCAGACTGGGTGCTGAGCGCAGTCCTCGCTGTGCCATCTGTCCCGGCAGTGGTGCTGGGAGCCAGGTCCCCCCACTGCTGCACTTACACATCAGGAGTCTGAAGCTCAGAGATGTGGAGTGGCCAGCCCAGGGTCACACAGCCGTGAGAGGCAGAGCCAGGCCTCACGTTCTGGTCTGGGGCTAAAGCCCGGGGAGTAAGCCTTTACCTGTGTTGTCAGCTGTGAGAAGCATCAGTCTCCCCAGGCCAGACCCCAGAAGACTCTGACTTTGTAGGGCCAGGTGGGAGGGGCTTCCCGCATGACTCTGATATCTATGTGGCTGGAGCCAGAACCTTCATACCGTGCCATCCCCACCGTGTCTGGTCCGTCTAAATCCCGACTAATCGCTTATGAACCTCATGGTCTGGGACCAGCAATTGAACTCCAAGCCTCAGCTTTCTGACCTATAAAGTAGGAATAATACTATCATCTACCCAACAGAGAGTCAAGTGTAAGGGTGACCTAGTTGGTGAAAAACTTTTTTTTTAAGAAGTATTTTATTTATTTGAAAGGCAGAGTTAGAGAGAAAGAGAGAGAGAGAGAGACAGACGGATCTTCCAACTGCTGGTTCACTCCCCAAGTGGTCACAACAGCCAGGACTGAGCCAGGCTGAAGCAGGAACCAGGATCTCCATCTGGGTCTCCCACGTGGATGGCAGGGACCCCAGCACATAGGCCATCTTCCACTGCTTGCCCAGGCACATTAGCAGGGAGCTGGATGGGAAGTGGAGCAGCTGGGACTCAAAGCAGCACTCATAAGGGTCTCGGAAGGCAGCTTCACCGGCTGTGCCACAGTGCTGGCCCCAGTGTAGAAAACTCTTTGAATAGTGCATGGTGTGCAGCAGGTTTTAGCGCTGGTGCTGTTGTTTCTCGTCACCCAGTTCACCTGTAGGCCACCCTTGCCAGGCTCTGTGCTGGTGTGGCCAGAAGCTCACGCCCACTGAGGTGAGAGCAGGGGGAACCGGAACTAGAATGCAGGTGGAGGGGGCTGTCCAGGTGACACATGGGGGCTATGGGGACACAGGGATGTGCACCTGCTGTGAGAGCGGCAAGGCAAGCCTGGGAGGCGGTGGGTACAGGAGCAGGCCGGGCTTCGGGTCTTCAGTGCTTGCTCCTGCCCCTCCCTCTGAAAAGTCAGAGACCGACCCCTGCCTTGCCTCCCACCGGGGAGAAGAACATGTGGGGGGCTGGATGGGTGGGGGCTTTCTCCTGCTGGGGCTGTCTGTTGGGCTGAGTGCTTGCCACCTGCTGGCCAGGGACACGAAGCCGTAGCCCCGGTCCCCAGCATTAGACCCCCTTCCAAACCATCTTCTCCTTGGTTCAGTGCAGAGGGGAGAGCGAGCGCGAGCACAAGCGAGAGCGCGCTCACACAGTGAGTTCATTGAGCAGGGAAATTCCTATGCTATATATGAAAACCGGAAAGGGGAAGGAGGCGTTCTAAGTTTACTTGAAGAAAAATGCGCTTCTGTAGCTCAGAAAAATGGGGTCTTTGATTGTTGCCAGGCCAGGTCTCCTTGCGAATCGATCCAGGATTTTGTCCCTGGCAGGAACACAGTCCTTTTTTCTAAGAAAGGCATCGGGAGGTGGGTTTTTCTAAGAACCTCAGCATCTCTGCTGGGAGCAGGCGGATGCCCGGCAGCATGAACTGTGTGGTGTTCGTGTTTCTGGGGAAGGGAGTCGTGGAGCACCGGGACCACCCCCCACCCCCACCCCCAGCCTGGGTGGAGCCGAGTTCCTGCACAGGCTGAGAGCTGGGACGTGTTCTCGGGCATGGTGCTCCATGCCCCCGGCCAGGCCACGCTGTCCAGAGCCGAGGAAGTGTGTGGGCAGGGCTGGGCTTGTCTTGGTCATTCCTTCCAGGCCCAAGGCTGTGAGCTGAGGGAAGCAGCATGAAGAGTGGCTAGAAAAGCCGAGACAGACGGGAGAGGAGCAGGGTGTGGGACCAAGGGCGTACAGGCCTGGCCAGGGCCTTGGGAAAATAGCTCATCCAAGCCTCAGAGTTTACAGATGTTGGACCTGAGCCTCGGACAAGAGGGGATGGCTCCAGATCACATGCCCAGGGGCTGGCGCTCTGGTCTAGTGGGTACAGCTGCTGCCTGTGATACCACCATTCCATACAGGCGCCGGTTCAAGTCCTGGCTGCTCCACTTCCAATCCAGCTCTCTGCTATGGCCTGGGAAAACAGTGGATGTTGGCCCAAGTCCTTGGGCCCCTGCACCCATGTGGGAGCCCCAGAGGAAACTCCTGGCTCCTGGCTTCGGCCTGGTCCAGTTCTGGCTTTTGCAGCCTTTTGGGGAATGAACTAGTGGATAGAAAACCTCTTTCTGTCTCTGTAACTCTGCCTTAAAAAAAATCATACACCCAGTTGGTGGTGCTTTGGGTGGCATCTGCAGGGCCCCTGGGGAGCAGAGCCAGGCCCAGCCAGGTGGGCAGCGGGCAGGGGAGAGCCATGGGGGTGCACCATAACAGAGAACTTCTGAAGACTTAACATGGCCCAGGGCTGCCCTGGTGGGGAGTGAGCCCCCAGCAGTGGCTACGTGCAGGCAGACCCCAGCAGGCCTGTGGATGAGTCTGCGTCTGGTTTGTACACGGCCAGACTGGTTTGTACCCAGGTGCCAAGGGGCTTCCAAGGAGGGGGGGAATCCTGAGGCAGCATGGCCAGAGGAGGGGCGAAGGCAAGGGCCCAGCTCATGCCACAGGTGACAGAAGAGGGGGCTTGGGGACCTCCTCTCTCCCCAGGGACGGAATGCAGGTGCATTGGGGCCTGCTGGGGTCCCGGGGCAGCCATCAGCCACCTTCCCGCTCTGAATCTGCCGGCTCCAGTCCCAGGCCACAGCCCAGGTGGGCGTCCTCTGACTTTGATTAGCTTTAAAGAGTGGACTCGTGTACACTGACCAAAGGGTTCCACTGCTCTTAGATATGGGCAGGAAGGGGAAGAGATGCCCGGAGGGACCCTTTGACCTTCCCAGCTCACTGCGTGGCCTCAGACCCACTTTCCTGGGTCCACCGCAGACCCCCTGACCACTGCTCTGTTGCTGCCCTGCGGTTCTCCGGCGTCTCCAACAAACTGCCGACAGCCGGGAGGAGGCGCAGTCCCCCACGTGGCCGCTAGGGGCCGCTGCCGCGTGGCAGGGGACTCAAACTCCCTCCCCTCTCTGCCCTGGTGCCTGGAGGCACAGGACGACCCTCAGCCTCTTCAGGCCTTAAATGCTAGCACGGGCAAGCATGGGCTCAGGTCCTGGACGATCATTTGTGCGTTGGAGTGGTGCAAAGCCAGATAGAGCTCCTTAGGGAGGCAGGTCTGCAGAGTCCAGGCCAACCGGGACATTGATGCAAATGCTGTCCCCTTGCCTTGCATGGAAGAGGAAACGGAGGCCGGCCAGAGAAGGGGGCCATCATAAGTCCCGGAACCCGTGGCAGAGAGGAGGCGAGAGCCCAGGGCTCCCGTGCTTCGCCCATATGGCCAGGTCGCTGTCCTCTTTGTGGAAGGAAAACCTGAATCTTGCCCTGTTTGTTTCTCCATCGCTAGGAGTTGGCCTTGGTTTCCATGGAAACTGGCCATGGACCTTGGGGAGGAGTCACCCCGCGGCCAGTGCTCACATTTTCCTCTGCCTGGTCCATCTCTGGAGTCCTCCGACTTCCCCTTCCTGTGTCCTGGGGAGGGGCCGCCCCAGAATTGGGCTCAGAAGTCTGGACCAAGTGAGGAGGTGTGCCCTCAGGGTTATCAGTCTGTCCCTCTCCCCAGGCCATGTAGCTGGGTGCCTGCCTCGTGCCAAGCCCTTGTTGCCTGTTTAGAGGAGGGGATGATGCTGGTGGCCCTGTCTGCGGGATGGAGGTGGACTCCCGTGCCTTGGGGTTCAGTCGTGAGAAGGTGGGGGAAGGGAGGTCTCGACAGAAGGATCAGCATAGGTGGAAATGAAGCCAGGGCACAGTGGAGAAGGGAGAGGTGACACAGAGGAGCGGGCTTTTGACCCGATGCTGAGGCACTGGGGAGCCATGGAGGGTGCTGGAGCTCCTGGGTGAATGACTGCTGGCAGTCACCTAGATTGGCAGCACTCCTTCCAGGTGCAGCTGCAGCACTGCGCAGGCGCACGGCGGGGGCCTCCTAAGTGGAAGCAGGTTCATGCATCGGGAATGACATGCTCCCCAAATATTAACCCAGTGGGGGAGAGACAGGCCAGATTCAGCCCGGGAGAGTGAGGAGGACGGCACACAGACCCCACAGGCACGTCTTGTCCAGCTCCTCCACATGCAGGTGGGGAGGTGAGGTCAGGGCGGGGGGACAGCTGTCCCAGGAGCACAGGTGCAGTCAGGAACGGAGCTGAGGCTCGTGTGGGAGTCCTGCCTCCCCTGCCTGGCCCCACGGCTCTGTGCCTCCCCGGTGGGCACCCTGGGAGATGGGCGAGAGCCTGGGTCCCCAGGAGATGGGCCAGCACGCAGTGAGGTCATGGATGGATGTGAGAATGGAGCCTGACCACAGGGACCGTCGCCAGGGCCCCAGACTCCAAGACTGGAATTCAGGCCAGCCAGCAAACACTGCCTGGGCACCTGCTCGGGACAGAGCCTGGGTGCTGGAGGCGGGGTGGGGGGCAACTCAAGGAGTATAGGTCCTGTCCCTTTAAGACATGATGTCCTGCATGCTACTCAGGGCTGACAGCAGCAGCAGGGATGCCCAGACGACCAGTGGGGAATCCAGGACATCTTCATGGAGGAGGTGATGGCATTTAAGCTGGGCCTTGAGAAGGGGGAGCACTCTCGGGTGGTAGAAGCAGTCTTGAAGATGTGGAGGGAGGGTGGGACGCCTTCAGGAGACCGGGTTTTCCGGGATGGCAATTGCATGGGTAAATAGCAGGGTAATGATCATGGTCAGCGGCAGCGCAGCTGGTAGCTAGTAGTGTGTGTGCCCGGCCGTGTGTTGAGCATCTTAGGAGCCTCGTGTGCATTATCATCTGTGTGGACCTCCTCTGAGGGCCCTAGGCCACAGCTCTGTGAGCAGCCCCTAGCTCCCCAGGTCCAGGCCTCCAGGATGGCGGGGTGTCTTCCCACCAGCTGTGGTCTCCGCCCCACTTCCTGCCCAGCCCAGAGCCATCCCAGGACAAGCTCCTGGACCACACTGCGGGGCCTGTTTGTCTTGGCTCGCCGGCTTCTCCTCTGCCCTCCCTGGTGGCCGCCTGAGCAGGTGGCCCTCCTGCCCACCACCAAGGGAGACGAGCCGAGAGGCCCCGGCACAGCTCTGAGCACAGGTCACTCCAGGCCAGGGGTCGCCCCACCCCACCCCACGGCACGTTGTGGGACGGTGCTGAGAGCATGGCTGACCTCCCTTGGGCTGCCGCTGGATCCGTGGCTGGGCTGCCTCTGTGGCTGAGCCAGTGGCAACGGGCCCTGTGGCCTGGTGCCCGCACACTCGTCCTCCCTCGCACATCTGGGGCCCCGGGTAGCCGTGGGATGGGAGGCTTGGGAAGGGAGCTCTTTGCAGGCCTTGCATTTTGCTGAGCTTATCCCTTTAAGTGGAATCACAAACCGATTGGTAAAATTTGTCAAGCTGTCCCCAGATCCCCGTCTGGGAAGTGACAGAGACGTCACCAGTAAGTCATCCGCCCAGGGGCTGTGTGTGTGGTAAAGGGCAGAGGCTGGATCTGAACCCAGCTCTATCCCAAGCTGAGGGCATTCTCTGCAGGTTGCCCTGTGTGCCCACTCTGCAGCTGGCTACAATGGACAGTGCCTGGAAGGGTGGAGGCAGCTGGCGGTGGTGGGAGGGTGCTGGCTCCAGGGTTTGTGATTCAAGTCTCTGTCCAGCCTTGCTCTGCTGTTCCATCTGACGCCCTTGGCCATGACTCCTGGTCATGGAGCTCCCTCCTTGACCATCAGTTTCCTTGTGTACAAAAGAAAGAAGTTGGATAGATAAGTGAGTTTTTTCAAAAAGTAGATTCCTGGGAATAGGAATTCCCACAATTGCCGTGTGCAAGGCGGATTTTGCCGGCCAAGGGAAGCCCTGAGCTACTTAAGCAGGCTTCTGGGTGGGAGCCCCCCAGCCCCTTCCTCAGGGCCCTGGAGCCCGGCCCCCGCCCTGACCTGGGACCCCCGGATGGGAATGCTGGTGGAGCCAGACACTGGCCCCCACCTGGAGCGCCGTGCTGTGCGCAGGAGACACTGCTGTTTGTGGAGCAGACAAATGCAGAAGAAAGCAGAGCCGGCAGGGGCTGTGCAGGGGGGGCCGAGAAATCTCAGTGGGCTGCTTGCTTTTCTTTCTCTTGCCTCTTTTATTTCTCCCTTTCTGTGCGAAGATGGGCTGTAGCTGAGCGAGGAAAAGCAAGCGCAGTGGCTGTGACAATTTCTAAAGGCAGATGCCAGGAGTTAATGTCTTCTAAAATATGTAAGTGTGTGTGTTTCTCAACCGTGTGCTTGGTGTAATACTGAAAAGGTCTAAAAGGGTCTCCTGGTGGAGGAAAGCTCCCCGTCCCCAGCCACCTGCCTGCTTCCCAGGGGCACCTGTAGCTCCAGGTTCTGGTTATCCTTCTAGAGCAATTAGAATATGTTGAAACGTACCTTACAAAGGTACTGTGATTAATAGATGTATTTCCAACTAATAGCTATTCTTTTTTTTTTTTTTTCAAAAAACTAGCATTGCTTGAATCTTTTTTTCTTCTACATAATTTCCCAGAAGCTGGTTCTTAAAAAAAAAAAAGAGAGAGAGAGAGAGGCTTGGTCCTTGCCTAAACTGCCTACCTAGTCTGTCAGGTATATTTCTGTCCTTAAACTTGACTAACATGCTTACTACTTTAAAAGAAAAAAAGATTTATTTTTATTTATTTGAAAGGCAGAGATACAGAGAGACCTTCCATCTGCTGGTCCATGCCCCAGATGGCCATAACGGCCAGAGCTGGGCCAGGCCGAAGCCAGGAGCCTGGAACTCCATCTGGGTCTCCCATGTGGGTGCAGGGACCCAAACACTTGGGCCATCTGCTGCTGCTTTCCCATGCTCATCAACAGGGAGATGGACTGGAAGTGTAGTAGCCGGGTCTTGAACCAGTGCCCACATGGGATGTCTGCACTGCTGGCAGCAGCTTTACCCGCTATACCACAATGCCAACTGCAGCCATTCTTTTTTTAGTATACCTCTTGTAATAACTATAAAGAGAACATATTTAATGTAGTCCATAAATACAATTCTAAGAATATAATGATACTTCTCTTCCTCCTTCTCTCAATTTATGGTGCACCTTGTTTTTGTTTTGTTTTTTGTTTTAGTCTGTTCATTTTTTGCTTGATACATGTTGTTGCTGGTTTTGTAACAGTATACCAGGGTCACACCTTTGATTCATTGTGTGGATGCATCATAATGTGTTATTTACTTAACCATTCCCAGAGAGGGACGGTTAGGTGAATCTTAAGGCTCCAGTGAATGTTTTTGTACAGGCTTTAAGTTCATGTGTGCAACATCATCTGTTAGAGTGTTCACAGAGGGGCGGGCATCTGGTGCTGTGCTTAAGACACTTCTTGGGTTGCTCGAATCCCATGTCGGAGTGCCAGGGTTCAAGTCCCAGCTCCACCCCGATTCCAGGTTCCTGTTGATGCATACCTAGGAAGGAAGGAAGGCCGCAGGTGCATTCCTTCTGCCTGTGGGAGACCTGGGTGGTCTCCTCAGCTGTTGTAGTCATTTGGGGAGTGAACTAGCAGATGGGAGATTTTCTTTCTCTCTCCTTTTGCTGTAGACAGATTTTTCTATTTTTTTTTTTTAAGATTTACTTATTTATTTAAGAGGCAGAGTTACAGACAGAGAGGCCGAGACAGAGACCTCCACTGGTTCACTTCCCAAATGGCTACAACAGCAGGAGCTAGGCTGATGTAAAGCCAGGAGCTTCTTCCAGGTCTCCCACATAGGTGACAGGGGCCCAAGCACTTGGGCCATCTTCCACTGCTTTCCCAGGCCATCAGCAGAGAGCTGGATCAGAAGTAGAGCAGTTGGGACTAGAACTGGCACCCATATGGGATGCCTGCACCGCAGGCTGAGGCTTAGTTTACTACACCGTGGCGCTGGCCCCAGACTTCTCTATTCTTAACCCATTTTCCTTTTGGGCTGTTGGTCTTTTGGATATTAGGGAAATGAGATTGTTGTCTGTGAGATAAGGAGCAAGAATTTTTTCCTCCAGTGTTTGGTGTTTTTTGTTGATCTGGTGAGAATTATCATAGTTTTTTTCTTGCTGTGCAGTCAGATTTAACCAAATGTATTAATTCCCCCCCCCCCCGCCCCACCTTTCAAGTAAATAAAGTTTTAGAAGGAATATTCACGGAAGTGTAGCCGCCAGGTCACGGGGTCTGTGTGCGTGTGTAATGTTGATCAGCATCGTCAGGTTGCAGCCCACAGAAGTGAGAGCAACTTCTGTGCTCTACCAGCAGTGACAGCGAGGGCTTCCTGCCGCCTGCAGCCCTGGCCAGCGCGGCGCGGCTTCCGGCACTCTGCCCCCTGCCAGTCTGGTGGGGGACCTGCGTCTCTTTGTAACCTTGTAGTTCTCTCCTTATGACCAAGGTTGCATAGTCTCCGTGTTTTGAGATGATTGCTGTGGAATTCAGTTCACAGAAAATGCATTCACTACTTTTTTTGAATATCACCTAATTTTTTCTTTTTTTTTTTTTTTTTTTTTTTTTTTTTTTTTTTTATTTTTTTGACAGGCAGAGTGGACAGCGAGAGAGAGAGACAGAGAGAAAGGTCTTCCTTTTTGCCGTTGGTTCACCCTCTAATGGCCGCCGCGGCCGGCGCGCTGCGGCCGGCGCACCGCGCTGATCCGATGGCAGGAGCCAGGAGCCAGGTGCTTTTCCTGGTCTCCCATGGGGTGCAGGGCCCAAGCACCTGGGCCATCCTCCACTGCACTCCCTGGCCACAGCAGAGGGCTGGCCTGGAAGAGGGGCAACCGGGACAGAATCCAGCGCCCCGACCGGGACTAGAACCCGGTGTGCCGGCGCCGCTAGGCGGAGGATTAGCCTATTGAGCCGCGGCGCCGGCCCTAATTTTTTCTTAAAGATTTATTTATTTATTTATTTGAATGTCAGAGTTAGAGAGCAAGAGAGCGAGCGAGCGAGCGAGAGAGAGCTCTTTCATCCACTAGTTCACTCCCCAAGTGCTCACTGTGAAGCCAGGAGCCTGGAACTTCCAGGTCTCTGCCGTGGGTGCAGGGGCCCAAGGACTTGGGCCATCTTCCTCTGCCTACCCAGGCCGTTAGCAGGGAGCTGGATCAGAAGTGGGAGGAGCTGGGACTCAGCCAGCACTCATATGGGATGCCAGTGTCGCAGGCGGTGGCTTAACCTGGCGCACCACAACACTGGCCTGTCACCTCGTTTTAAACATAAACACGATCACTATGGTTGAAAGCCCTCCACCTTCCCCGAGCCCATCTCCTTGCCTGCCCTAAATGGTGGCACGTGTGTGCTGCTGGCGGGTGTGTAACCCGGTGCAGTTGCTTCTGAGAACAATTTAGCAGGGTTTGATGAAGTTGCAGGTGCACTCATCCATATGGTCCAACAATCCCACCTCCAGGTTGTAGAATCACCTGCACAGGTAAGCACCAGGAGGCGTGGGCAAGGGTATCACGGTGGCATTGATGTTAATAGTGAGAGAAGCTTGAGTTTCCATCAACAAAAAAGTGAATCAATCCATTGTGGATTATTTATAACATCAAGTACTCTTGTGAAATTTTAAAACCAAAACCACATGTGTCAACAAGGATAAATCTGAAAAATACAATGTTGCGTGAAAAAAGGAAAAAGACAAGTGGCAGAAGAAGAAAGTCAGCCTGCCAACATTTCCATGAAGTTTAGAAACAGACACAGCGGTTCTGCATTCTGTGCAAGACACAGACTCCCATAGCAAACTGCCAGACAAATGCGTGGGAGTGAAAAACACCACATTCCCAGGCCTGGCTACCTCTGGGGCCTGGGCAGACGGCGAGGACTGGAGGGAGTCGCCGAGAGCTTAGCTGAACAGACATTTTCTTTCTCGAGTGGAGTGGTGAGCACCGGCTTGTTCCTCCTTGTCTTTAAAGCTGTTTTGAAATGCTGTTTCTTATGGGACCCGGTATTTTCCCAAATCATCATGTGACCATAACACTCAAGAGAGCGATCATTAATGTGTCAGTTTACACTCCTTTGTTGGGATGCCGTCTGCGTTTTCCACTGTGGCCATGTCTACCAGGAACTCACATGGCCCGTGCTCACAGACAGCTGGAAGCCACCATGATGGACAGGGAGGTGACACCTCTTAGGTAACAGGTGAGCAGGTGACCTCTGAGATTCCTTTTCGGAACTTGGGACCTGGTGATGATGATGATGGTGGTGGTGGAGCCTTGAGCCTAGCAGGTAAGGTGCCTGTACCCCCCACCTGGCCTTGCTGCCTGACTCCGGCTTCCTGCCAAGGCTCGGGCTGGAGGGAGCAGCTGTGATGGCTCGAGTAGGTGGGTCCCTGCCACCCATCCGGGGTGCCTGGATGGAGTTTCCAGCTCTCGGCTTCAACCTGGCCTCGCTGTGGCCATTGAAGGCATTTGGAGTGTGAACCAGCAGGTCGGGGTGCTCTCTATTTGTCTCTGCCTCTCGGGTAATAAAAATTTAAAAGTCTATATAGTATCCACCACTTTTTGAGCATTTTCCTATGTTGTGTCTGAACCTGGTATGGTCTCTTTTAATTCTCACAACAACCATATGGACTAATTACTTGTATTTTTTTTTAAAGATTTATTTATTTATTTGAAAGTCAGAGAGAGAAGAAGAGGCAGAGAGAGAGAGAGAGAGAGAGATCATCCATTCGCTGGTTCACACCCCAATTCACGCCAGAGCTGCACTGATCCGAAGCCAGGAGCTTCTTCCAGGTCTCCCATGCGGGTGCAGGGGCCCAAGGACTTGGGCCATCTTCCTCTGCTTTCCCAGGCCATAGCAGAGAGCTGGATTGGAAGTAGAGCAGCTGGGACTATAACTGACACCCATATGGGATGCTGGTACTTCAGGCGGCAGCTAAACCCACTATGCCACAGTGCCGGCCCCTAATTACTTATATTTTATTGTGATAAAATATACATCAGTTTTGCTATCTTAACCATTTTTAAGTATCTCATATTATTCTTTATACCCTTTTCTGTGGCCTGCATGTTTCATAATAATTATATGTGTGTTTTTCCCTCGCTCACACAAACACACACACACACACTCACAGAAGTCACTGGCCATGTGCAGCCCTCTCTGTGGGTGCTGTGGCATGGGGGTGGGGACACAGCACTCCGATTCTGTCTGTCTCTCACTCTTTCCCATTCTCCGGGAACACACACGGCCATCCCTGGAGAATTAGAGTTCCTGAAATTGCACCTATGTCCCTCATGCTGCTGATGGGACGTGGGTATGGCAGGAGAACTGGCTGGAGCCCTGGGAGCACCCCTGGGGGCCTCCCCCACCTCAGTGAGGCTGCAGCTGTAAGTCAGACCAGCTGTGGCTTGAAAGCCTCCCGCCCCTTCATGGAAGCTCCAGGGCCCAGAGGCAGGCCCGCATCGCAGCCTCACCCGGCACAGTGGGGCTGGTGCTACACCCTCCCTACTGACCTCTTGGGGCTGTTGATTGGGCGTGATGGAGAGTGGAGAGTGTGGACTGCATTGTGGCTGTCCTTGAGTCAGTACCCGTTGTCTGAGAGCTCACGTGGCTGGTTAGCTGTGCCCAGTGAGAGGGAGGCAAGTTGGGTAGAGTGGAGAGCAGGTTTCACTGGTGCAGTGCGTTTTCCTTGCTAGCGCCCTCCAGTGGTTTGTGCCTCCTCTGGAGACCAGCCACCCCGTCCCAAGGGCCAGGTGGGTTCTCATGGGCCCCTGGCCATGGCTGCAGTCCAGGCAGTCCCCAGGGCATCTGCTCTGCCCTGTGGCCTTCCGGGGGAGGACACCGCTTGATTCTGAGCCTCACTCATGACAGGCCTCCTCCCTGGCTGATTCCTCAGGATCCAGCTTCACTTTTGAGACCACGGCTGTTGCTTGTCCATAGTCCTGGCTGCGGTGGTCTTGTCCACCTGTCCCTGGACCCGCCTTCCTAACTCCCTGCAGGTGCCTGGGACATCCGCTCCGGAGTGGGCGCACGTTGCTGCGAGCTCCCTCAGGGGACAGCCCTGGGATGGCCCAGCTCGAGCCTGGGGTCCTCTCCCAACCACCATAATGGGACTGTCTCACTTCTCCCTCCAAGGCGTGGAGGTTAAGAGCACGGGTGCTGGCAGCAGATGCACTGGGTTTGTCCCTTGCATTGAACTTAAGTTGAGCAAATTTAACGTCTCAGTTTGCTCCAAAGTAAGATGGGGATAATAGCACCTAAGCTCACAGGGCTGTTGCGAGGGTTCAGTGAGCTAAGGGACGTGAAATGCTCAGGGCAGTGCCTGGTGCAAAGTGAGAAGGTGGGGAATGCGGATGATGAGGCTGGCTGTGGCGACGACACAACCGCCACCAAGGGCGACGATGTTCTGAGGTCGTGGCGCACATGATCTTGTCCCTGCTTTCCCCCCTACAGCCTGAGTCACTTAACCAGTGGACCTCATATAAAACAAAAGAAAGTAAACCGACCTAGTTTTATAACGGAGAAAAAAAATCTCCGAGTTGATGGGGGAACGTTATATATCCTAGAAATGACTTGTAAATGTTTGCAAGCTCCAGATTCTGACTCACGAGTGGGTAACGAAGTTACTTTGAGTCATTTCCAGCATGTTTTTAATAAACTAAAAGACAAAAGGAATAATGAAATGGAAGGGAAGAGACCTGGGTGTCTGGTGAGAATTAAAAGTCAATCCCGCTCTCTGAAACATTCGATTCCGTGTTGGGGGTGCGTGTTTATCTGATGTGTGCGGCCCAGGCTGCAGTGTTAATGCATTTCTTTTTGCAAGTCATTGTCAACAAGCTTGGAAACCAGCAGGTTAGAAGCTACAGCCTCAGTGGGGTCGGAACGGCCTCTGTTTCACGGTGTGGCTGCTTCCTCCTCATTTCCATGCGTGGTATGATACACCCGTAAACACGGCCTCTCTTTCCCTCCCCACAGAGTCAGTCTCCCAGGGCCATCTGGACCTCACGGAGCTCATCGGCGTCCCTCTGCCCTCATCAGTGTCTTTTGTCACGGGCTACGGTGGCTTCCCGGCCTACAGCTTTGGGCCTGGGGCCAATGTCGGCCGCCCGGCCAGGACCCTGCTGCCCCCCACCTTCTTCCGGGACTTTGCCATCAGTGTCACGGTGAAGCCCAGCGGCGGCCGTGGTGGGGTGCTCTTTGCCATCACCGATGCCTTCCAGAAGGTCATCTACCTGGGCCTGCGGCTCTCGGGCGTGGAGGACGGCCACCAGCGGGTCATCCTCTACTACACGGAGCCCGGCTCGCACGTGTCCCATGAGGCCGCTGCCTTCGAGGTGCCTGTGATGACCGACAAGTGGAACCACTTCGCGGTGACCGTGCAGGGCGAGGAGGTGACACTGCTCCTGGACTGTGAAGATCATGGCCACGCCCTTTTCCAGAGGTCCTCCCGGCCTCTGGCTTTCGAGCCCAGCGCAGGGATCTTCGTGGGCAGCGCCGGGGCCACGGGGCTGGAGAGATTCATTGTGAGTCCACATCCCGCTGCCAGGAGGTCGGGGGTGGGACGACCGGCACAGCTCACCCTGCTGGAAATGCCAGCAACTGCTCTTGTTTCACTCTCTGTGTCTTGAGAGAGGCACGTGTGTTATAGTGGGAAGGACACTGTGCCCAGAATGAGAAAGCCTGGGTTCCAGCCTCTGTTTGCACCTTAGCCTGCGGATTCTGGCCAGCACCCAGATTCTCTGATCCCTGGTCCTTGTCTGTAAGCAGAGATAAGCAAACTCAGCCCAAAGCATTGTGTTGAAGGGGTTAAGCTGCTGCCTGAGATGCTGACTGTCTTATATATGAGTGCAAGTTCCAGTCCTGGCTGCTCCCCTTCTCAATCCAGCTCCCAGCTGATGTGCCTGGGAAAGCAGCAACAGATGGCCCAAGGGAGCTGGACTAGAAGTGGAGCAGCCAGGTCTTGAACTGGTGCCCATATGGGATGGAGGCGGAAGCTTAACCTGCTATGCCACAATGCCAGCCCCAGTCTTCATTGTATTTGAAGGGTACACACACACACGCACACACGCACACATGCATACACACACAGACAGAATTCCCATTTGCTGGTTCACTCCCCAAATGCCTGCAGCAGCCTGGGCTGGGCTAGGCTGAAGCCAGGAGCCAGGAGCTTCATCTAGGTCTCCCATGTGGGTGTTCAGGACCCCAAGTGTTGGAGCCATCACCTGCTGCTGCCCAGGGTATGCATTAGCAGGAAGCTGGATTGGGAACAGAGCCAGATCTCAAACCCAGGCACCCTGCTACGCAGCGCAGGCCTCCCAACGTGGCATCATAATTGCTGTTCCAAACACTTGCCGCTGATGGACAGTTTTTAAGTGCTCACTTCAGTTGTCTCAGGGAGAATGTGCAGGATGGAGGGAGGGCTCTGGCTGCCTGAGAAGCTTTGAGCTGGCGGGGGAGGGGCGGGGACACATTGCGGCAGAGGGGGGCTTGCATGTCAGGCTTGCTTTTGAGCAGCTGGGGGCCGGGGGAGCACTTCACCGCCGGAGCACTCCCAGGAGCTCTCTGCTAAGGGGGTTTGTTTCACACTGGCCCAAGGAGGGTCTCCCAGACCCCACCAACGAGGCTCGGCTTCCTGGTCACCACCCTCCTCTCACCCACGTCTCTGTGTCAGTGTCACACTTTCCATGGGTGGACATGCTGTGTCATGCCGTGGACATGCAAACCGGGGCTTATGGCTCCTCTGCTTCTCCCTAGGGCTCCATCCAGCGGCTCACCCTCCACCCGGACCCCAGGACTCCCGAGGAGCTGTGTGAAGCTGAGGAGGCATCGGTGAGCCCCCGACCCCTGCGGAGGGCCCGGCAGCCTTGTGGCTGGGTGCCCAGGCGGTTCTTCATCCCCCGCGTCATAGAGTCGCCGGGACCTCTCGTGTTGGCAAGTGCCGCCGCGAGTCCTATTTTGGGCGTCTGGCTTTGACTTCACTTTTTCAAGCTCTCCGTCCCTCTCTGGGGTGGGAATGTCTGCTTCCTTGTCTGTGGCAGTCAGTGGCCTGGTTTCCAGCCTTCCTGCCAAGAAAAGGTGTCAGGATTCTAAAATCAAAGCTAAAACTCTGAGATAGTCTGGGTGCGAATTCCTATAAAAGCGAACCTAACTTTAGTTTTTATGTTGGCAAAGGGCATCGGTTCCTAAGTGGGGGTGGGGTGGTGGGCATGGAGAAAAGATGGTTCCCTCCTCCTTCCCCACTCCTTTCCTCCTGGGTTTCTTTTTCTTTTTTTTTTTTTATGAAACTTTTTATTTTTAATTTGACAGAGTTAGACAGTGAGAGAGAGATAGAGAGAAAGGTCTTCCTTCCGTTGGTTTACCCCCCAAATGGCCGCCATGGCCAGAGCTATGCCGATCTGAAGCCAGGAACCAGGTACTTATCCTGGTCTCCCATGGGGTGCAGGGCCCAAGCACTTGGGCCATCCTTCACTGCCTTCCCAGGCCACAGCAGAGAGCTGGACAGGAAGAGGAGCAACCGGGACTAGAACCTGGCGCCACAGGCGGAGGATTAACTTAGTGAGCCATGGCAACGTCCCCTCCTCATGGGTTTCTGAGCACCTGCTGGGCCTGGGGCAGGGGGAACCAGCTGGGAACTGTCCCTGTCCTCAGGCTGCGCATGGACCCTCCTGCAAGCAAACGCAGTGGTGGAGGCGGGGAGCTCCTCCGATCTGAACTCAGCTGCTCAGGTGGTGGTGGGAAGAAGGAAAAGCAAGAACTGGCAGTGTCAGAGAGAAGCTGGGGCCTGACCAAGGACGCACAAGCCTCAGGCAGACAAAGAAGGGCGCAGGGAGAGCAGGTGCAAACACCTGAGGCGAACGGAGCATGGCCGGTTCCTGGAACCCAGGCTGC
Source organism: Oryctolagus cuniculus (assembly GCF_964237555.1). Lineage (NCBI taxonomy): Eukaryota > Metazoa > Chordata > Mammalia > Lagomorpha > Leporidae > Oryctolagus > Oryctolagus cuniculus. The sequence goes on from NC_091432.1 coordinate 202,639,242, forward strand.
TGTCCCTGGGGTTGGACCGCCTCCCAGAGGTGGAACGGCTCTGTAAGCGGTGTGTTCTCCCTGGGCCTGTGGTTGGCTGTGAGGCAGGGAACCCTGGCGCTGTCATGCGTTCATCTCTGTGTTGCCATTGAAAAAGTAGAGACAAGAACAAGAGCATGGCGTTGGTTCTGGAATCAGGGCCCACAGACATCCTGACTGCCTTCATGGGGCTCAATATGGAGACTGGGGGGCAACAAGGAGTTGCCTTCAGCAGTCGTGGTCCCCATGGTGAGGTTTCAATGACAAAGACGGCAGGGCCAGGGAACCTGGGTGAAATACAAGCAGAGATGTTAGAAAGGCTGCGGTGTGATTGCGGGTGGTTGTGTTTATCTGAATAGTAAAAGGTGGAAGGAAACAAGAAAAATAACCAGCCAGGCACACTGCACACACGCTGTCTCCTCGGCCCCACCGTGTCTCTCTCTCCCACACACACACATGTACATGCATGCCCATGCACACTGCACACACACTGACCCCTCAGCCCCATTGTATCTCACACACGTACATACATGTACACACACATACACCATGCACACATATGCATACTGTGCACACACATGTGAACACATGAATGTGTGCGTGCATTGTATACACACACGTGTGCCCACATGAGCACGCCCACACCTGTGCATACACTGTTCCTCCTTAGGAGTCGGCGGCAAGTTCCTGTGCCGTTCCCAGTGGCTGCGCTGTGTGTAACCTGCTCCCCGTGCCCGGCGCGGGGCGTGATTTGTCTCCACACAGGCGTCGGGAGAGACCAGTGGGCTTCAAGAGGCAGACGGGGTCGCGGAGATCTTAGAAGCCGTCACCTACACCCAAGTGCCGGTGAGTGCTGGGCTGCTGTGCCCGCCAGAAGCCGTGGCTCTGAGGTCTCTGTTTTCAGATCTGCAGGCTTCATCGCTGGCCCATCTGGAGAGGCCAGGAGGGCATTGGCCAATGGGTGTTCTGCAGAGTCCCCAGGTGCCCTGGAATGCCAGTGACATTGATGATGCAAGTGGCCTGTGGCCATGGGAGGGCCGTCCCAAGGTGCCCTTGTGCTCTGTGGTCCTAGGTAATGATGCAGCCTCTCTGAACCTCAGCTCCTCTTCCCCAGGGTGGTGATCACCGTGGCCCTGTTGCACAGGGTTGCTGCGAGGGTTCATGGGGTGGGGCAGTGCAGGCACGAGTCTCAGCCCGGCACCTGGCACAAGGGAAGTGACCTTGAACAATGACCACTCTGCTGTTGGGTAAGCCCTGGGCTCCTGCTGAGAGAGCAAAGCCAGGGCCCGACTCCGGCATGCCGCCACGTCCTCACAGCCCCATGAGATAAGCATTCTCCCTGTGTGTTTAGGCCTCCTCCCTCCTGGGAAGGCGCCCTGTGGTCCAGACGAGGAAGTGCTTTGGGAAGCTTTGAGTCAGACTGCGTGGACACCGAGGAGCCCAGAGCCCAGTTTTAATGAGAACAGCGAGCAAGGCCTGAGTCACTGAGCACAGAGAAGCTGCAGAGGCCTCCCAGGCCGGCCGGGCTCGCTCTGGGACTCATCCCTGACAGCACGGGGCGGCTCCGGAAGAGGGGGAAGGAATGGTCACCGCTTTCTACACAGAAGCGTCCAGAAAACTGCCCTACATGCCCCCGGGCACACTGAGGCCCAGGGAGGGGTGCCCGGGCAGAGCTGGCGCTGGAGGAGGATCTCCTGCTGCCCGTCTCTGGGGTCATGGCCCCAGGAGTGCTGCAGAAGTCTACACCCCAGGACCTCAGCCAAGCTTGAGCAGCTGGGAAGGAGGATACTGGGGGCCCAAGGCACTCAAACCTTGGTGGGGAGGTGGGCAGGGACCTACCCTGGGCACTGTTGCAGTTCTGTGTGTCCTTCAGCCCTTGGCCACCCTGTCCACGTGTCCCAGGCACGCGGTGGTGGTCCCTTGGGCTGTTGAGCCTGCTGCCCGCCTCCTCCCCCCCACCCCCTACCCCCCACACCGGGCACCAGCCTACAACTTGGAGCAAGGCAGCTCACGCAGAGGTGCCAATAACCCAGGGTGGTTCTGGGAGGCACAGGAGAGCAGAGCGAGTTTTGAGAGTGTGACATGATCGCGAGGAGGAGAGCTGGGCAGGGACTTGGGGCAGGGGGCCCAAACGGGAGGTGAAGGCGGAAAGTCGGCATTGCCTGGGCCCCACTGTGTGCCTGGCACTCGGGTCTCTGTGTTGTCACTTATTCCTCGCAACTACTCTGCGTGGGAGCAGGCGTGAGCCCATTATATAGAGGTGGAAAGAAATGGCAGGGGCCCAGCCTGGCCCAGCCTCCCTCTGGACAGGTTCAGGTGCAGGGCCAGACGTGGGGCAGGGGTCAGCCAAGAAGGGGAGCAAAATCCCCAGAGGATCTGGAGGAATGTAGAAGAAAGAGTTGTGATGTGATAGCCTCGGAGACCACGGGGCACCAGAGGTCAAGGGGCACCCCGAGGTCAGGGGGTGCCCGGAGGATCCTTCCTGGATCCTCAGCCCCATTTTGCTCAGGGCAGGTCAGAGTCCCACCAGGTGTGGATTCAAACTCTGCCACTTCCCGGTGGTTGACCGTGAGCGAGCAGCTTCACCTCTCCAAGCCTCGGCTTTCTTCTCCGTGACAATGTTGTGAGGCTGAAGGGAGGCCCGGCTCTGGGCTGGACTCGGCGCTGGCACAGTGTGGATGCCTCGGTCCTCTGGTCCTGCTGCCCGCTGGGCTGGCGGCTGAGCCTGGCGGTCATGCCAAACCCCTGGAGGGGGATCCCCCCGGGCTGTGGCTCTGGCCCAGCTCCCTGCCGCCTGCTTGTCTGTTCCCAATCACCAGACTCCCTGCCTCTGTCCTGCAGTTCGCGCTGTCCCAGGGCTCCCACTCCTCAGTGCCGTCTGCAGGATGGGGTGAAGAGGTCTGTGGGCCCGCAGAGGAGGCCACCGAGGGCTTCAGGCAGAGGAGAACTTAGCTCGCCGCTGCCCGCCTGCAGGTAGAAGAGCCAGGTCTTGGGCCTGAGTCCAGGCACTCTCGGTGACACCAGCCCCGAGCTGGGGGCTTCCCCCTTGGTCATCTCCTACAGCAGCTCTGTGGCCACCCCTCCTTGTCTCTGGCAGTCCCCAGCCAGCCCTGTCTGGCTTCTTTCTGACACTGATCTCAGTTCCCCATTCGCAGCCTTAGGAGCCAGGCCCAGTACGGAGCTGTGGACAGGCTCCGTGGCAAGAAGCTTCGAGTCAGCCCCTCCTTGTTGGAGCCCCTGCAACCCCATCCTCATGTCTCATGCTGAGTTAGCTTCTGCTGACACAACCTTGCATTTCTGGAAAGTTCTATTTAATATGATGCTCTGCCTTCCAAATAAATACATATTTATATTTATATGTAAATATAAATTTATATATAAATTTATATATGAATATATAAATATTTATAAATATATGACTATTTACACACACACAGAAAAGAGAGAGAGAGAGATTCAGTCTGCTGATTTACTTCCCAAATGGCCACAATGGTGGGGCTGAGCCAGGCTGAAGCCAGGAGCCTGGAGCTCCATCTGGGTCTCCCACATGGGTGGCAGGGGCCCAAGGATTTGGGCCATCCTCCACTGCTTTCCCAGGTGCATTGGCAGGGAGCTGATTGGAAGTGGAACATGCAGGACTTGGAACTGGTGCCCATATGAGGTGCCAGAGTTGCAGATGGCAGCTTTACCTGCTATACCACAACGCCAGCCTGATGTTCCTATTTTTAAATATTTTTAAATTTAGGGGCCGGCGCCATGGCTCACTTGGTTAATCCTCCACCTGCGGCACCAGCATCCCATATGGACACCAGGTTCTAGTCCCAGTTGCCCCTCTTCCAGTCCAGCTCTCTGCTGTAGGCCGGGAAGGCAGTGGAGGACGGCCCAGGTCCTTGGGCCCTGCACCCTCATGGGAGACCAGGAGGAAGCACCTGGCTCCTGGCTTCGGATCAGCGCAGCGTGCTGGCCATAGCAGCCATTTAGGGAGTGAACCAACAGAAGGAAGACCTTTCTCTCTGTCTTTCTCTCACTGTCTATAACTCTACCTGTCCAAACAAATTTTTAAATTTATTTGTTTGGCAGGCTGAGAGAGAGGCAGAGGCAGATGGGGAGATACCTCCCCTCTGCTGGCTCAGTCCACGGTGGCTGGTGACAGCCAGGACTGGGCCACTTGAGATGCCCTCATCCCAGATCAGGGTGCCTGGCTTCGGTCCTGGCTCCGCTTCTGATCCCAGCTCCCTGCTAATGTGCACCCTGGGAAGGCTCGGGCAGTCCTCTGTTGTGCTGACGGGGCTTCCGCCTGGACCCTTGGCAGGGAGGGGAGCGGAAGCTCCTGGGTAGGAGCCCTTCCCCACCCCGCTAGATCAACTTCCGGGGTGAAATACAGAAGTCAGCTCTGGCTGTGTTCGCAGCCTCTGCTCTGCAGGTGCCTGCTCCCTGGCCCTGCTCTGCCCCCGTTCCTGTGTCAAGGGAGTGACTGTGCCCTCCCAGCCTCGAGCTCTCCTGCCCTCATCCAGACTCCCACCGCCTCCCGGGTGCACTCTCCAAAGTCCACGGCTGACCACGCCACCTCCCAGCCTCCCAGCCCGCGCCTGCTGCCTGCTGCCCCCGGGGCCCCAGCTCACACTTCTCAGCAAGGGAGCAGCCCCCCCTTCAGCGCCCCTCCCTGGCTCTGTGCGGCTGCTTCTCTCTCCAACCCTGGGCTCGAGTGCCCCCCATTAGCCCCTGCCCCCTCCCCATTTCCTGAGACTCTGCTCCTTCTTCCAGACCCAGCTCTTTGAGGCCTTCGCTCCCACACCCCGCGTTGGTCTTTGAGGCTGTTGTTTTCTTTTTCTCTCCATCTGCACCTGCAGGTTTTGGTGGTAATGACTGTGGGATGTGTGTGCACCAAAAATAAAGGCGTGCTGAGCGCTCCCATGCATGCCCTCCCTTGAGTCGTTCCTAGTGCCCCCATTTCACAGAGGAGGAGACTGAGGCCCTGTACAACTTAGCGAATAACCAGAGAGCTGGGATTGTAGCTGAGTGTGACAGTGAAAACTGACCTGTCCAGCCCTAAATGATGAGCTTCCTAAGCTGGAGCCTTCTCGTGTATACACTGGACTCTGATGTTAAGGAGAGAACCTTCAGCCATTGGCCGGCACAGGCATGAGATGCCGCCGTAACAAATTAACCTTGACATCTTAGCCAAACAGAGGTCTATTCTCGTTGACCACAGTCCAGCGCCGGTCCGCAGGCACCATCATTCACCCCCACCCCTGATCCGGGTCCCTCGAGTCTGGAAACGGTTGAGACGGTTTCAGTGCTGTCAGCCCCGGCTCTCAGGAGCTGCCGTCCGGGTTTGAGGTCGTGGCCTCTGGGGCCCACATCAGCATTTCTGCCTGCATCCCCGAGGCGCTCTGTGCTGGTTTTCTCCTGGTTCGTCAAGGTGGTTAAGACATCAGCTGCTTTTGCAGATGCCGGGGGTTCCTGGAAAGGAAGCGGGGCCGTCTCTCGTTTTCAGAGGTGCTCATCACCAGTGCACCTCCGGGTCGGATGCACCCGGCCTTCACCGCGTGCAGCCTGGCTCCTTCATTCATTCATTCATTCATTCATACTCTCCTCTAACAGATCCTTCCCGAGCATGGCCTGGGCTTCGGGGCTCTCGGAGCGTGGTTCCCGTGCGCAGGGAGCTTAGGCAGAGCTGGGCGGCCTCACCTAAATGAACAGGGGTCTTAAATTGCCTCTGGCTCTGCCTCTCTCTAATGGGGACCACATCAGCATTTCCGCCTGCGTGCCCAGGGCTCAGGAGCAGGTCTGGGCTGCATGATCATCTGTGGGTGTGTTGCTTCCTCCCGTGACACCCCCTGGCATCGTCCCCTGCTCTACTGCCAAGCAAACCCCTTCATGTCTCTTTTCTCTTCCCTGCAGCCACAGGAAGCCAAAGTTGAACCCCTCAACTTGCCTTCCATCCCAACCTCTGCATCTGAGGACCCAGAGCTCTCGGGTGAGCCCGTGCCCGAGGGGACTCCGGACGCCACCACCCTCAGCGCCATCCAGCACAGGAGCCCTGAGCCAGGCAAGTCCTTGGGTACCTTCACCCTGGGCAGCCTTGCACTGCGTGATGACTGTGGCTGGGACCCGGGAATGTCACGCCACTTCCCTCAGCGCCTTAGGGGAGGGATGACGGTCACCCTCCTTGACAGACAGGCGGAGGGAACTGAGTTGCAGGGCAGCTGAGTGACCCAGCGAGACCCGGCGGCTCACACACGGCAGCGCTGGCCTTGGATCTGGCACACTTGGACTTTGAGCCCCCGGACTCCACCCCTTGTGGGCTGTGATCATTGTCCCTGTTTTCTGGGTACCTACTGTGCACCACATGTTTGGGTGCGTCCTCTCTGACCCCCGTGTTGATTGCACTAACCATGCGTTTAGAGCAGAAAACTCCAGCGCTCAGAGAGTGACTTGAGCCGAGTTACACAGCCTGCAGCCCAGACCTGATGCCAGGTCCCCACCCCTCCTGACCTCTGCCACAGCTGCCTGTCTCTCAGAGTCCCAGGTCAGTTGACCGGTGCCCAGAGAGGAACAGGGACTGCTGTGGTCACTCAGCAAGTCAGTGGCCAGCCCTAAGCTGGAGGGCTCTGGTCCTGTCTCTTATCCCATTACCTGCGTGGAGAAGCAATGCCAGAAGTGCAGAGGTCAGACCCAGTCTCCCAGGCAGCAGCCCAAGGTGCCCAAGGCCTGGTGTGGCCATCATTTCCTGCCCTTTCTCCAAGGGGCAGCCCTTTCGGACCACGGTCACAGCCAAGGCCAGAGCATGGAGATGCAGGAGCAAGAGCAGCCCTCGAAGCCCTGTGAGGCATTGCAAACCTCCTGAGCAGGGGTTCCTCGCCTCGGGCAAGCTATTTCATTGGCATTCTCAGCACCGACATTAGTGACACAGCTCTAATGAGCCGGGGACGGGACATGCCGTGGTGCTTTCCCCCAAAAGCACAGGTTTCCAGGCTCTGTGTGCTGTGGCCTGACCTCTGAACACGAGTTATTTATACGTATCGTTCTGCAGCGAGGTCGGGCATTGTGCATGTGTGTTAGATGCATTAGATGCGGCATGCTTCAGGATGCTCTGGGCAGTGATCTCTGGGGGGTGGCGTGAGGGGGGGTTTCGATTTTATTACACTTCTGTGTTTTACAAGTTGCCTGGAGTAAGATTTATCACTCTTTATGCTGGGAGCGACCGAATGTTCTTTTAACGTCTAGAGAAGTCTGTGGGTAAGAGAAGGGAGAGAGAACTGCACGAAGAACTTGTGTAATAATCTAATAAAGCTGTAATGCACCTGAGGAGTCAGGGTGGGCAGGGAGCGGCCCTCCGCGGGGGTGGGGGGTGGGGGGTGGGGATAGATCGGAGGGGCGTGGGCTGGGGCGGGGCTGAGCGTCTCCCAGCTTTGGTTCCTGGGCTGCGGTAACAGCGCCTGCCTGCCTCCTGGGTGCGTGAGAGGAGCAAGTATTCGCGGTGGGAAAGTGATTTATGAACTGCCAGTGCTGCTCCCGGGGTGGGACTGGGGTCTGGGGGCCAGTGGCAAGGGGCAAGCAGAGGCTGCAGGGCCTGGGGCCAGAGCTGGGTAACATCCCAAGGGGGCAGACTCAGATCCCAGGTGGGCTGCCTGTCCCCCGAGAAGGCCGCGGGTTCCTCTTCTTCCAGTGGGTCAGACAGCCCCGGTGGCACCAGTGCGCCAGTCCTGGCTAGGAAAAGCCCCTCCTATCCCTGGCAATACCTCCAGCCAGCCTCCACCCTGCCAGGATCAGGACTCAGGCCCACCAGCTGCTGGCACAGCACCCCCTGGTGGTGAGAGCAGGGAAGATGTGAGTCTGGGGCCAGGCAGGGCGGACCATTCCCTGTGCTGCGTGTGGGAGTCCTGGGGGCGCAGGGCCCATTGGAGAGTTTGCACCTCCCTGGGCGCTGTGCTGACCAAGGGGGCACGCATGAGTCCAGTGTGTATGGAAAGGGCCTGTCCTTGAAACAAATCGACCCAGCCCCTGCTCTCTGTGGGACCTCCTCGGCAGATGGGGTTCATAATCCTACAGTGTTAATGTGCAGGCCAGAGCACACACCTGCCACGGGCTGGTGGGGGGGGGGGTGCAGACAGAACACCCGGGATTGCCGGACTGGCCGCAGTGAGGCCGGCTGGGTGCTTGTGGGTAGGGAGGGTGAGCCAGCGGAGAGAGTGAGCAAGGTGCGCATGGGAGGTGCCTTGCACGGGGCCCGGCCTATCCAGGCAGGCATTCTCTCGGAATCTCTTCCTCTGCTTCAGGACTCCATCTGGTTTTGAAATTGCAACAGACAGACCTGCATGCGATAGCGATTCTGTCAGCTCCCAACTGTGTGGACCCAGCATTTAAGTTTCCTCTTCTTCTTCACTCCCATCCTCTGGAAGACACTGATGTTAGGCACTGTGGTATTAATGTGTAGACACACACATCTCCCTGTATGTGCATGTGTTATATGCTGTATGTAACAACTATCCTATCACATGAACGTATTGTAGAATCATTGCGTGTAAGGGTGGAGCATGTACACGCATATGCCTTTGTACATAAATCTACATAAATCTACATAATCTACATAAATCTACATCCACTCTGCTAAGGAACATTTGTCTGATGCTGTCCTTATGCCTTTCTTGCATGAACTTACTTAATCCTTATGACAGAGTCCTCAAGGAGTGGTGACGATGCCCATGTCTAGAGGAGGACCTTGGGGCACAGGGGAAGCCGCCCGCCACAGGTTTTCTTCCTGGTCAGTGGCAGAGCGAGACCGCAGGCCAGCAGCAGGTGGCAGAGCCGCGGCGGCGGCTGCCAGCTCGCCACGCCACCTCGCCACGTGCTGTTCTGTAGCTGGATGCCTTCCTTCTTAGTCCTGCATTACGGGGATACAAACATCTTTCCGAGAGAAGAGGTGAAGAGATAGTGCTTTCTTTCCCAAGTGGGTGCACTGTGGCTATCAATTGCCGAATGCCTGCTTCCTGCAGGGTCTGGTGAGATGCTGAATGACACACTGGAGGGGCTTCACGTGGTGGATGAAGACCCCGCGGCTGCTGGCACTGGCTCCGGCGATGGGTCCTTCCTTGATGTCACCGAAGGAAAGGTGAGTGAGTGGTAAATTCCACTGGGTAGGTCCCTGGGAAGCTTGGGTGCCTATTTCAAACTCGATGGTGATCTCGACTGGCACCATGGAGAATCACTACCAAGGCCACCTCCATCCTCCTGGTACCGAGAGGGAGAGTCCTGGGCTACAGGGAGTCTCCAGGGATGCCTGAGGACAGGTGGAGGGATGCAAGATTGTCCTCACCTGCGTCCCGTCCTCACCATGGTAACCACCTGCCCCTGCTCCCCTGTGAAGACACGTAGCCCCAGCAGCCCTGGGAGCCCCTGCGAGGCCGAAGCCAGTCAATTGCAGGTGTGCCCATGCTGCTGCTTGGTAATTAGCTTTTGCACTTGCAAAGTTCGAAATGCTGTGTGAGGCTGGGTGCAGAACAGAAGGAAACAAAATGTTCTCACAAAGTTGCCTGCTCAAAGCCCACAGTGCCGTTTCACGTCCGGGACGAGAACTTCGATAACTCTCATGCATAGCTCTCCCAACTGCCATCTGGTAACAGGCTAGTTTCACAGGTATTTTAAAATGTCAACAATTCAACAAAATACAAACACAGTGTCTTCTTCCCCTGCCCAGGCCGGCTGCAGACCAGAATCTCCCAGGGAAGGGAAGCGTGGTTAGGGATTTCCTCTGTTCCTTGCTGCTCTCGCCTCCCCATTCCCTGGCCCCTCGCCATCTCCTGTGGCTGCTGTCTTAACCTCTGCAGGCCTTGGCCCACCTGCAGCAAGGGGCACAGCTGTACAAGGCTGGGCAGGTGGCGTGGAAGATGCCTGATGGCTGGGCCCTTCCCTCATGGGGGCTTTTGTGATTCCTCCTGCAGGACCAAGGTCCCTGGCTGCCTTTGTCATTTCTGCTTGGGCTTCCACCCACTCCTGGGTGCCCTGGCACAAGGGTGATCCTTTGAGTACTGTCCACCTCCAGATGGCTTTGCCAACTGCCTTGGGAGGGATTGTGTCTTTGTCTCCAGTGGCAGGACAGAGCCTATCTTCCTCCCCCTCCCCTCTCTCCCTCTATCCTTGCCTTCCCTTCCCCTCTCCTCTTCTCCTCCCCCCCCCCCCCACTCTGGAACTACATGGCTGCCACACTCACCTTCTGTGTTTCCCTGGAGAGAACCCTGCATGGGCCCCTGTGTCTCCCAAATGTGAAGTCCATATCCCGCTCTCCCAGTGGTTTGCAGTGTGGAGAGGGGAGAGGAAAAGCCACAGCACCCTGAAAATCCTCACCAAGGGGATTCTGGCTGTCCAATCACTCAGCCCCAAACACCCTTTCCTTGCATGGCCCGGCGCCGGAGAGAGGCATGCAGGCCCCCGGGTCAGCACGTGGGGGTTCCCTGGTCCCCTGATGCCTGTGGGATTGTCCTTGCCCTACAGGGCTTTGGTCAGAAAAAGTCCCCTGTAATATCCTGTGACATCGTCTTTTCTCTAAATCTAAACAATAATTCTGCAGGGCCATAGCACGTTACGTGAAAACCAGACACCACGTCAAATCAGCTTCGGGCATGCTCCCTTCCGTATTCCTCCTCCTATAGACTGCGAGGAGCCCCGCAGCAAGGAAATCTGACCATGATCGTATTTTTGCATCCAAAGGAACCTACATTTTGCAAAAGAAAAACATCAAAGTATAAATCTTTGGAAAACAGAGATAAAACACAGTCCATTTGGTGACAGCAGCAGCCAAAGCTGCTCGGCTTCCAGTTCCCCCATCTGCTCTGCAGCCCGTCAGAGAGACTGCCTGTGCGCTCTCAGGGGAAACTGAGTCACGGGGCGAGAGAGGACGTGGAACGTGTGGCCCGCAGAGGGTCGAGGAGGACGTAGGTGCTGCCTGCCCACTGCTGAAGCTCCATTGTGGGCAGAGACATTGTGCCGTGGCCTCTGGGCAGGTGCATTTGGCCAAGGTGTCCAAGACGGAAGTGCCCAGAGCTGGAGGGGGCTGACTCTGGAGGCAGTGACGCCCCCGTGCCCGGAGGTGCACACAGATGCTTGGAATCAAACCCAGGGCGTCGGTGCCCAGGTGGTCTCTCCTGTCCCCGGATTCTGTGATTCTGGAGCTGCTGTGGGGTTCGGGTGAAGTCCTCAACAGGAAAGTCCTCGCGACAAAGAGCTGCAGGTGCAGCCGTGGCCGGGGGGTCCCGTTCTCTCCAGCCGCAGGCCCCATGGGCCTGGGGGGGAGGCCCCAGTGACGCGTGTGTTCCCATGTGGTGTCTTTATTTTCAGGGCTTAGTGGCAGCAACTGCAGGGGAGGCCGAGGGGCCCGGCAGCACCCCTGGGGAAGCAGAGGCCACTGAGGGGCCCACCCTGGCCGTGTCCAGCCCAGACCCTAAGGAAGGGGTAACCCCAGTAAGTAGCTCACGGTGCCAGCTCCACTGCATCTGCCTCTAGGGGGTGGGGGCTGTCACTGCCCTTCCCCCACTGTCTGTGGAATGCACAGTGACAGCCTTGTGGGGCCAGGTCCCCCCAGGCCCTGAGCAGGGGGCTCGCATCTGCATTGACTCATGCAGCAGATGTGTCTGGAGCCTGGTCATAGGGGGCAGTGGTGCATAGACATGTCTGGGGACACACACAGTGGCAAGAGGTACAGGAGGAGAGTCCCAGCATGCCCTGGGAGCACAGAAAAGGGGCCCAGAATGCGGACTTCCTGAGGGACAGATGAGGAAGCTGAGCCAGGGCAGAGCAGGGGGGAGGGAGGCAGGTATTGCTGGGGCAAAGGCCTGAAGAAGCGTGGCATGCCTGTGGGCCAAGCGTGAGCATGGTGGGTGAGGGTGGGGGGCAGGGCTGGAGGGGCTCCGAGGCCAGAGCAGGCTTTGGGAGCCATGCCAAGGAACCCGAGAGAACCCCTGCAGAAAAGGGGAGTCCTGGGAGGGTAGGAAGCAAGCAAGAGAGGCAGCCGGATGAGGATTCTGGAGCCAGCAGTCTGACTCCCAGTGGAGGGAGGATGGGGAGGCAGGCCTGGACACGGCGGCTGGGGGGGGGGGTGACCCTGTCGGGCTTCGGGTAAGTGGCAGTGTTAACCGTGCTCCAGGGTCACCTGTGCCGGGACCTGCCAGAAGTCCCGGTGAGCCAGGGATGGAAAATGCCCATTGCATTTGTTCACGTGACCATGGGTGACCGTGGAGAGAGAGGTTTTTAGGGATGTGGGAGGCAAGAAGCCAGAAGGTGCTGGGCTGGGGGAGCGGTTGGCGATGGACGGGGCTCCTTAAGCAAGGGAGCGATGGGGCGGGGGACTCAGGTTTGTTGCAAGGACTCAGTACCTCAGTACTAGGAGAAGTTCTGCTTCCGGGGTGGTGGACAGAGGCTGCAGGGGTCCTTCCAGGTTAGCAGGCTGATGGCACGGGAGGGGTCCTGGGGCGGAGCAGTGCCCTGGGGAGGTGTGGGAGGCCACGTTTCTGTACTGATGCCACACTAAGGGTGCTGGTTCGAGGCGAGGTCCTCAACACGCGAGCGCTGCGGGTGGAGGAGAGTTCCTGCGCCTTCGCTCCCTGCAGCCCCAGGCAGTGGGTGATGTCTTTCCATCCAGGGTCCCGATCAGGAAGAAGGTTCAGCAGCCACAGCAGCGGTGGAGGCCGAGGCCAGCGGGGCGCCCACTGAGGGGTCCCCCCTCTCCATATCCACCCAGACCCTCGGGGAAGAGGCCACTCTGGTAAGGAGCATCAGGGGCCGGGCGCAGCCCCACACCTTCTCGCAGTGCAGGTTCTCGTGCGTAACACTGGGGAGCCTGAGTGGGAGGGGCACCTCCCTGACCCAGTGCTCACCCAGGCTGGGCTCTGCCAAAGCCTGGGAAAGGGCAAGGTGGAGCCCCCTGGAGGATGGGGTTGGGGGGGCCCCTGTGGGCTCCAGCAGGGAGCAGAGGTGGTGGCTCTGAATGGAAGAAGTGACAGAGCTCAGAGTCTAGAAGGCGGTGGGGTTGAGCAGAGGGCGGGGCTGTGCCTCTCAGCTATGTGCCCCCCACAGTGCAGAGACACTGCACCCAGCTCCTGCATGCAGGACACGAGCCCTGCAGGGCCCTGGCGAGTCTGCCCCGGTGGGTCCCTCTGATGCAGGGGTGGGGAACATCTGGGACCTAGAACCGCAAGCAGGACTTCGAATTCAGCACATCTATGGCAGGCTGATTTTTTAGGCTGATAACTTAGTATGGCCCCTGGGTGATGTTAGAAATAGCCACGTGGCCCTTGGTAGAAACCAGGTTCCTGCCCCCTGCCCATGGATGCTCCCAAGCCCCCCCCCCCCAGCATGCTCCATGTGCGTTCTCCCCTTGGTTAATGTGTTCCCCCTTACCCAGTCCAGAACTCCCTTCCCTCGTCCGTGCACCCCATGTCCTGCCCCATGCCAGGTCCTGTGGATTTTTCTAACACTTTGTGAACCTGCCCACACCTGTGCTCCACCCGTCCCAGGCCCTGCACTGACTGAGCTGCCACCTTCCTAGCCTGGGCTATGGTTGGGGCCCCTGCCCAGCCTCCTGCACCCACTCACGACCCCTCGGTCAGGTGCCAGGCCCCTGTTCAGAAGCTGGGAGACATCCGAGGGCAGCCTTGCTGAGCACATCCCAGGCCCCTCTCCCTGACCTTTGGGGTTCTTGACCACACCTGCACCCTGCCTCTGGCCTCCCAGGCTTCCTATTCCCTCTGCCCTCTGCCTTCTGCCCTCTGCCGCCAGCCCCCTTCTTGCAGTCCTCTCCTTTTCCCCCTGGCTTACCTCGCAGGCACTTCCTCACCGAGGTGCTGTCCCAGGCCGGGGGTGGTCCCGCTGGTCCCTGCAAGGCCTGGTCATAATTGTCACTGATGCTGTCACCAGAGAGGAGTCATGGGGTTCTTGTCTTTGCACAAGGAAGAATTCACGCCTGAGACAGCAAGTAGCCGCGTTTTATTGCAGACAGGGCATCCGTCAGAAGGGAGGGGACAGCGAGTGTCCAGTCACTCAGACTGGGGGGAAAGCAAGGTTACGTGGTTGAATGGAGAATACACCTGGCAGGCCAGGCAGGGGGCTCAGCAGAGCTGAGGGAGCTGTGTGCAGTCTTTGTTTAGACTCCTGGTTTTAAAGGAGTCTCTCTTTACTCACTCCCCCTTCTCCTCCAGGACAAAGGGTTTGCTGAGTGCCAGTTTGTTATCAGACTGGGAGCCACCTAGGAAGGATGTAAAGTTTTATCGCTCAGTGTTATCAGGCCAGGTAACCCAGTTGGTGCTGGGGAGAGAGGATTCTCCTGGGACCACCTGGAACGTTATCTCGGTGTGTACAGGACACTGAAGTGTAGGTGCTGGGCTGCTTCCAAAGTGAGCTTCTGTAGATGCTGCTGTCCTCAGGCCCCTCACACACACACACACACACACACACACAGGCTAATTTCTAACCTCCTACCTAACCATGCCAAGCCTGGTGACAGGTGCCTAGCACGATGTCAGCACAGTGAGGACAGAGGCGACATTTGTCATGTTCGTGGGTCTTGTTCCTGGTGAATGCATTAGCTGAGTGAATGAATGGGGTCTCCCGGCCAGCACAGATCAACGCCCCCTGCCTTTGAGGTCCTGCCTTCGTTTGCTCCCCAGTCTGTCTCACACTGATCAGGCAGGGGCCAGCACTTGCCGAACCTCCCTTCAGTGGGGGAGGATGTGCACTGGCCAGCCGCCAGCTCTCGGGCCACTTGACCACGGTAGGGATTATTTCCATGAACAAAGTGGTCCTTAGCTTCCTCTCCACTTTCTCCTCCTCTTCCCTCCCTCCCTCTTACCACAGGGTGAGAACACCAGGCTCGGGTTCCTATTGCACAGGTCTGAGCTCCCTGGAAACTAGAACTTGACTACAGCTCTCTGCAAATCAAAGGGCTGCCCTTGGGGGTTCCCTTATCAGAGATTTGCAAACAAAGACCAGGGAAGCCCTTGGGATGTGCCAGAGGGGACTCAGCAGGGTACATGCCCTGAGGTTCAGGTGACAGGGGCTCAAGTATAGCCCTCCGAGAGCTGGGGGAAGGGCAGTTCTGTAGCCTAGTGTTTTGTTCCAGGGTCCACAAGGTGGAGAAAGTGTAGCAACAGCTGCAGCTGCAACCCAAGTGCCCCTCGGCACTTTCGAGGAAGAGGAAGCCAGCGGGTCCCCCACCGATGGCCTGGGACCCCTCGTCCTTAGCCCAAGCCCTGCGCAAGCGGTCACTTCTGTAAGTGCCATCTTGTGTCCTCTCTGGCTGGCAGGGGAGCGAGGTCAGCAGCCTGGGCTGGGGGCGGGTATTGGCCTTGACAGAGGTGCCCACACACCCAGCTTCATTATGGGTTGGCCTGGGTCAGGGAAGCAGGAGACCGTGGAGGGAACAAACTGGGGGGCATCAGCACCCCAGGGGTGGGACCCAACCTGCCACTGCCCAGCTTTGTCCCAGAACTTTCTCAGAGACAGGTGGTCTAAAGTTGGGGGCAGAGCGGTGGGCGCCCCATCCCTGGGGGGAGAGGCTGGGTGCTTAGAGGGGTACGATTTCCAGAGCAGATGTGGGCTCCTGGGCGTGGCAGGGGTGAGAACAGTGGCAGGGGTTTTGAACTGGCGCGACCGTACCCACTGTACCCACAGCCCCGCAGCCTCGCCGGCTGGAGGAGGTGACTCTTCACGCTGCTTCTGTTTCAGGCACCGGGCGATGATGGAGAAGACTTGGCGGCAGCCACCACCTGGGAGCCCCTTATCTCAGCTGAGGAAGAGGAGCCCGCCAGTGCCCCCCCTGCGGCTCCACTGCCACTCCCCACTCCCACGGCGGCTCCTGAGCGAGGGGTCACTCTGGTGAGAGGCCCAGGGGTGTGGAGACTGACTGGGCCCGGTTGCCCTGGGGAGGCAGAAAGGCTGGAGCTGGCGGAGGGCTGGCCTCTGGCTTTCTCGGGGGCGGGTGTCCATTTGGCCATTAGAGGGCGTTCAGCCTAGGGAATACTAGAAGGACTGCAGTTTGGAGAGGGATGAGCAAGGGGAAAAAATGGAGTGGACCGAGCTTCCTGCTCTTTCTGATTGAAATGTGACCTCTCTGAAAGGCAGCGCTGTGGTTGTTTCTGAAGCACGAAGCCTGTGGGGTGACCAGCAGGTGCTGGCCGCGCAGGGGCTGCCATTGTGTGACCTCAAGCAAATCCCTGCACCGCCCAGGGCCTCAGTTTCTCCATCTGTGAAAGGGTGGCTGCGAGGCCAGGTCCGAGGGCAGCTGGGAGGCTCCGGACTCTCGCGTCGGGGCTTTGCCACTGCCACCGCGCAGGGGCTGTGACTTTGTCTTTCAGAAACAGGAAATCCAGAGGGGCCCTCGGCTTGGGCTTGTGTGACGCAGAGACTGAAGCTGCTTTTTGAGTGTGAATGTAGATTGGGAGGTTTTAAAGAATTTTTTATTTGTTTAATTATTTTATTTGAAAGGAAAAGGGATCCCCCAGGTGCGGGTCCATTCCCCAAATGCTCAAAACAGCCAGATGGAAGCCAGGAGCTGGGAACTCCATCCAGGTCGCTTATGTGGGTGACAGGGACCCCAGGACTTGAGCCACCACCTGCTGCCTCCCAGGGTGCACATTAGCAGGAAGCTGGAATCAGAAGCAGAGTGGGGACTGCAACCCAAGCACTCCAATATGGGATGAGGGCATCCCAAGTGGTGGCTTAACTGCTGAGCCAGGCACCCACCCTTAAATAGAGTGTTAAAGGAAAACACCCCATTAGCAACCGGCTTGGGCTGGTCAGCTTGCTGGGTGACACTTGGTCATGCATACTTTGAAAGCTACAACTCAGACTGCAGTCGTGTGGGACATTGGCTGCAATGCCCCCAGGACTGACCTGCGCTGGGCCCACAGACCACGGACAGCAGGCCAGGGGCATCCCCAGGGAGTCCTGAGTACCCACCTCTTGTCCAGGGCCCCTTCAGCAGTGTGCTGACCACCGCTGTGTAAACTGCTTCCTCAACGTTGTCCTCTGCTCACTAACAGCACGCAAGTCACCTCTGGGCCTCAGAGCCTCTCAGAGCAGCCCCTTGAGATACAGGTCAATCGAACTCACCCTCTGTCCCCAAGGAATCGACAGTCGGAGGGGCAGGAAGTCAGCCAAGTGCCCCGACACTGACGAAGCCCTCTGTGCTCCAGGTGTATCTGGTTCTGTGTGCACCACCACTCTGGCGTAAGGTGGACGGCCTCCATTCTATGCGAGGTCTCCATGAGCCAGGTTGGGGTTTGAACTCAGGCCTCGTGTCCTGCAGAGCTTCTGAGCTTCCCCCGGCTGCTGGTGTCATCCCTGCGGGCGTGGCATGGCGGGACAAGTCCAGACAGGGAGCCAGGAGACCACAATTCTACTTCCAGAGAAAGCCCTGTCCGTGGTGGGCCTGCCCTGGTCGTCTTCCTCCACAAAGGGAGGCAGGCGAGCAAGAGCTGTCTGGCTTGGAACGCTGGCTGCACGTTAGAGACCCCTGGGAAGCTGGGGTCCATCATCCGGTGGTGGTCTGAGTCCCATGCTAGACCAAGTGAGCGAGACACAGGCTGGGGCTCAGGGCTCCCCGCGGATTCTCATGGGCACAGACGCTGGCCCACTGCTCACACACTGTGACTTCTAGCAAAGGCCCTCATCCCACCGTGTAAGCCTGGCTGTGACCCAAGACCAGATCTCCCCTAGAGGATACCACATCACACACAGGTGAAGCCACTTCTGCACTGTCTGTCTTTTCATAGTGAAAATCTTGAAAAATCATAAATGGACTTAAAATAGGATCATTAATCCCTCACACGTCCACTGCCCTGAGTGATTACCAGCATTTTTGCCCAGCTGGCTTTATCCATGGCGCCCTCTACCTCCATCCTTTGGGGAAGGAAGAGGAAGCCTGGAGCTTTGCAGAGGAGTCCCAGGGCAGATGCTGTTGCGCACAGGGTGAACCTGCTGTTGGGGATGCCTGCTTCAGTATTAGAGTGCCCCATCAGGTCACACAGCCGCCTTCGCTTCCCTTCTAGCTCCCTGCTAATGTGCACCCTGGGAGGCAGCAGGTGATGGCCCAAGTACTTGGGTTCCTGCCACCCACATGGGAGACACAGATGGAGGTCCTGGCTCCTGGTTTCTGCTGGGGAGTGACCAGCAGGTGGAATATTTCTCTCTTTCTCCCTCTCTCCCCTGCCCCCCCTTTTAAATATATATTATACATATAAAAATAAATAATGAATAAGTCCCAACATCATATCATTTAACTTGTTAATAACTCAGTATGCATTACCAATAGTTGATCGGTGGCTTTTTTTTTTTTTTTGGTCATAACCATAATTATCCTCCTCTAATGAAATCAACAATTCCATCATATTATCTAATAACCTGGTTGTTTAAAAAGAAAGCCATCTTACAGTTTGGCTCTGAAACGAAACAAGTGCTTGGTTGATAGTTCTCTTAGGT
Organism: Oryctolagus cuniculus; assembly: GCF_964237555.1. Classification (NCBI taxonomy): domain Eukaryota; kingdom Metazoa; phylum Chordata; class Mammalia; order Lagomorpha; family Leporidae; genus Oryctolagus; species Oryctolagus cuniculus. Next base: position 202,657,731 of record NC_091432.1, read on the forward strand.
TCCTTTTAATCTGATTGTCTCCCACCTTCTGTTTGCCATTAGTTGTTGCAGAAATGGGTCCTGGTCCTTAGATCTTTGTGTTTCTGCCTTGAGACGCTGGCCTGGTGAACCTAGCAATGCTGGTGGGAGTGCTGAGGGTGTGCCACATGCGGGAAAGTCTTTGTCCACATCTGTTAACAACCCTAAAACTAAAACCAGAAAGTCCTCTTGTGGGAACTGGTCCCGGTGGAGATAGTCCAACATGTGTGTAAAAAAGGCTTTGTGGACAACGCTGTTAATCTCAATATTGTCCATCGCGGGGAAAGCTTAGGCATGATTTAATCACCCAGCAGCAGGGATGATTTGGTTAGTACATCCAAGTAGTGGAGCATTATGCAACTATTAACATTATTATTAGGAGGATTTAAAGATGAAGGCAAATGCTAACCATGTAATGTTAAGTGAAAGAAGCTGGTTGTAAACTTGAGCGTCTTGTGTGGTCTTAACCATTTAAAAAAGACACATGGGGGCCGGCGCCACAGCTCAGTAGGCTAATCCTCCGCCTTGTGGCGCCGGCACACCAGGTTCTAGTCCCGGTCGGGGCGCCGGATTCTGTCCCGGTTGCCCCTCTTCCAGGCCAGCTCTCTGCTGTGGCCAGGGAGTGCAGTGGAGGATGGCCCAAGTGCTTGGGCCCTGCACCCCATGGGAGACCAGGAGAAGCACCTGGCTCCTGCCATCGGATCAGCGCGGTGCGCCGGCCGCAGTGCGCCGGCCGCGGCGGCCATTGGAGGGTGAACCAACGGCAAAAGGAAGACCTTTCTCTCTGTCTCTCTCTCTCACTGTCCACTCTGCCTGTCAAAAAAAAAAAAAAAAGACACATGGGAAAACACCCTAAAGAAATGTTTCCCATAATGTTAGCCATCGTCGCCTCCAAGTGGGGGAACTGTGGGAATTAGGGTCTTACTGCATTGTGATATTTTCCACCATGGAGGCTTATGGTTTTACAGCAGCTTATTAGTATTAGTAATAATTATTATATTTGAGAGTCAGAGACAGAAACAGCTCCTATCAGCTGGTTTACTCCCCAGTTGTCCACAGTGACTGGGGCTCAGCCAGGACTGAAGCCAGGAGCCGGGAACTCAATCCAGCTCTCCCCCTGGGATGGCAAAGACCCAACTAACTGAACTGTCACTGCCGCCTTCCAGGGTCCACAGTAAGGACGATCGAGAGAGCACCCCTGGAATATCTGTAGGATCATTTGAATCCCAGAGTCACCGAGGGCAGCTGTCCCTCTGTCCCTACAGGAGACAGCTTCCAGGACCTGCGGAGTTACAGAAATCTGCACTCCCTTACAAGATGGCGCAGTTTGCCCATGGCCTGTGCACACCTCCCATGTATTTTAAATCACCTCCGGATTACTTTTAATCCTGATCCCACGGAAATGCTGTGCAGATTGTTACTATGCAACACAAGGGCACCTCAAAAAGCTTGTGGAGAGTGGAGCTAAAAATGAGTTTATTTTGGTGCAAAGAAGTTTAAAGTCTGTGCATGCGAGGGGTGTGCAAAAAGCTTGTGGAAATGCATATTACAAAAAACTGATGTGTGATTGTTTAGAGAATAGTGATAAGAAAAACAAGTGTGTATATGTTCAGTACAGATGCAACCATTGCAGGCCTAACTATATGGTGCACAGCCCACGGCTGGTTGAATCTGTGAATGCAGAGGGCCAGCAGTATAGCTTGGCAAGTGGCAGGTGACATCCCAGCTTGGCTCTGCCACATATCCAAGACTAATTTCTGAACCTCTCTCTGTCTTAGTTTGCTCATGCATGAACTGGGGATCAGAACTGTTGAACCTCCTACGTACCTTTTGATTTGTTGTGGGGCTTAAATGAGTTAAGACATAAACTCCACCTAGCACACAGTACGTGCTCAACGAACTTGCTATACAGAATAATTTTGCAGGTGAGTCTCAGAGGTGGCCAGGACTTTGCTCAAGGTCACACAGCTACACGGATTTGCATAGAGACAAGAGCCTTGTTCTCTGGACTTTCTGCCTTGGCTTTCTACACTGTCCATGACCACCATCTTTAGACTTGAGCCTGAAGCTGGTTAGCAGAGCCCACAGTGGTCTCAATGAGGTCATCCCACTTTGAAGACCTGTGTATTAGAATCTTTCAGAGAGGCTGGCGCTGTGGCTCACTAGGCTAATCCTCCGCCTTGCGGTGCCGGCACACCAGGTTCTAGTCCTGGTCAGGGCGCCGGATTCTGTCCCGGTTGCCCCTCTTCCAGGCCAGCTCTCTGCTGTGGCCAGGGAGTGCAGTGGAGGATGGCCCAAGTGCTTGGGCCCTGCACCCCATGGGAGACCAGGATAAGTACCTGGCTCCTGCCATCGGATCAGCGTGGTGTGCCGGCCGCAGCGTCCATTGGAGGATGAACCAACGGCAAAGGAAGACCTTTCTCTCTGTCTCTCTCTCACTGTCCACTCTGCCTGTCAAAAAAAAAAAAAAAAAAAAAAAAGAATCTTTCAGAGAACACTTGGAGAACATTGTCCTTGAGAGGAAGTACTGAGTGTTAACACCTGTGTTTTGAGACACTAGATGGTCCAGTGTGGGGACTCCGATGTCACGGTCCACTGGTTGCTAATAGGCACCGAGAGCCAGTGACCTGCTGGGCAGGAAGGCCCCCGCTCACTAGCCAGAGCTCTGCAGCTCCGTGTCCCAAAGTGGTTATGACTGCGTTTTAACCAGATCTTCTTGTTTTAGGCTCACGTACATGTGGAAATGGAAGGACAAGCCGCACCCAGAGGAGAAGAGGTCTGTGCTGTGACCGTTCTGGAGGTGGCACTGGCTCCTGGTCAAGGGTCCTGCACATGTTGTTGGGGTTAATTTATTCAGTTCTGATCGATAGTCCTGGAGAGATGGGACTGGGGTGGGGGTGGGAGAATGATGACACAGCACAGCAGCAGTTCTGGTGGCCAAGTCTCCAGACCTCCGCAGGCCTCAGTTTCCCTATTTGTTATCAAAGGGTCCCTCCTGTTCGGGGGCTCTGTGTGTCCACTCCAAACTCAGCCCTGATTGTCTCCCTGGGAAAGCGTGGGGCAAAGCACAGCTTCGGGCCCCTGGACCAGGCTTGCCTCTGGGCAGCTGCAGGATCCTGGGTGTCCTGCACTCCACTCCAGCTTCCTCGTCTGTGCATAATGGATGGTGGCGATGGCCCTGCAGGGTGGCTGCCAGGAAGCATGGAGACGGTGTTTAGGAAATGCCTTGTCTGGTGCCAGTCATCACAGGAAGATAATGGGTTCCCCTTAGTGGAACGACTAGTGACAAGCTGTTCCCAGGGGGTTGCATCATGGGACCCCAGCTGATGGCCCCAGGAGGTCTGGCTCAGGAGTCTGCTAAGCTGCCTCTGGGGACCCTTCCCATCTGTACCCTGGTCCTGCTCCTCTGCCCTGCGGGCAGCAGGTGCTCCTGCCCCATGCCTTGGGTATGTACCCACCTGAGTGTGGAAGGAGGCACCAGGACAGGGAGGCTGGTGTCCCCCCTCCCTCTGCTCCGGCTCTCTCAGTGCACTTCAGAGCAGTGGCCAGCTCTCAGGGGGACTTGGGGATTTCCCTGTGGACATTTCCGTTCTTTGGGTGGTCCAGCCAGTTGGTCACTGTGTGTGTCAGGGCAGCCGTGGCTCTGGAGCTTGCTGGCGGCCGACACCTCTGGGAGGCCCCTGTTCTCATCTTGTCTCCATCTCCTTCCCAAGGGCACCCTGCCATTCTGGAAGCATGTCCTGGGCCCCAGCCCTGTGGTGGGCGCTGGCACCTGGCCTGCCCTGCAGGAGTTCACAGTCAGGGGAGGCAGCCCTGTGGGCCGTAGAGGCCCCTACAAGCTAGAAAGATTGGTGGCAGGTGTGGGTGGGCAGGATGGGCTTCAGAGGGGGCTGGGCTGGGAAGGACAGTGTCTTTCTTTACGCGTGGGCGAGCTTGATCTTGAAGATGAGCACAGTTTCTGCAGAAGGAAAGGAGCCAAGAGGAGGGGTCACTGACCATTTTGTTTCCCTAGGATGAGGCTGAGGAGGGCCTTCCCGGGTCCCCCGGAACTTCTGCACCTGCTGGACCCACGGTGAGATTCCCAGCCAGGCTTGCCCCATGCCCAGTGTGCAGAGATGCCATGGGTGAGGGCTTGTCAGCCCCCTGAGAACCTTCGAGTCCCACCTCTACTACCAGTCCTGTTCGGTCTGTAACTGGCACCCTGTGTGGCCTGCAGTCCCTCCAACTCAGCCTGCCCTCAACACCTCCCCCTCCCCGGGGATGGCACCCCACGCACCTGTTGACCCACATGCAAGCCAGGCATCCCGCCCCCACAGCCTCCTGGTTCTGGCTTCGCAGGGCTTCCTCATCCCGTGGAGGGTGGCAGTCTCCCACCTGGTCTCCCTGCCTCCATCTCACTCCTGTCTCCCACCTACACAGCCCCACTACTTCGACCTTCCCGGTCCCAGCTCCTCCTTGGAGTAGCTCAATGCAGCCTTAACGCACATGCACTCGGTGACTGAATTATGCCTCACCTGGCTCCTGCCTTCAAGCATGAAGTGCCAGGACGGGGTTTTGTGAAGTCCCTTTGGTTGTTTGCAGGCACTTGATAACATCCAGTAAGCACACATTAGTGCTCTCTTGGTGCCAGGCCTTGCACTGGGCTCCAGGGACCTCAGGATTGGACCCTGCTGTTAAAGCCGACAGACACATGCAGGGCTAGGTTTCAGGTCAGGTGGTGCCAGCGGAGGCTAGCGGGGGCATTGAGGAAGGAGAGATGAAGTCTGCCTGAAGGAGCCGTAGGGAGGGCTTCACAGAGGAGGTGACTGCAGAACCAGGCCGAGAAGGATGAGTAGGAGTTTGCATAGCTGGAGAGGAGGTTTAGGACTGGGAGGCCGTGGAGAGGGCCTTGGTGGAAAAGGCCCGAAGGGGAGTTGGGAGCAGAAGTTACCGGGCTACAGAACACAGGGAAACTTCCCGCGGCAGGGCTGTCTGCGGAGCCAAGTTGTGACTTGCTTCTCCCTCCAGGTGGGAGCAGAGGCTGAGGGCTCCGGCCTGGGCTGGGACTCTGACGCTGGCTCCGGCTCCGGGGACCTGGTGGGCAGTGAGGAGCTGTTGAGGGTGAGTGTGCTGGGTGACACCGCGGGGGTGGGGTGGGGGGAATGGGTCTGGGATTCTGGGGGGTGGGGGTGGGGAGCAGGCAGTGAATGGGACCAGATCAGCCTTGCTGAGGACTGTGGGCCGTGAGTCCATGGGCGTTTGTATGTGTTTGACATTTCCCACTTTGATCGGTTTCGTTTTAAGTGAATATGAGGCTCGCTTTGTAGCCAGACCGCCTCTCCTCCACTGCCCGCAGTCCCCCGTCCCTGGCAGCTTCCGGAGCAGGCTGCTCCCCAGCAGGTGCACCCACTGACCTTCATGGCTGCAAGTCGGCGTCTGGTCCCCCGCACCACCCTGCCTCTCTCAGCTCTTACTCTCTCTCCAGAGACACCGCGCCTCACCCCTGGGCGTGCAGACTCTTCTCGAGCGATCTTTACCACTCAGCAGCCCCCGTCCCTTGCCCCCTGCCCGGAGACTGCTCTTTCTCCCTCCTTGGCACTCGTGCTCCCCTGGCCTCCTGCCCAAGGCTGGGGCTCCGCCTGCGCTTCTCTGAGTTGCCCCAAGGGGAGCTCCTGCTTCCTCCAGCTGCAGCTGCCACCTCTGTCCCCAGCCCCCAACCTCCTCTCCGTCCTTCCCCGGGGCACCTGTGCCGAATCCCCTCTTTGCAGCCCCACTTAGCTGCTCCTTGCGGATTCCTCATGACCAGGGCTGGGCGGGTTCTGCACTCAGTGAGCCTTCCAGGGATCACCCAGGCTGGTCGTGGGGAGGGTCAGCCAACCCAGCCAGAGGCCAGAGAGAAGCATTTCAGTGACAGGTGGGTTGTGACTAACCTCACCGTGAACCTGACAACTAAATTAGCAAGCGCATACCTGAGAATTCTAGCTAATTAGATCTTTATTGTATACCCCCTTTTGGGAGAAAACATGATGTAATCCACCTCAGGAAGACCTAGATTTCTGTTTTTAGATTTATTTATTTATTTGAAAGGCAGAGTTAGCTGAAAGGGAGAGATAGAGAGAGATCTTCCATCTGTTGGTTCGCTCCCCAAATGGCTACAATGGCCAGAGCTAGGCCTGGCCAAAGCCAGGAGCCATGAGCTCCATCTGGGAATCTCTCATGGGAGCAAAGACCCAAAGACTGAGCCGCCCTCTGCTGCTTTCCCAGGCACATTAGCAGAGAGCTGGACTGGAGGTGGAGCAGTGCGGACACGAACCGGCATCAGTGTGGGATGCAGCAGCTTAACCGGCTATGCCAGGCCAACCCCAAGACCTAGATTCTAATCCCTGCTCTACTACTGATTGGCTGTGTGTGCGTGTGTGTGCATACTCCCTCAGAAACAACATCTCGCTGAGCCTCAGTTTCCCTCTGGGAGTGGCTGCACGATCTCTGCTCGCAGGGCCGTTGGAATAGAGAGCCTCTTGGGGACGTCCGTGCTCAGTGTGTGCTTACCCTGCCCTCGCTGTTTCTAACGCAAGGCCTGTGTTTTAGGGTCCCCCAGGGCCTCCAGGCCCACCTGGCTTACCTGGGATTCCAGGAGAACCTGGGGCTGATGTCTTCATGGGACCCCCTGGATCTCCTGGTGAAGATGGAGTTGCTGGTGAACCTGGGCCCCCGGTGAGTAGCTGAAGTCCTCTCTCCGCTCTGTGGCCTTGGGGCTTCCTCTCCCGGGGAGGGGGCACCCAGATCGCAGACCCCAGCACCATCTGAGGCTCTCCATGGCGGGGAGCCGCTGGCCAATGCTTGCGGACAGAAATGCTGCTCCGCTGAATCATTGCAGCGGCCAAGCCGTCGGCCTCCTCCCTGCCTACCTCCTCCGGTAGGCGGTACGGGAAGTGCAGGCTCCTGCAGAGTCTGGCCGCGGTGGGGGTTCTTGGATGCCATCCCACCCAACCCCACAGAGGAAAAGCAAGACCCTGAGGATGCAGGCTCTCCCCCACAGCGGCCTGGCCAGCGTGGCCCTGCTGGGGCTGGGGACTAGTGCTCCTGCCCTGGACACAATGGCCTCACCCCTGCCACCCTGGCCTCTTTCTAGGGGAAGGGGGTTTGTATGTGACTCGTAGCAGAGATGCTGTGTGCTGACTGTCGCTGATGTTTCCCAGGGCCCCGAAGGACAGCCTGGACTTGACGGAGCCACCGGCCTTCCCGGGATGAAAGGGGAGAAGGTATGAGGAAGGCGGGAAGGTTCTAACACACAGGGGCCACCAGACCCACTGTCTATGCCTGACTGGCTCTTCTGTGTGGTGACCCTGATGGTCACCTCTGCTGGATCCCTCAGCATGGGCAGCCCCTTCCCTGCCCACTCCTGTACGTCCGAGCTGCAGGGAGTGAGGCTCTGGGACTCAGACAAAGTCTTCACCAGCTCCTCCCTCTCCCTTTCCTGCCACAACTGGTCAGCTGCCAGTATGGACTGGCACCTCCCTCATCTTTCTCTCCACCCTGATGCACCCCATGGCAGGAGCCCATTCTCTGTCCCCACAATCCACCCTCCACCTTACCTACCACCCCATAGTAGGTTCTCAGCGGTCATGGCCCTGTCCCCACTGCCGGCAGAGCACACCCCAAACTCTGTGCAAGCTCCCCGGTTCCTTGGGTGGTACCAGCTGCCTCGCCCCCTCCCACGGCCTCTGGCCAGTCCTGGCAGGGCCCTGTGGGCAGGCTCGTCTGCACCAGCCTCTGGGCCCTCGCATGTGGATTTCTCTCTCTCTGGGATGTGCGTTTCCTTTTCTCATCCTCCAAGGCCCAGTTGAGATACAGTCATGCCCCCTTCCCTGTGGGGGGTGCATCCCGAGACCACCCCCACAGGCATGCCTGAAACTGTCATTGAACCCTAAAGGTGCCATGTTCTTTCCTATACAAATATACCTACGATCAAGTTCAGTTCATATGTTAGGCACAGTAAGAGATTCACAACAGTAATTAATGATAAAAGAGATCGATATACTGTAATAAATGCCAGCATTCCTACTGTAGGACTTTGGAGTGATTGTTCAGTGAAAGAAGGTTTCCTAGAACACAGTCCCTGTGATACTACAATAATCAGTCTGATAACTGCGCTGGCTACTGCGTGACTACTGGGCAGGTAGCACATACAGTGTAGACACGCTGGACAAAAGAATGACTCACGTCCTGGGTGGGATGGAGTGGGTGGTGTGAGATTTTATTATTCTACTCAGAACAGATGCACGATTTAAAACTTAGGAATGATTTCTGGAATTCTTCATTTAATAGTTTTGGACTGTGGTTGACCACAGGTAACGGTGCTCTGGGAAACTCCCCCAACTCTGTGAGCAAAAAAACCCACTTCCTCCCCTCCCTGTCTGTTAGCACCATGTTCATGCTCCCGAGAGCCTTCCTAGCTAGTGACTCTCAAGGTGTTAGCCGGCCTGCCGCGGAGCCCGTGGTACTGTGTGTGCAACCTCAGCACCTGCGCAGGCCCCCGTCAGCACTTGATAAGCGAGGGAAGCTTCCTGCAGACACGTCCTAACCTGCCTCTCTCAGGGTCTGGCTGCCTTCATCCCTTCATCGTTTCGCTTACGTAGGCCTTCCGGTGCTGATGTTGGGGCAGGGGGACAGAGGGGTGGCATTGTTGGTGGAATAAGCCATGCGCAGCAAAGGGGAGAGTGAAGACAAGGTGACTCTTGTAGGAGAGACTGGGTCGGGGGGGCTCGTGGGGCTCCAAGCAGGGAGGGTGCCCTCCCTCGAGATGGAAAGACGGGGTCTCTGTAGGATACCCCTCGACTCCCTGGACACCATCATCGTCACTGAACTGAACTTCCAGGGCGGTCAGCTCCCAGGTGTGTGTATTTTCATGGAAACAGTACCCTGGTTTTCATGGAAAGCTCACTTCTCAGAAAAAAAAAAAGAAACAATTGCCAAGCTTTGCAGAACTCATTGCACGCGTACCAACTGTTTCATAAGAAATTCAGTGTCGCAGGAAACACCCCAGACCTACACCGCCTTGCCTGTTTTCTTGCCGGCTCCCCAGCCCGACACAGCCCTCCCACGTGCTGCCTTGCACTTAAAGAGCCCGGTGCTCCGAGAATGGGCCCGCACCGCAGCAGGCTCGCCCAGCCTGGCTGTTGGGGGCCAGTCACATGTGTGTGTCTGCTCTTTCCTGAAACCTGCTGAGCTGTGTGCATTGCATTGTGCGCATCTGAGGCTTTCTGGTCAAGTACAAGCAGACTCTAGAACGGACTTGGGAAGTTGCTTCTGCGAGCTGGAAGGAAAACTTGCCTGCGGCGTTTGCCTTTTATTTTTTTTTCTAAAGTAAGCCAAGGAGTATAATCGAGATGTAAAATAACCAACATGTGCTAAAGGAAATGAACAGCCTCAGGGATGTTACAGAACAGGAGTCGAGAAGCTTCCCATCGCGATCCTCCTCCCTTGGCTCACACACGCCCGCTGGTGAGCGGCTCCCTCCCGGCCCGAGCAGTGCCTTCCAGGCTCTGGTGGGTGCACCTGTCAGCCAGCCTGTCCCCATGTGGTGAGCAGATCAGCCTGCCTTTCCCCCAAATTCACAAGAGCAGCTGACTCTCAGATCTTTGGCCTAAGAAGGAGCAGGTGCAGGAACAGCCTGCTTTTTCTGCTGCCGAATGCTCTGGAGAGGGCACGGGGGACCCTGCTGGCAAAGGGGGCCCCTGCACTGTGCACTGTGGGTCCTGCCAGCCAGGTCTTCGGCTCACAGCGAGGAATCACAGTTGTCCTGGAGATTGTGCTTTCAGAATCTACGTCATTTACATTATTTGCAGTCTCAGAAGGTCCTGGGACATCCGGGCTCGGAAGAGTTTGTGTGTGGGAAGTTTCTTCAGGGCCCAGAATTGCTGCAGAATGTTGCACTGCCTGTAACTGGTTTTGAGTAATCCCACCGAGCTGTCTGCATGGCTCTGTAAAATCCGATTCTGTGTCTGCGTAACGTGTAGGAGCGATGCAGTTAAACCATCTCCTGCAGTTTCTTTGAGCAATCCCCGCTGCCTCTGAACAACTTTCTACATCTTGTATAACAAGGATTAGGGAACGTTCAGGAATCTGAGCCACATGCTGGCTTGGCCTGGGCTCCTGTCTTGGGCTTATGACTTAGAACGAAGTGATGTGTTTACATGAAGCATCACAGTATTTGCCTGAGTTCTTATTTTGTATCTTCCTTCAGCAGCAGCCAGGTTTGGGGCAACATCTGGATGTTGGGTCTCCATAACAACCAAATAGATCATGGTCGATTGTAATGGATAACAAACTGGAGTTGTCAGCATTACAGACACACCACCAGCAAAACCAACAAGCTTCCCCAAGGCAACATACTGTGCTGTTCCACATGCCGCAATAGAAAAATGATCTAGAAGGTTCTTTGATGTTCCTGTAGGCTGAAGTCTAGTGATGTCCTCGGACATCCAATTCACCACGAGGAGCCAAAATTTCTAACGAATTCTACACCATGATTTTGCAACATGTGGCACAACTCTACCTCATTAGAACGCTTCTCTGTGCAGAACCGTTATCTCCATATTACATCGTCACTTAAACAATGCTTTCAGCTCTACTAATGGAAATTCCAAGATACTTCATAGCCTCACTACACAAAAATCCCCCAAAGAACAGCTAAGGACAGCTACCCTAAGAACAGCTCTACCGTCGCCATTTAGGGCATGTGGGGTCCCTTCTGAGCCCCTTCATTGGAGCTCCCATTGGTTATCCTACCTCTCCAAATACGTTCCATTCAGATGGGCTCTGCTGTCCTAAGCTAATCTGTTCATGTTCCAAGCTGGTGACCAGCATGTCTGTGAGTCATGGGGTGCCTCCAAATACTATCCTTCCACCACATAGAAGCTGGACAAAACCCTCTGCTTCTGACACAGATAAATAAGTCCAAAAGAGCTGCTAGAAGTTCCTTTGAAGCTACTACAAGGAGCACTCTGTTTTTTTTCGACAGGCAGAGTTAGACAGTGAGAAAGAGAGACAGGTCTTCCTTTTTCCGTTGGTTCACCCCCTAAATGGCCACTATGGCCAGCGCTGCGCCGATCTGGAGCCAGGAGCCGGGTGCTTCCTCCTGGTCTCCCATGCGGATGCAAGGCCCAAGCACTTGGGTCATCCTCCACTGCCTTCCCAGGCCACAGCAGAGAGCTGGACTGTAAGAGGAGTAACCGGGACAGAATCCGGCGCCCCAACCGGGACTAGAACCCGGGGTACCGGCGCCGCAGGCGGAGGATTAGCCAAGTGATCCACGGTGCCAGCCTAGGAGCACTCTTGATTTCAAGGACTGGGGAAGGCAATTGAAGCCATAGCTTTTCACTTTACATTAATAATTTTCTTTAACAAGATCAACTGATAACACAGCTGTGATAAGGTCTCCAGAGAGGAGACTCCCTCAGCGTCTGTTTCACAATACCCCTGGTGGTGGTTTGACCTGTAATTGGAAAGTTGCATGAGGCTGGCACTTCATCAAGGACAGGTTGCTGCAAGCAGCAGATGACAGCGTGATTGGTCACACCCAAGAGCACATGCAGAAGCTGTAGCCTCAGGGTTAGGCAGGAAAATGGGGTCCGATTCTTTGCGTTGAGTTTTTGCTCCAGGTGGAGGGTGACAGTTGTGTTCCTCCCTGGGGAGGCTGCCCAGCAGGGAGGCGACAGGGACCAGCTGCAGCTACCCCCTGCACCAAACACTCCTCCTTCCACCTCTCCGGAGAGCCAGGGTGTCCCTGCTGGACCCATGACCAGGAAGACACCCACATATCCACAAAGCAGCTTCAGCAGTGCCTAAAGAGGATTTTGAGTGTAGAAATCGCTCTTCCTGCCCCAGGAGCCCGGTGCCTTGTCCTGGAGGTCCACCCCCCACCCCGCCTCTCTCCAATGTCCCCATTTCTACACCAAGGTCCAGGCAGGGTCACCCTACAGAGGAACAAAGTGGTTGTCAGGAGGCAGGGCCTTTCCCATGGCCCAGCTGCTCCCCCAGACGTGAGGCATTCATCTTTATACAGCACCCAGAGGCAGATCTGTGAGCCTCACCTAGGGGAGGGAACAGCCAGTTCCCAAAGGAACTTATCTTAGCCATGGAGAAGAGAGCATGATGTTCTCATCTGGGAAGGAGAGAGGGGGAGGTTGTGGTGTGGGGGCTGCCTATGGTGCACGCTGTGGCCTCATCTTTTTTATACTGAGAGCTTCCTTTAGGCTCAATCTCAACCCAAGTCCCAGATGGTCAGAGCCAGAAGATACCTGTGAAATTATTAGCCCCCTGGTTTCCAACTGCATCTTGGCTCACGGGTCACAAATATGTCATGTCTGGGGGAGCAGCTGGGGCATGGGAAAGGCCCTGCCTCTCACAGTGACATTATGGAAGTGGCTTGGAGCTTCTGGGTGGAGGAACAATGCAAACCATGTTAGATATTTTTTAAATTGATTTATTAATTGTGAGAGTCAGATAAGGATATGTTGTTCCTGTGTTTCCTCTTGTCCTTGTTGGAGTGCATCCTCTAGTAATACTTTTGGCAAAGGTCTGCAAATGACCTTGGTTATAAAAATGTCTTTATTTTACTCCCATTGGGTGGAGTTTAGAATTCCAGCTTCGAAGTCATTTTCCCTTGGTGATTTGCAAATAATCACTAATCTCTCCTAACACCCAGGGTTGCTAAACACAAAGTCAGATTTCACTCTGAATCTGACTCTATTGAAGGTCATCTGACTTTTCTGTTTGGCAGACTTTGGGATTTATTTTCTTTATTCGTGATGTTTTGAAATTTTCCTGCCAGTAGTAACTAAACGTGCATTTTCTTTAAAATGTGCTCTTTGATTTAATGACCTTTTTTTTTGGGGGGGGGGTGCTCCTGTGGTTTGCTTTTTCACAGAATGTCAGCTATTGCTTCTTAATGTTTGCTTTCTTTCTGCCATGCCCGTTAAGCAGATGTTGGGACTTCTGATTCTGTCGCCCGTGTCTCTACTTTGTCTTCACCCTGTTGGCCTTCTTCCTGGGAGAATTCTATAGTCCGATCTTCTCTTATTAATTCTCTTTCAGGTAGCATCCACTCTGTGATCCAGCCCCTCTGGAGAGACCTTTATTTCAACAGCTATATATGTTTCTGTCCAAGATCTCTACTTGGTTCTCTTTCATAAGCACTGTTCTCATTTCATGATAGTGTGTCCTCCCTTTTCTCTCCGAGAACCTTCATTATATGTTTAAAAGTCCTGATCGACTTGTTTTCTTCACTGTATTTGCTTAGAACGTTGATGGAAAATGCAAGTTGTGATGCCTGGCTTTCAAATTCTTTTTTTTTTTTTTTTTTTTTTTGCAACCAAACAAACTATCTCTAAATGTCCCTGTTTTTAAATTCCATTTTGCCACACACTTTCTGAAGTTCCCTCGTGTGCTGCTGTTGGTTGTGTTGTCTCTCTTTCCTACGTCGCCTTCCCTCGGTGTTCAGTGTTTCTTGGCCCCTGTGATTGCTTTAGAGATTGGGATCCTGCTTTAATCTGTTTGTACAGACTTCTGGGGACGTGGGTGGTAGCTACTTCTGAGCCTCGCAGGTTTCCGGAAGGGGAGGGAGGAATAGGCCATGCATCAGCTGGTGGGGGTTGGGGGTTGGGGGTGGGAGGCGCCCTTGACTCCTAGGGCTCCTTAGTCACCTGAGGCCCTGCCCCAATGCACAGCTCTGATTGTTCTTCTAAAATTAAAGTACTTGTAATTGCCCCTTTCAGAGGTGGGGAGAGGGGAGTGAAGGGTGGTGGGCAGGGTGGGCAGGGCTGGCCCGCAGTGGACTCAGCCTCGCTCCCTGGCAGAGGCCCAGGGGCCACACCCGGCTCCTGGCTCCCACCACTGCTTTGCAGGAGACGTTTCCCAGCGTGGTTTCTGTCTTCAGCTTCCCATCTGTTTTCCCCTTAGCATTCTTATTTCAGGTCCAACATGACTCTCATCTTATTTTTGAGCACATCTATTTTAGAATTATCCATTCTGTTCCTCCTGTGGTTTTGATATAGCTCAAGGAAAAGGGGTTTGGGGGCTGGGTGCAGTCTTAGGCGACTGGGACGTTGAAGTCTGGTCAGGTCCTCCCCTCTGGCCGGCGATGGCTTCTTCTCTGGCAGGTGGGTTTGTGGTTTCCTTGGAGCTTCTGCACCTGCACCCCTGTTGTAGGCAGCATCGCCTGTAGCTGACCACTTCCAGCCACCCCTGTGCTCGGCGCTCACAGCTGATTCTTTCTGTAGGACCCCCCACCCCCACCCCTGCGGGAAACTGCGGTGTGGTCTGGTGAACATGCGGCTTTCTCTAATGGCACCTGCTCCCCTATTCGGTCCCTTGCAGACCACTCCAGCCAGCTTTTGGTCTTTAGATCTTTCCAGAAGAAAGTCAGTCATCATTGTCCATGATCTCCAAAAGTCTAGGGTGTACATGCCAAGTTCCTGAAACCCCTTCCCTTGGTTTGGGGCGTGGGAAGCCCCCTTAACCTGTCATGGAAGAGGTGGGGAGGGGGCTGCCCCAGCACAGGCAACTCTACAAGAGAATTCTTCTGTGTCTCTCTTGGGTTAATATTTACTCCTCTGCTGTACTCCTTAAAAAAATTTATTTATTTATTTATTTATTTGAAAGGCAGAATGAGAGAGGAAGAAAGAGAGAACCCTTCTGTCTACCAGCTCATGCCCCAGTGGCCAGAAGAGCCAGGGCTGGCTAAAGCTGAATCCAGAAGTCAGAAACTCCATCGGGGTCTCCCACATGGGGGGCAGGGACGCAAGGAATTGACCCCCCTCCACTGCTTACCCGTTGCATTAGCAGGAAGCTGGGTGGGAAGTGGAGCAGCCGGGACTTGAACTGGCTACCCTATATTGGGCACCTGCAGGCGTTCCAAACAGCGGCTTAACTCGCTGTGCCAGGACGCCTGCCCCTCTGCTTTATTCTTGAGGGAGTGATGATTTAATCATCGGGAAGTGGATTTCCCAAGCTTTCAGCACGACTTTCTCAGCACCTCCTGTAATGCGCTCAACTCACAGACGCCAGCCAGCACCCAGACCGAGAGAGTCCCCTGTTATTAATATCCCGTTACTTTACGGCTCATGACTCTGCCTTGTAACGAGATATACCAGGGCCCTTCAAAAAGTTCACAGGAAATGTGCATTCTGAGAGCACTGAGTGGATTTCCATTTTTTTGGGCCAATCCACAAACTTCCCTTTCAATTGCATTTTTCCATGAACTTTTTGCAGTCTGCTCCCACATCAGTTGGCCCTTGTTTTTGTCTATCAGGGAGCAAGAGGACCTGTTGGCTCAGCTGGCGAGAAGGTAAAAAGAGACCGCCCCCCTCTCCCTGCCCTTTCTTTGGGTTTCCTGTCATTGGCCATTGGGCTGCGGGCGGTGGGGTGTGTGTGTGTGTGTGTGTGTGTGAATGCCCTTGGGATGTCTTCCCCTGGCACACCTGCTCCCTGCACCTGCACTCCAGTGAGTGCCCTGGCTGCTCTCCAAGTGCAGTGTCAATTAGCGAGCAGCTGTTTCTGTGCCATGGAGCGGTGCGCATCGGAGAATTTGTCAACCCCGTTAAGTTCACGGAGGACTTTCCTCACTCGGGAAACACATGCTCTGCCTTCCTCGAGTGACCTGGGGCTGGGGCATCAGCCTGTCCTCTTCCTTACAGGGTGACCCTGGCAACAGAGGCTTACCCGGACCCCCTGGGAAAAACGGACAAGTCGGCACTCCTGGGGTCATGGGACCCCCAGGGCCTCCTGGACCCCCAGGGCCCCCAGGCCCTGGCTGTACCATGGGACCCGGATTCGAGGTACTTTTCCTCCTTTCTATGGGTAATGACACATGCTAAGGGCCACGGGACAGTCCAGCTTACTGGACGCTGAGCGGAGGGACACGTTCCCCCCAGAGGTCCCAGCCAGCACCACACCTGGACTTGGACCTGAGGTTCTTTCTCCCTCCTTCCCTAGGATACCGAAGGCTCCGGAAGTGTCAGGCTGCTGAGTGAACCCCGACTCTTCGGCCCCACGGCTTCCAGTGTAGGTTGGCTTAGAAAGCCTGTGTTGTGAAGATGTGCTGCTGGCAATGCTGGAGTGAGCAGGCTGTGGGACGCCACCCTGGCCCCGCCCCTTTCTCTGTGCTCCCAGCCCCCTGCTGTGTGAGGGGGAGGAGCCTAGCTGCTTTGAATGAGCACCAACCCAGAATTTTGCATAAGACATCATTTGTCTTTTTCTCTCTCTCTCTCCCTCCCTCCCTTCCTCCTTCCCTCCCCTGTCTCTGCTTTGCTGCCTCCCTTCTGCTGTCCCATGCACCACTCCCTCTTTGCCCCTCTCCCCAGCCTCGTGCTCCTGACCGGGACCCCTGCCCGGGGCATCCAGCCCTGGCAGGTGCCGGCTCCTTTCTGCCGTGACACCAGCTCTCATAAGGACCAGGCCAGGGATCTCATTATCTTTGCCAAATTAGGTCCAGAGCTGAGCACTCCCATTCAGGGGAGGGGAGCAGCACGGCCCCTCCATGAATGACGGAGCAGCCCCCCACCCCCGGCCCAAGGGCCACAGGGTCAGGAGGAGTGGGCATGGTGCTTGGAGGGGGCCTCTGACTCTCGCTATCTGTGGTGCGTCCCTCACTTCTGGTTCTGGAAGGGGACTGTTCGTTCCCCTCCTCCCCTGCTCCATTGTCTTAGACAAAATCATTGTGAGAGGCTGGCGCCGTGGCTCAATAGGCTAATCCTCCGCCTGCGGCGCTGGCACACTGGGTTCTAGTCCCGATCGGGGCGCCGGATTCTGTCCCGGTTGCCCCTCTTCCAGGCCAGCTCTCTGCTATGGCCTGGGAGTGCAGTGGAGGATGACCCAAGTGCTTGGGCCCTGCACCCACATGGGAGACCAGGAGAAGCACCTGGCTCCTGGCTTCGGATCAGCGCGGTGCGCCGGTGCACAGTGGCCATTGGAGGGTGAACCAATGGCAAAAAGAAGACCTTTCTCTCTGTCTCTCTCACTGTCCACTCTGCCTGTCAAAAAAAAAAAAAAAGGAAGTGTAAAATCATTGTGAGAGCCCAGGGAGAGACAATCGGGTAGGAGCAGGGTGGGCAAAGTGGATGGAAGAAACCCGGAACAAACTGACAGGTCTGCTTGTTTGCTTTTCCAGGGTCCCAAAGGAGAAAAGGGAGACCAGGGACCCAAGGTAAGGCCCCCAGCTGTCGGGCAGGGTGGCGGGAACTCCAGGCTGGTGCCAGGGGCGTTAGCCATGCACAGTGAGCTTCATTTTATTTTCTTCTCTCTGCTGTAACCAGGGTGACAGAGGCAAGGATGGAACCAGCACTGTGGGGCCCCCTGGGCCTAGGGGGCCCCCTGGGCGCGTCGAGGTCCTGTCTGCTGTGAGTGTCATCCCGGTCAGAGATTTGCTCAAGGGGACAAGAGGTTGTGCACAACCTCAGGGCTTTGGGGCCGCTAGTTATGGGGGCCATAGGGGCGGTCTCTGGTGTCGGGGCCTCCACGTGCCAGCAGCCACACCTGTCTGTCCCTACTTGGGTGCCACTGTTTTCTCGCAGGGGACTTCCAGAACCCTCTCCTCTGGCAGCATTCAGGGTCAATGCAGCCTAGGAGCGTGAGAGGTGAGGGGGTCTTTGAGGAAGCCCTGAGTAAGCAGTGCCCATCTTCCCCTGGCGGGCTCTGGCCAAGTTGGGAAACAAGGTTACAGGTGAAGCGGGGTGTGTGTGTGTGTGTGTGTGTGTGTGCTGGAGGATCAAGATCAAGGTCACCACGGCAGCCCGTGCCCAGCAGGAGCACAGTGTTCTCGCTAAGGAGACCCGAGAATCAGACTCGCGTATCTGTCACTGGGCACGCGGGCGCCCCAAGGGCGAGGAGGGCCAGGGTGGGCTGAGCGTGCCCAGGTAAGCTTCCCCAAGCTGCCCTCCAGGAAGAACCTGCCACCTTCCAGGGAGGGAGTCAAGGGGCCGCGAGCAGCCAGGGCCACACTCAGGAGCCGCTTTCCTGTGGGAGGGAATGTCATTGACTGGATTCTTGGGACAGCTCTGTTAAAACTAAAAGTAGCCAGCCTCCAACCCTCCACCCACCGTGGAGAGAGCTCTGTCCGAGTGGGGTCCCCAGCCCCCATCTGCAGGGAAACCACGGACGGGGTTTTGTTCGTTGTGGAAATGGCTGTCGTGGCCCGGCTTTGCTGCTGTCCCCCCGCTGCCTGGCCGACGTGCAGGCTCAGTGACCGCTCACTGATGGAGTGTCGATGTCCCTTCATTCTCTTTGAGCATCTGGACATAAATACTCACGGGCACAGACTCTGCGCCAGGTCCATGCCGGGCCCTGTGGGTATCAAGACGAGCGAGACACAATTCCTGCCTTCCAGGAGCCCCTGTGTGGCCAGAATCGCTGCAGCAGAACTGTTACTGTAACTCTTGCTTGCAAAGGATCACAAGCCGGAGAATAGGGGAGGAAAGACAGTTCCAGATTTGAGAAATCAAGGGGGACTTTCTGGAGGAAGTGTCTTTGAACGGGGACTAGAAAACTGCGAATGCCGCAGGGGTGGGCCAGATAAGGCCTATGAACACATTTGGTCTGGCTGGCCCTTCCAAAGCAATTGTCTGTGGGATCTGAAATCTATAAATCTGTAACAGGCTCATTAAAAAAAGAAAGTATTTATTTATTTGAAAGTCAGAGTTAGAGAGAGAGAGAGAGAGATCAATCTTCCATCCTATGATCCACTCCCCAGATGGCTGCAACAGCCAGGGGCTGGGCCAGAAATAACTTCTGGGTCTCCCACGTGGATGCAGGGGCCCAAGCACTTGGGTCATCTTCCACTGTTTTCCCAGGAGCATTAGCAGGGAGCTGGATCAGAAGCAGAGCAGCCAGGACTTGAACCAGCACCCATATGGGATGCAGGTGTCATAGGCTGTGGCTTTACCCACTATGCCACAACACCAGCCCCAGCAGGCTAATTTTTACATTGATAATTTACTATGGTTTGCAAATGATGTTATAAATATCCAAATGGCTCTGGGCAGGAAAAAAAGGTTCCTTACACCTGCTTGGCACGGAGGCCGGGGCTTCCAGGATTGGGGTGGCAGGAACACCTGGGCCAAGGCCACAGTTGGCAGCCCTGTAAGTGGCCCGGCACAGGGAGCCGGCTGGGGTGGGGGTGGGCTGGGGTGGGGAGAGGAGGCCAGACTGTGGGCGAGGCCCAGCTCGCTGGCCACTTAACCTAAGCTGTCACATTTGTGAAAAACCCTGGCTCTTCTGAGAGAAGTCGCATCGTGCTGGCAGACAGCACAGGACAAGAAGTCCCGAATACCCAGGGAAAGGCTCAGTGACGTTAGCAGGGGGCAAAGGTGTAATTACAGCAAGTAAAGTATGGGTCAGCATGTCGGCACACAGGGCGTCTCAGGCGCTCCTGCTGGAAGTGTGAATTGTACGGCCCGTCGGGAAGGCTCTTTGGCAGTCGGTTAAAACTAAAAATACCCACCCTCCAAAATTCCACATGGCAAGATCTGCACACAATATGGTGGAGCGAAAAAAGCAAGCAGAGGAATACTACAGACTGATGCCATTTATATCAGATACCCCCATGAACACACGCGCACACACTCCCTGCACACACATGCTTGTAGGGGCGCATGCTTTTGCATATACACATCTATGTCGAAAGATTGCCAAAGAGAGAAGACAGGCATGTCTTGTGACTTTTACATCAATTATGGGAGGGGAGTGCTGAGGCAGCCCAGAGCTGTTTCATAAAAGTGGGAGGGCTGGCCTGGGGGTGTCCTCAGTGTGTGCCGTGTGCCACCGTGCGGGGTGACATCCGTGAAGGCCGCCCTGCCAGAAGCAAGGCGGAATGCATGCCACCTTTGTCCTCATTGTCTGCTTTCCCTCTTTTCAGTCCTTGATCAACATCACCCACGGAGCCGTGAATTTCTCGGACATTCCTGAGCTCATGGGGCCTCCGGTGTGTATCCACAGCCAGGCTGGTTTGAATTCCTTGTTGCTCCTGAAGCACTCAGCTCGACTACATCCAAGGGGGCCAGGAAGAGAACCTTGCACATGCGCAGAGTTGCTGTCCCAGTCATGTGGTCACAAAGGGAGTTTTGTCCTATGCAGTGGAAGGGTCCTGTCCCAGGCACCAGAACTACCTGGACTGGAAACCAGAGCAGGCTCAGTAGCAAGCAGGTGTCAATGCAATGCTTTTGGCCGGCTGTTAGTCACGTGACCTCATTTTCCCAGAACAGGGAGAGCCAAGCGACACCTAGCGTCCTGCTCCCGGGGAAGCCAGAGCGCAAGGCGGTGTGGAGCCGGCCTCGGTCATTCCAGCCCCATTTTAGGGATCAGGAGACTGACAGACAAAGTCACAGGGTTTCTGCAAGTCCACGGAGCTGGCCCACGGCACACCTGGGCCTGAGAGGAAGGCAGCCTCCCCCTCAGCCTGTGCAATAAGTCCCCTGCGTCTCCTAGCCCCTGCTGGTGGTGCGGAGCAGAGAGGAGGAGCTCTGGTCTCAGAAGGCCTGGGGCGCCCGGCCCTGTCAGCACCACACCCATTCTTAGCCTCTGGTTCTCTTCTCGGCTGGTGTCACTCCAGTCTGTGCACAGCTTGTAGAAGGCGAGGCGTGCGAAACCTCTTTGCACATGGAGAGGCCCCGCTTCCACAGCTGGGCAACCAGATGCCTGCCGGGGCTACCACCTCTGCACATGCCCATGAGGTTGACCCAAATCCCAACCCTCCACATCCGGGGGAGATGCCAGGCCCGCCCCGAGATTGCTGCAAATGTCTGGGCAGCTGCTGCGCCACCGTTTAGCTTTCTGCAGAGGGACGGCTGTCTCTGGGCCGTCTCCCCCCCCACCCCACCCCCCCGCCCAGTCCTGCTCCCTGCCCTTGATTTCTACGGAAATGAACAAGACACCTCAATAATCAAATCTTAAACTAACATACAAACAGAAGTCCATTCCCAGAGCGTCTTTGGTTTCCCCAAACTCCTGGAGGTAGGAGGTGTTAGGGGGGTTGACACTGAGCAAAACACAGATGGCCTAAACCCCAAGGCTGGGCATGTGTGTTGTAGGAGGCCCGAGCCGTCTGCCTGCAGCCCTGTGCCTCCCGCATTCCTCCTCTTCCCCACACCCTTCCCAGTCACTGTCCCTCTGTCAATCCAGGCCCATAGGGGGACCCTGCATCCCAGAGCTGAGTGAAGTTTTCCCTAGCTTGGCAGCTCCTCCCTAGGAGGACTCAAGTCCTGGCTGTCACCCTCATGATTTTCTACCTTGCTATAGGTGCAGTGCACTGAGAATTTCATTGCTACCTAGTTCTGTAGATACATAGATGGATAGACAGACACAAATGCACGCGTACATATACATATACCAAGTTCATACACCTTTAACAGCTGCAGGTATCTGGAGATGTTAGGAAGGAAGATCCTGGCCCCAGTGGAGTGAAGCACAAGCTGTCTGCTTCCTGCGTCCTTTAAAATGCCTGCTCCCTTAAGATTCTCCCCCGGCTAAAGGGAATGAGTTAAGCCCCACTGACACGCACCCCCCATCCACCTGCAATAGCCCAGCTCCTCCGAGCCCATCCCTCAGGGCGTATTTGCTGGAGTACTGGCACCATGCCCGCCACCCCCAGGGATCTCAAATGGGCAGTGAGTTCTCGGAGGAGAGGCCACCTGGGTTCTTGCCCAGGACGTGGGGGCTCTGGGAGGCTGGGTGCAGTCTGCCTTTGGAACCGACTGGCTCTGTCGGGCCCTGCTCGGTTCCTTCCCCTCCTCAAACTGCCCTGCAAAACGGGACAGGGAGCCCTGCTGCGCGGGAGCAGGCTCAGGCCTTAGGAAGGTGCAGGGAGGGGGAGGGCCCCGGGGCACAGGGATCCTGTGACTCTGCACATGCTGCTGCTGACCCAGCTGCTCTGTCTCTGTGTCACAGGGGCCTGACGGGCTGCCTGGGCTGCCGGGATTTCCAGTAAGTACCACCTGCCCCTGGGCCCTGGGCTCTGCTCATTCTGTCTCTTCTCCACTTGAACTGCGTTTTTTTTTTTTTTTTTTTAAGATTTATTTATTTATTTGAAAGTCAGTTACACAGAGAGGAGAGGCAGCCAGAGAGAGAGAGAGGTCTTCCACCTGATGGTTTACTCCCCAATTGGCTTCAACGGCCAGAGCTGTGCCAATCTGAAGCCAGGAGCTTCTTCCGGATCTCCCATGTGGGTGCAGGGGCCCAAGGACTTGGTCCATCTTCTACTGCTTTCCTAGGCCATAGCAGAGAGCTGGATGGGAAGTGGGGCAGCCGGGTCTCGAACCGGTGCCCATATGGGATGCCGGCGCTTTAGGCCAGGTCTTTAACCCACTGCACCACAGCACCGGCCCCTTGAACTGCATTTTTTTTTTCTGTCTCTGTGTGCCCACACTCTTGCACCATCTTCATGACTGCACAGCCCTTTCCCCCCATTTTTTAAGATTTATTAATGTATTTGAATGTCTATGTCACAGAGAGAGAGATCTTCCATCCTCTGGTTCACTCCCCAAATGGATCCAACAGCTGGGGCTGGGCTATGCCCAAGCCAGAAGCCAGGAGCTTCTTCCAGGTCTCTTACATGGGTGCAGGGGCCCAAGCTGGATCGGAAGAGGAACAGCCGGGACTGGAACCAGCGCCCATATGGCCAGGGCTTTAACCCACTGCGCCACAGTGCCGGCCCCTAGCCTAGCATTTAAGGCACCCATGTCCCACATCGGAGTGTCTGAATTCGACTCCCAGTTCCAGCTCCTGACTCCAGCTTCCTGCTAATGCAGACCCCGGGAGGCAGCAGGTGGTGTCTCAAGTAATTGGGTTCCTGCCACTCAATGGGAGATGTGGATTGTGTTCCTGACTCCGCCCCAGCCCAGCCCCAGCTGTGGTGGACATTTAGAGAGCCACCCAGTAGATAGGGAAGTTCTGCCTCTCTCTTACACTCTCTGTCTCTCTGCCATGAGAGAAAAAGAGAGAGAGCGAGAGAGCGAGCCAGCCACAGGATGACCTCTTGGTTAGCAGAAGAGGCCAGCCCTCTGACTGCAGCCCCAGCTTGGCTGCTGCAGACCTGGGCATGTTTCAGACCACACTGTCCTCCAGATGAGTGGTTCTGTGGTTGTGAAGACCCTCCCGGACCCCTGCAGGCAGTAAGCAGGGGGCTAAACAGGCAGGTTCCAGACCACCAACCACTGATAGCGGAGGCTCCATTTGGAGTATTTGAAACGTTGGGTTTTCATTTAAGACTGTATTTGGAAAAAAAAAAAAAAAAGTAAAACGTTTCACAGCTAAAATCTACCAAGAACAGAGATTTGGAAGCCGCTGTTCCAACGGGTAACTCACCCTTTCCCCCAGAGGGCAAGCCAAGACTTGTGAAAGTTAGGTAGCAATCAAGTGTTGAAATGCCTTTTGGGGGCAGACATCTGTGGCTGCATGAGTCATTGTCACAGACATTCCAGGTCTGCTGGAGGTGGGACCTCTGGCTGGGGGTGTGGTGTCTGGCTCTGGTGAGGGGTGTCTGGGCACTCCTGCAGGGGTGGCAGGAGCAGGGAGGCCTGGGGAAGGCATGGACTCCAGTGGTGTGGAAGGTGAGGGGCAGGGGTCTGCTGGGATGGGTCGGAGTATCTGGTGACGGCATTTGGATCCCATCTCATAGGCAAGCGGGGAGCCAGAGACGGGGAGGGGGTCCTGGAAGGTGAATTGGAAGGTGGTAGGCTGCAGGATGGACTAGGGGAGCCTGGAGTGACCAGAGGCCAGGTAACAGGGCTGTGTCGCCAGCTGCAAGGAAGACACGTGTAAAGATGTGTCGCAGAGGGGCCTCACTCGGCACTGCTTGGGCAGTTTCACAGTGCCTTGGTTTTACTGCCAACCCTGCTCCCGGTTCCAGCCTCCCGGTCAGGTGCACCCTGGGAGGCAGCAGGTGATAACTCAAGTAGTTGAGCCCCTGCCACCGCTACGGGAGGCCTGGATTGAGTTTCTGGCACCTGGCTTTGTTGTGGACATTTGGAAAGTGACATCAGCAGATAGGGAGCTCTGTCTGCCTGTCCCTCTGCCTTTCAAATAAACAAAGCAAATTTTTAAGAATCTCATTTTTGAAAAGATGCAGGAAGCCTCCAAGGCCTCCTAACACTTTGCTCCTTCTACGTTATCTATCAGACCACAGTTCCTGGCCCACTTGGAGATAAGAAAATAACACAGCTAATCACACTTTCTCCTACCTGGGGGGAATAAATAGCTTGCTCTACTCTTACACTTTTTGAAAGGAAACAATTTTCCAATCAGCTCATGCATCTTTGTCTGGACAAACAACAAAGTACCCTCCTGTAATTCCTTCCAGGGCCCTCGAGGACCGAAAGGCGACACTGGCGTGCCTGGATTTCCAGGACTCAAAGGAGAACAGGTAAGAGGGACCCAGGCTTCTGGGTGGGATGAGGTTCTGGAATTTGCTAAATGTTTCCAGTTGGCCGAAAGAAACTATGGACAGGTCTCTTCTATGAGATACAGCTCACATACCACAAAATTCACCCGCTTCGAATTGTACAAGTTAGGGACTTTTTCTGGTAGATGCACCAGCTTGTGCAACCATCCCCACCATCTAATTCTAGAATGTCTTCATCATGTCAAAAAAATGGTGTCCCATTAGCAATCACTCTGCAGCTGGGATCTTTCATAATCTCAAGGTTTCTCCATGATCAAAGGGGGTGAAATTGATTTTCACTGTGGTTTGGAAAGAGGAGGGCGCACTTCCTTGAATGCTGGAGCCATGTGCACCGTGCTTTGCCTAACCACTCTCTGGGCACTCCACTCCTGTTAGAATGTGCCCTGCCTTTGCCATAACTCCAGTGCCAGTGTGGGGCCTCATACACAAGACACCCAAAATGCTTGCTGGGTCAGAGTGTGTGACTAACGAGTAACAGGAATACAGATCTTTAGAGAGTGTAAGTGAGAGTGTTCTACGGCTGGGTGACAGTCTGGGACCAAAATCTTCGCAATAAAATTCAGCATTCACAGCACCTCCCAAGAACTCCCAGGGTGCAAACCCTTCCGTGTTTGGCTCTTAGAATTAACTTCCCAGGTGTGTTCTCAAGGTAAGGAGGAGAGTGATGTCCGGAAACAGGTGGCAAAGACTGGATGGGAGTCACTTCTTCACCCATCCATTTCTCTACTCATCCATCTTTCAGCCACGGATCCCCTAAGAGGTGCCAGCCAGTTTCCCGTCCTGGGCACTAGGGCTATGGTGCTAAGACACGAGGAACAAATAGGCAAACAGGGTGTATGTGCCACTGTAAGGGAGGCTTGTGCAGAGCTGGCGGGGCTGCAGAGGGAGTCAGGGAGGGTGGGCGTGCCCTCTGGAGGAAGGAGCCTTAGGATTCTCTCCTTCCTTCCCCACCACGCCACACGGGAGGGCAGCGAGGCCCCCATGTCTGCTGGACCACAGCTCTGGGCTGGGGCAGGGATCAGCATGCTGTGCAGAGTCTCAGCACCTCACGGCCATGATGTCTTGGACCACTTCTTCTGCCGGAAGGAACCGATGAGGATGGGACAGGGCTGGGCCAGTGCTGGCTTGGGAGGAGGCGGGGGCAGGCAGGAGCAGCTCTCGCTCCAGTGCCCTGTCTCCAGTGTGTCGTGAGCACAGGTGGATTTAGAGGGATGGAGGTACCACCCCTGCTGCTAACTCCCTGCCACCTTGAACGACTGGGACGGGCACCGAGCCAGGCGGCTGGGCTCTGACCAGTGCAGCGAACACGCTTCCTCTCGCTCTGCCTCTAATGCTTGTGTGCTTGCTTCTCCTGGCTGCTGGCCCGCTCAGGACTGCCTCGCCTCACCAGTGGAGTGGTAAGACCCAACTACCGGATGTGGGCTTAGGGGACCGAGAGAAGAGGCTGCTCTGCTTGCTTTGGTCCCGCTGCCCTGGCTGCTTCCCGCCCTCGTGAAAGAAGGCATCTGTGTGGCCTGGCCCAGCTCCCCAGGGGCCAGTGTGGAAGCCTGGAGCCCAGGCCCCAGGGTGCTGTATGTTTCTCCCGCGGCCCTGTCCTGGGGACACGTGTCTTCCCAGAAGCCTCCGCAGATAGTAGAGGGCTCTGCTTAGGACAGGATTAGGGCCGGGATCCAGAGTCCCTGCCCCCAGTCTTCCCATCTGCTCTTACCTAGCTTCTCAGTTCTCTTTGCCTGATCACCTGAACTGTTTGCACAGGAGCCTGGCGTTGGCAGACACGAGGCCTCTGAGCGTTTCCACTTTCCGTGTTTTAACAAGAATACAGATTCTTGGGGGGAACAGATCGCGTCAGGTCGTTAGGAAAGCAAGCCATCAAATACTTTGGGAGCTGGAACTGGCTAGAGTTGGCGGGGGGTCGGGGGGGGGCGGACAGGGCTGTGGGTGAGGCTGGTCCTGGAGGGGTGAGGTGAGGATGCAGGTTGGTCACCTGTGGGAGCCTGGGGGGGGGGGGGGCGTGGAAGGCCATGGCCTGGGCCCTGGGACAGAAGCTGTGACAGTGCAGGGCGGGAGGAGCACAGAGACCAGTAGTCTAGGGGGTGGGCACGGAGACAGGATGAAGGCGAGAGATCACAGTGGCAGTGCTGAGGGGTCTGGGGACCCTCTGGATGAGGTGGGAGGAGACGCGACATCATCAGAAGGTGCTCTGGATTGCAGGGTGAGAAGGGAGAGCCAGGTGCCATCCTGACCGGGGACGTGGATCTGGAAAAGCTACGTGGAGAGAAGGTAATTCCGCACCCGATCCCGAAGGCAGCCGTCTGCTCTGGCCTCTGCCCCCGAGTGACAAGTGTCATCTTCCTGTTTCAGGGGGAGCCTGGAGTGCACGGGGCCCCGGGACCCATGGTAAGGCGGAGCGA
Organism: Oryctolagus cuniculus; assembly: GCF_964237555.1. Taxonomy (NCBI): domain Eukaryota; kingdom Metazoa; phylum Chordata; class Mammalia; order Lagomorpha; family Leporidae; genus Oryctolagus; species Oryctolagus cuniculus. The sequence goes on from NC_091432.1 coordinate 202,684,590, forward strand.
TCTGGGCGGGGTCTGCCCTGGGTTTAGAAGTATCTCTCCCACCCGTGTTCGGTTAGATTTGGTTGTCCTAGTAGCGGGAATACGAAGGAGGTGATGAAATATGCGGTATTAAGGGCAGGGTCGCAGCAATCAGGTACAAATCTCAGCGGTGGGACCCAATGGCAGCTTAGTCCTCGCGCTTGCAAAGCCCACTGTGTGGCTCCCAGTGGGGCATCTCCTCTCTGCAGGGTGACGGTGACACAAGGACCCAGGGTGTGTTCCTCCTGGGACTCTGCCTTCCTGTGGGCTCAGGGTCGCTCTGGTGTCTTCTGGCTGGCAGGCTGAGCTTGGGAGGGGGAGAAGATGGTGGGAAACAATGAGCAGCACTTCTAGTACATTCTGCTGGCCAGACACGCAGCGTCGCTGTGTGTCCAGGAAAGACAAGAGTCGGGTTTGTGGTGAGCTCCCAGGTACGCTGCAGGGCATCCCCCTGCTAAGGACCGCCAGTTGCCCAGGGAAGCCCTTGGAGGAACCCCAGAAGATCTCCCCGGGGCCCCTTTGGGTTCTGTCCCGGATCTCCCTGTCCTTTGCTGTGAGACCTTGAGCGAGCCCTTGTGTGTCTCCGCACTCCCGTCTTCCCATCCGTGTGTTGAGGGCATTGCCTGAGTATAGATGCTGCTGTACTTCCCTGCCGTTCCCTGTTCCCCAAGTTCAGGTGTAATGCATCTGCCGTGGGCAGACAGACCCTGCACTGACCTCCATGCGGGTCACCTTATCCCGTCTTCACAAGCCTCAGAATCCCTGCTTGATAGGCGAGACCGTGGCTGACAGTTTGTGTAACCTGTCTGCTGTCACAGAACCTGAGTGGCAGAGTGGGGACTTGGGGCCAGCCAGCCAGACCCTACATTGGGCCCTTCTGCTGTGTTCCATGAATGCACTGCCCTCGATTCCTCTGACACATTTAGGGCTCCAGAATTGCCCATGAGGCTGGTTTGGCAGAATATGGACCTCGGGCTGGGGAGAAAGGGTCATGCTTTTCTCTCACAGAGACGTGTCCCTGCTGAATGACCTGTCGGCTCTGAGATGCAACTTTTAAAACGTTTTTAATGCCTTTGGTTGCTGTGCGCCTAGCTGAGGGCTAAGGCAGACCGCGAGAGTCTTAATCATAACCCATTACTCACTAGCCTGCAATACCACGGCAAACATGAACAGGTAGCGATGGTGGCCAGCTTGTGCACAGTTTGCCAGGCTCAGGCAGTGAGGGGCCACCCTGCAATCTGCAGGAAGGTGCCATGTAGGCTACCGTGGCCCCAGTGGTGAGCGCAGGTCACAGCTCCCTTGCAAACGCACTAGGATCTTGCTACTCCAACCAGGGACACACACCCAGGAGCGGGGTAGAAATGCAGAACCCCGGGTCCCAGCCCACACAGACTGGGTCTCTCTTTTACCAAGACCCAAGAGGCTCCTGGGAGTGACTCGCAGCAGAACGTGCCAGCCAAGTGGCCTGTGCCCTGTGCCCTGTAAATGCCTTGCGTCCTTGCGTTGCCTTGCCTGTAAGAGTCATAGGGACGGGAGCTTTACATACCGGCTCCGTTTCAGCTCTGTCTTTATTTGCCATCTTTCGGGGCCTAATGGTAGCAGGAACAAGGACAGGGAAGGGCCCCAGGCAAAAACTGGCCGCTCCCCTGGGAGACAGGGCGGACTCTGCTGGAAGAGGAGAAGTCACAGCCCCAGGGTGGAGCAGATTCCTGGGAGCAGCACAGTATCGGTGGTGCTGTAGGCCACGTAGGCTGCACCCGCCCCGGTTGCCCAGGGCAGTGGCTTCAGAGGCATGTGGGCCCTGGGAGCCAGCACTGAAACGGACGCCCTGCCCTGGGGCCTCAGCTGAAGGTTGGGCTGCCCAGGCAAGCCTCTGGTGCACGGAACAGGCAGGAGCCAGATCCAGGAGCAGGTTACTGGGCAGAGCGGGCAGGGGCCAGGAGGCAGGGCTGCCTCAGAGGGGAAGGTGAGCTCCGGACACGAGGTCAGGGGCCAAGGTCACATTCTGAGCTGGCCCAGCAGTGGTCACCTGGGTGCTGCTGAGTCCCTGAACGACTTGAGCTCTTGCTCCTCAGTTAGCCCTGACTGTGGGGGTTGGGTGCAGAGTCCCGGATGTAGACCTGCGGGAGAGTGGGGTGTGCTGTGGGGTTGAGCAGGTGCTTCTAGCTGAGCAGGAGAGACCAGGAGCCAAGGGGCCCGGCGGGTGGACGTTCTGGAATTGTTCCTTGTCCTCCTTCCTCCCGCCCATGGTTCCTCTTTGCCATCACCCACAAGAGCAGATGGGCACCCCCATTCCCCTGGACCTTGAGTTTCTATCATGTTCTAATCTGGTGTTTGTTTGGACTCTAGGGTCCCAAAGGACCCCCAGGACACAAAGGAGAATTTGGCCTCCCTGGACGGCCTGTAGGTATCCGTGATCCTCAGCCTGCCTGGGTGGGGGTGCGTGGGCCGGGCTGGCCTGTGGGCAGGGGGCTGACCCAGGTGTCTCCTGTGGGTTTCAGGGTCGCCCAGGACTGAATGGCCCCAAGGGCGCCAAAGGAGATCGAGGGCTCATGATGCCGGTGAGTCCACAGCTACTGCCCCCAACTCAGAGCACGGGGCCCGGGGGCGGAATGAGTGAGGGCCAGCTGCCATCCACCTGCAGGACCTCGGGGGCCACAGCTTCCCCATGCAGACCCCAGAGGAACAGTGGGAGATGGGGGTCCGGGCACACTCAGGAGAATGTGCTTCTAAATCCTAGGTCTTCTGCCTCTAGGGTGACGTCCCCTCCTCCCTTCTCCCCACAGTCCCAGGGCTGCTCACTTCACGGGAGCTCTGGAGCTCCTGTGAGTGAGGTCAAAGTCAGAGCAGCTGCTGAGGCAGAGCCGCAGGAGGTGGAAAATGCTGGGGCTTCAGGATCTAGGGGGGAGCAGGGTCTACGAGAAGGAAGCAAGCATTCACGGAGCACCTACTATGTCCCAGACCCTGTGCGGAGAGGGACTCATGTTGTCTTGGTGATAACTGTCCCAGAAGATACTCTGCAGGGTCCTTATTTAATGTAAGAGAAAACTGGGGCCTAGAGAAGTGAAGCCCCCCCCCCCCACCCCTTAACTAGGAGGTCATGCAGGAGAGAAACACCAAGCCGGGATGCAAACATAATCGGTGGCTGCTTCTGCCTGTGCCACCCTAGCTCCGCTCTGTAAGGCCAGCAGCACAGTTTACTGTTTGCCTGAGACACCGCGGGTCTGACGTACAGGCCTCAAGCCCATGGAGCTGGGAGGCAGACCGGTGGCTTCGGCGACGGCCATCAGTTCAGTCTGTACCTGGGCAAGCTCTCCGTGCCTGCCCGCCGGAGCCTCAGCTCTGCTGCCGTGAGCCCAGCCTCCTGGCTCAGAGGAGGAGGAATTATTGCTGGCGTTGATGTCGGGCTGGCCTGGCTTAGGATGGACTCTGCAGTCTACTGTGGGGTCCATGCTGACTTTTGCATTTATGAGGCACCCTGCCACCACCGTGTCCTGCAAGGGACCCCACCCCACCCCCTACCCTGCCTCCACACTGGGGACATGCTGGTAGAGAGGCTGGCTGTACACCAAGCATTGCTCCTGAGTCAGACCTGGGTTCCAGTCTCGGTTCCACGGAGAGCTGCTGTGTGGCCTTGAGCAGGTTACCTCTCCTTTCTGGGCGTCCATAAACATGGGTATCAACTTGGCAGTTGCAGCTGCTCTGCCACCATCTGCTAGGGGGCCCCCAGCAGGTCACAGGTGTAGAAGTGCTCTGTGGACGATGGGACCACCTACCCCAGGGAAAAGGTGGTGGGGTCCGAGGCCCCTCCTTTCCTTGCCGTGGTTCCCAAGCTGGGAGGTGGGGAGTGTGCTGCAGCTGCCTCCTCACAACAACCTGAACTCAGCAACAGCTTCGCTTCTCTCTCTACAGGGCCCACCTGGCTTACCTGGCCCTCCAGGTCCCCCAGGACCACCTGGAGCTGTGGTTAACATCAAAGGAGTAAGCTGGGAGTGGGGAGAGGGAGGCTGGCGGGTATGGAGCGGGGAAGATCGTAGACCAGGCACCGCACCAGCCTGAGCTGGAGTCGGGTGTCCTGAGGGCTTCCCCCTTCTCGTTTCCCGTCCCGCAGGCCGTTTTCCCAGTACCTGTCCGGCCACACTGCAAAACGCCGGTAAGTAGCACACTGTCCCTGTCCTAAGAGCAGGCTTTGCATGGGTAGCAACCCAGAGATACAGATCAGCCTCTGTCTTCTATCACCTACCCATGGACCATTAAATGACTGGAAGCTTCTAGATTGAGTAGTGGCCACACAGTACAGCCACACAGTACATGATGATGGTTCGGCCGGCCATGTCTGCATTACGACAGTGGTCCCACAGGGTTCTGTCACCTAGCGGCATCGTGGCTGCCTTGGGTTGTGTAAGGATCACTTACATAACATCACTCTATGCTGCTTGCATAACCAAATTGCCTAAGGGTGCATTTCTCAGAATTCATCCTGTCCTTGAGCAACACATGGCTATACACTGGATATCTTTTTTCTTTAAGATTTATTTATTTGAAAGAAAGATAAAGGCAGAGGAGACACAGAGAGAGATCTTCCATTCGGTGGTTCACTCCTCAAATGGCCACAATGGCCAGGGCTGGGCCAGGCCAGGCCAATGCCAGGAGCCTGGAAATCCATCAGGGTCTCCCACATGGGTGCAGGGGACCAAGAACTTGGGCCATCTTGCACCGCTTGTCTGGGTGCATTATCAGGGAGCAGTCAGGACGAGAGCCAGTGCCCACGTGGGATGCCTACATTGAAGGCAATGGCTTCACCCACTGCCCTACAACGCCGGTCCCTGCACACTGAAAGGAGGCACGCAGTGGCAGGATGCTGCTTTTAATACAGTCCATTAAAAAGGGTGTCATTTGTTATTGTGACCACACTAGCATCATGCTTGGAGCAGTATAAAACTGGGAAAAACAGAGCTCTTAAAAAATACAGGTGAGAAAAAGAAAGCAATGGTGCCTGAAGTCTTTGCGTGGTGCTTTTGGGCTAAACCCTGTACCTGACTGTGTTCTGGCCTTTCCCCCATGATTGCACCACCACACAGCACACAACATAGTGGGGCTGGGGTCTTCTCTCCCACTTGATGATGAGAAGCTCACTGGCTTGTCCCAGGTCGTGGGACAGGGTGTCTCTGGGCCTGGAGCTTGGGTGTCCTGCCCTCTGGACAGCAGGTGCAGATGCCAATTCTGTGGGCTCACTCTCCTGCTCCCCCCACAGGTCAGCAGCATTATGCCTGAGGTTATCCCCCTATTCATCAAGAGATCTTCATTTCCGTGGGGTGGGGGAAGCCAGGGAGGGCAGGCCTCTCCTGTGTGTGCCCAGGCATGAGTCACAAGACTGTGTGTGATCACACTCTCGTTCATTCAACAAATATTTATTGAGCACTCTGGGAGTGCCAAGTCCTCTGCCAAGCCCTGGAGGATACAGGAGCGAACTAGCCGGGTGTGGCCTGTGCTCTTGGGAGCTTGCTGATCACGATTTAGAAACAGTCCTTGAAATGGGTTCATAGTTGGTGTCTGTCGGGGGTGGTGATGCAGTTCAGCTGAGCGTTTCCCTATGCGTCTGTCATGTCGAAGCTTTGAGGCATCCAAATCTGCAGCCCAGGGCCTGGGAGGCAGAGGACAGGACCAGCCTGTGGAAGGTGACAAAGGGGCCTGCTGGCCCCCAGCTCTATGGGAGGGCAACAGCATCCTGGTATATGTTTGTATTGATGACCTGAAGACAGACACAAAATACCCACGTGGAGGGACCCTCCTGGGAGATCTCCGTGTGCCACCTCCACCCTGTAGAGGAGAGTTCACAGCTCACAGGGGCTATGGCCAGCTCTGGGGCCCATAGTGAGTGAATGCCAGGTGCTTCCCACGGGTGGCCCATTCATATTAGTCTGCAGAAGCTTCAGAGAAATGTCACTGCAAGTACCAGGTCCTGTGCTGGGACCCTTCCCAGCACCATGGCCTTTGCGGGGTCATGGAGTTCGCCCCAAGGGTAACAGAGCCCCTTTGATGACTTTTATTTCAAGTTGCCTCGTTGGACCCCATGGGAGCTGGGGCACCAGCTCTCAAAGTGGCTGTTTCCAAGCAGAAGTGCTGCTCACCCGCAGCAGCCTTTCACGGTCCCTTCGCACGCCAGCCCCTTCCAGCTCTTCCCTGCTTCGCAGCTCACGCCTGGGCTGGAGCAGCTTTATCAGCATAGCTGCGAGATAGGAGCCTGGCGCTGCAACCTTCGTCCTTAACTTCGAGACGTTTTGCCTGGAAGATTCCCTCACAGCCCCCCAGCCCCCAGCCTTCTTTTGGTGGCCTCTGAGCAACTTGTGACCCTTGCCCCATAGGCATAGAAGGAGCCTGGCACCAGCCGGAGCCTGATGCCATGTATCTACGGGGAAAAAGGTGAAGGCGGATTATTAAAAGCAAGGTTGCAGGTGGCTCCATCCTGTTACATAAGGAACTGCAGGCCTCTGGGAAGGGAGAGTTTCTAGAACAGTCTGGACTGATGTGGGGAGCAATCCGGACTAGACTGTTGCTCGAATTAAGACTTATTCTATGCATCTGCTCTCCCACAATATGGCGCTGGGAGAGAAGTAAACGGCTTCCGCACAGCTGCCTCCAGTTCAACCAATTAACTGTAGGACTTGCTCCTGATTGGAGAGCAGCGTACTCAGCCGAGTTGGGATTGGCGGAAGAGGACTATAAAGGAGGAGAGAGACGGCACGCACCTGGAACATCTATGGGGGAACATCTAAGGGAACCCGTGCAGCCCCCGAGAGACCCGGCCGGCGGTGTGCCGCTCCCCTGCGGAAGTGGGGAATGCGGCCAGGGGGAACTGCCCTTCCACGGAGGTGGAAGGGATAGTAGCCAACCCGGGAAGAACCAGCAGCAAACCCGGGGAGGGCCGAGCAGACAAAAGAACAGCGCAGGGTCCTGTGTCGTTCCCCCATGAAGACGGGGAGCGACATAATGGTGCCGTGACTCGGATAGGAAACCTAGTTCGGATAGGAAACCTGACTCGGATAGGAAACTTAGGAGGGAAGAAACGGGAAGAACTGGGAAATTACCGGAGAGAGAGACTAGCAAACAGCCTAGGGAAAAGCCGGACGAAAAAGGAGCCGGAAGAAGCTATTGAAAGCCTAGGCATAGACTCGGATTCGGACTACGGGGGGAAGCTGGGAGAAATCTCTAAGGTCGAAAGCGAAAGTGAAAGCTAGAACAAACAGATTCGGACGCGGACTGTGGGGAGAGGCCAGGAGAAATGAGGGAGGAATATCGTTGGAGGAAAGCTTGGGGAAACATACCGGGTAGAGAAAAATGTTAGGGAAATTGAAGCCGCGGGGGGCAGGCCGAGGCGGAGACGAAAGCCACTTTGGGGTTCTCAAGTTAGCCCGGGAATAGGGGGCGAAAAGTTGAAACCAGAAGCTGAGACGCAAGCCAGATTGGGATCCGTCTGATTAGCCCGGGGAGCAAAGGACGGGAAGCCAGATCGTGGGGCGGAGACGTACGCTGGGTTGAATTCGCCAGGCTAGCCCGGGGAACTTAGATTGAATCCTAGTGGCGGAGACGCAAGCTACGCTGTGTTACTCGCGGAAGCCGCCGCGTGCAGAGAGAGCACGGGGCGTGAATAGATAGGGAACGCTGGCGTAGGCCGTGGTTCAGACGCGAAAGGGTTAAGCGTGGAGACCGCGGACCGCGCAAAGCCGGGAAGCCGCGCAGAGAGGCGCGCGGGCTGAAGCGGCGCAGAGCCGGGAACCCGCCGGCGGGGCGAGGTGCCGGAAAGCCGCAGGGATAAGAGAAACAGAAGTTTGGAAGTGAAGTAAAAGAGAAATGGGAATGCTGGAAGATAGAAGTGAAATGGGAGAAATAGAAATGCCCGGAGATAGAGAAATAGAGAAAAATGAGGCCTCCCCTCAACATGCCAATTAGAAGGCTTGGATTCGGTCTGCCCGATTAGTGAGGCGATGAGTACCTGGGTGGCTAGCCGCAGGTCACCGAAGACAGGCACGAATTAACATCAGTAAAGCTTCCCCACAATGCAACAATATTAAGCTTGGATTCGGTCTGCCTGAATTAAGGCGGTAAGCGCCAGCAAAGCTCGACCAGAGTATGAGCTGCAGGTCACCGAAGATAGGCACGAACCAACACTAATAAGTCTCCCCCACAATACGGCAATGAGAAGGCTTGGATTCGGTTTGCCTGATAGGTTTTGTAAACACCTGCAGGCAGTTCTAGCAGAGCAGAGCATGCGCTGCAGGGCACCGAACACAGGCACGCATCAGCGCCTAAAAACCTCCTCACAATGGCGAAGAGAGGACCCGGATTCGGTTTTCCTGATTGATAGGACTTGTAAGAGCCTGTGGCAACGCTAGCAAGTAGAGCAGAGTGTGTGCCGCGGGACACCGAAGACAGGCGCGTATCAACGCTAAAAAATAAAAAGAAAGGGGGATCTGTGGGGAGCAATCCGGACTAGACTGTTGCTCGAATTAAGACTTATTCTATGCATCTGCTCTCCCACAATATGGCGCTGGGAGAGAAGTAAACGGCTTCCGCACAGCTGCCTCCAGTTCAACCAATTAACTGTAGGACTTGCTCCTGATTGGAGAGCAGCGTACTCAGCCGAGTTGGGATTGGCGGAAGAGGACTATAAAGGAGGAGAGAGACGGCACGCACCTGGAACATCTATGGGGGAACATCTAAGGGAACCCGTGCAGCCCCCGAGAGACCCGGCCGGCGGTGTGCCGCTCCCCTGCGGAAGTGGGGAATGCGGCCAGGGGGAACTGCCCTTCCACGGAGGTGGAAGGGATAGTAGCCAACCCGGGAAGAACCAGCAGCAAACCCGGGGAGGGCCGAGCAGACAAAAGAACAGCGCAGGGTCCTGTGTCGTTCCCCCATGAAGACGGGGAGCGACAGACTGACTCCAGGACCTGGGCGCTTAGCAGGGAGCTCAGAATAGCCCCCCTCCTCCAATCTAATGACTTAATCCCCCACTTAATAATTACCACCTGCTCCCATTCCTTAAGCTCATTTTTGATTCCACACAAGAGCTAAGCTGTTGTGTGGCCTGTGCACATCACTGGCTGGGTTGCATAAACCAATCCTCGCTGATAAGACAGGAGGCCAAGAGTGCTCCTGTTGCCCCAGACCATCACCGCCATCCTCTGTTGCCTTAAAGCTTTGGACTTCCCCTTTGCTGGGTTTGGGGCCAGTGGGTCTCAGTTCTATCTGCCCCAGCCCAGCTACATGCTGAGACTCCCGCTTGGAGCTTAGGGTTTATGGGGCTCCAGAGTCAAAGGGATGGCTGCCTGGTTCCAGGTCATCGCCTCTTCCACTCTCCCCACCCCCTGGACAATGGCCACCTGCAAATGCCAGGGCGGGGTTGGCAGTGTGTGACGTGGCCTTTCTCTCTGCAGGTTGGCACCACTCATTCTGGCGACCCAGAACTCATCACCTTCCACGGTACGCACTCCTTCCTTTGCTCTGTGTTTCTCCGCATCCTGTCCTGGCCCCAGGGCCTCTGAAGGAGATGGCTTTCCTGTGCCCTGTGCTGGTGCAGAATGGGTGCCCAGGGGGCGCTGGCAGGGGTGGCAGCTGAGCCAGGCTGTGGGCTTGGGCCCCTGAGGTGTAGTCACACATCTGTCTATGCTACTCGTGTTGGCTGGCCTTCTAGTAGCAGGAAGCCCTCCATTTGTTCAGAAAACTGTCACTGACCCCCTGCTTAGTATTACCCCATGCACTGCACTGAGACATGAATTCCATGACCCCTAAGCTGTTCTTGCCTCTGAGGCTCTTGGAATCCGTTGAGAGAACTGACGGCTAAATAGTCGTGGTAGTGCACTAGACCGAGGGCTAACACCGAGAAGAGCAGTGGCGGCTCAGAAGACCTCTGCCACAGAGCAGCAGCAATATCAGCCATCCCTTGGGAGCTGGTTAGGAATGCAGAGCCCCAGGCCCCACCCTCCACCTGCCCCATCAGCACCTGCCTTTTAACAGGCTTCCGGGGGGGAGCTGTGTGATGAGTGCTGGCTTGGATGTTTGGTAACTCAACATCAGCACCGTCCTCACTGCACAGAGGAGGGGAGCAGGCCTGGATGGGGGCCTGCAGGTGGGCAGTCACTGTCTCTTCACAGCCGGTGGCACCAGATGTCCCCCGGTGTCTCCCGGTGTCCCCCTCATGACTTCAGAGTCCAGACGCATGCTCCTTAAATAAGGGAAGATCTTTTTTTTTTTTTTCCAATGCTCACCTCTGCCTGGGCTGGGTCCCCCAGGCCTGCCAGCCGGGGGTCTCCTGATGACATCTGGCCTCTAGGTTTCTGTCACCTCTGGTGCAGTGCCTAGCTTATTTTCAAACCTCATGCCCAGATCCAGTCCAAGGCTGTCCTTTCCCTTGGCGCAAGGTGGGCCTTGGGGAGGAGGGATGGAGCTGGCTCTGCTTTCTCAGAGCCCTAATTCTTCCTGAGCCCTGTGGGCTCCTCTGCCTGGGGTGGGAGCAGACAGACCTTTCTGGCTGCCATGGGCCCTGGTGCGCAGTATCCTCCTGCTTGTTTGTGGGTCTTCATCCCCCTCCCCGCCCCCGCCCCCAGACAAGTGGTGAATTCATGGTCTCCTTTTTTGCTCACTGCTATCCATGGTCTTGGCCCCCACAGTCCAAATGTCCAGTCTCAGGCAACTGCCCTGTTGTTGGCAAGGCTCCAAGAGATGGGGCTGCATCTCCCATCTCCCTGCTGACCTGCAACAGCCAGTCTCGTGCCTTGATGCCCACGCTGGGGGAGCCTGAGCCTCAGACCTCATATGCATTCTGTGACCCCATCTCCAGGCTTGGCTCCTTGGCAGGGTGACCTGTTGTACCTCTTAGGGAACAGGGATTCATGGGTCTACCGCCCACCCTACCTGAACCACTTCCCAACTGCTGGTCCTCCCGAAAAGGCTGTCTTCTGAGCTCTTCTGGTATAAAGTACTGGAGGCGAGGGTGGGGTTGCAGTGCCAGCTCTGCAGAAATGGTGTTTCTGACGGGTCCTGCAGGGGGCGCAATGAGGCGCCTGGAGCGTTCACCCAACAGTGTAGGACAACTGAGCACTCTTGGTTGTCCTGGGGGGCGGGCACTCCGGGAGATCCCTCTGCTCCCTTTTCATCCTGTGGCTGCACAGACCCAGCTGAGATGAGCCTGGTAGACTGATCCAATGTGGAGCCTCAGGCCACACCCGTGAAACTGTCCATGTGAGAGTTCGCTGTAGCTTCTACTGGGCTCCCACAGCACTCTGCTGGCATCACAATAGTACTCACCACCTTGCCTTGTGGTACTGCACGCTATGTCTGTCTCCCCAGTGAGACTTAGCTTTTCAAGGTCAGGGTTGTGTTGGATGCACTTGCTTCTGCCCTCCCCGTCGTTTGCCAGAGGATTTTACACCCAGTGTTTTCATGTGAGTGGACTGGGCTAAAAAGGCTCAGTTTCAAACGTGTCTCAGGGAAGTTCTATTCACAATGGAGGTGATTTGCTATGTTTCATTTTTTTTTTTATGTGTGTATGTTTTGGCGGTAGGTGTTAAAGGAGAGAAAGGATCCTGGGGTCTTCCTGGATCAAAGGGAGAAAAAGGTGACCAAGGAGCCCAGGGACCACCAGGTATTCCAGCTCTTGTCCTAGACCTTGCCTTTGATTTCTGTTCCATGAGAAATGCAGCTGGGCCAGAGAGGGAGACTGATTGCATTACCAGCCTGGCCACAAGCCCCACTGCGTGCCAGTGAGACCCTGTCATGGGCCTGGCCTGGCCAAGTTGGAACATTGTCAAGAGAGACCAGAAGTTCCATTGTTCATGTTTTACGTGCAAGATGAGGCCCAAAGAGGGCCAGGAACTTGCCCAGGGTGCCCAGCACCTGTTTCTGCCTCCAAGCCCAGCGCTGACTCTGAATTAGCTAAACCAAAGCAGGGTCGCTCCCACCAGCAGAAACCCAGGATTGCCAGCCTGGAGACTTTTATTTTTAAATTTCTCACCATTGAGGCTGTGGATTTTACTGAGTATTTCTTTTTCAGGCCCTCCTGTTGATCCTGCTTACCTGAGACATATCCTGAGCAGCTTGAAGGTGAGGCTTTCTCTACTAGCCACGTGGCCAGTGTCCTCATCCGGGCCATTTATAAAGAATAAGGTTAATTCAGCTCATGGGTCTGGAAGGCTGCATCTGGTGGTGGCCTGCTTGCTGGTGGGGCCTCCCTGCAGGGTCCCAGGCCAGCTCAGGGTGTCACGTGGTGAGACAGAGCAGGGGAGCCAGAGAGGACTGGCTTTTATACCAAAACCACTCCCTTGATAGCCCATGAATCCGTTAGCCCATGAATGAATTAATCCCTTCTTGAAGGCAAAACCCTCATGACCTAGTCACCTCCCAAAGAGCCTGCCTCCAATTACCATTGACCTATGACCTTCGGGGATGAAGTTTTCAACACTTGACATCTGGGGGACACGTTCAGAGCATAGCAGCCTGTGTCCGGTTTCTTGGGCTTATGTCAGAGACTGAGTTTATCCCACTCCTGACTCAGCCTTCCTGTGTTCTCTCTTCCAGGGGGAGAATGGAGACAGGGGATTCAAAGGAGAAAAAGGCGATGCAAATGACAACTTCTTTGTATCCGGGCCTCCGGGCCTGCCGGGAAGTCCGGGTCTGGTTGTGAGTAGTGATGCCTTTAAGTCATCTTCCCCGAGGACTCACAGCTTCCCCCGAAGCCCCCAGTGTTGATACAGAGACTCAAGGGTCAGTCGCAGAACTACAAGCTGGAGCAGGCCTTGGGGATCAGCCAGCTCTCCCCTCAATACTGTGGTTGTGGGCCGGTGGGGAGGTTGGTTGAGGCCCACGGAGGGGAGAGAACTGGCCAAGACACTGAGCCCTCTGTCTTATTCATGTCAGCGGTCGAAATCTTGCTCAATGCAGAGTTATTAACGGTGGTCCTGTCAGATAATGGAGGCAGAATGAAAGCTTGGGGAGAGGTTCCGGGGGCTGTTTGATTCTTCTGAAATTTTACTGAAGAAGGGGCTCCTGGGCTGCTCGGTCTCCCTAGAATGAGAGGTTTCTCCAGGCCACCAGGGAGGAAAGCAAGCTCGTGCCCCAGTGGGCCCAGTTTTGACCGCAGGGTCCAGGTCACTGGCATTGGCCCCAGAGCTCAGCACAAGGGTAGAACAGGCAAGATCAGCCTTCCACTTCTAGCTCTGCCTCCAACGTGACTTCTCCCTAAGCCTCACTTTCTTTATCTGCAAAATGTAACTACACACCAGGACCCCATGCTAGGTCATTGCCAAGGGCACTCTGGGCTTCTCTGTGGTATCTTTCAACGAGACTGGGCTGCCATCCTTAGGTCCTGCATCTCCGTGAATGGGACCCAGGATTGAGAAGAACAGTCACGTAGCACAATAATGTAATAATAGCAGTAGCTGGTGTGCCTTGACTTCTTACCAAGGACCCCAGAGGAGGAGTAGGAGGGACTTCTAGGGATTTGTGGTCCTTTCTCCCCTCTGTTACCCTGTGCTTGCCTTGACAGGGCCAAAAAGGGGAGACTGTTGTTGGCCCCCAAGGACCCCCGGGTATTCCTGGCCTGCCTGGGCCCCCTGGATTTGGAAGACCTGGTGCTCCCGGACCCCCAGGACCCCCAGGGCCACCAGGACCACCAGCTATCCTAGGAGCAGGTTAGTACTGTGAGCAGGGTCGGGGTCACCATGTGTGGGTAGTGCGTCACAGCCACACACTGTCTAACAGAGGCTGTTGGCTCCATGCAAACTGCTTTCTGTTCTTTTGTAAAAATTGAGGTATAATTCACACATCATAAAATTCACCTATGTAAAGTGTACAATTCAGTGGTTTTTAATTTAGTCGTAAAGTCTTGCACCCTCCCCTGCTGATTCCAGGACATTCTCATCACACCCAAAGGAACTTTGTATCAATTAGCCGTCACTGTCTTATCCCCACTACCCCTCACCCAGGACCGTAACAACTGCTAATCTACTTTCTGTCGCAGGATTCGCCAGTCTGGGACAATATGTATAAATGGAGCCATATAACTTACACAGCATATGGTCCTCTGTATCTGGCTGCTTTCTCTGAGCAGCATGTTTTCAAGGTTCCTCCATGTTGAAGCGAGGATCAGTACTTCACTCCTTTTTTTTTTTTTTTTTTTGAACAAATATTATTCCATTGCTTGGGTATCTCCTTTGTTTATTCACTCATCTGTTCCTAGACATTTGAGCGGTTTCTGCGTGCTGGCCGTTGAAGCTAGCGCTGCTGTGAACGCTCGTGTACCAGTTTTTGTGTGACCGTGTATTTGCAGTTCTCTCGGGGACACATATGGCTTGGGTCATATGATAACTCTGTGTTTAGCTTTTTGGGGAACTACCCACCTGTTTTCCAAAGCAGCCACACATTTTGCATTCCTACCAACAGCATGTGAAGGTTCCAGTTTCTCCTTGTCTTCACCAATACTTGCCATTGTTATGTCTTTATTATATCTTTTTGATTACAGCCATCGAATGAGAGATAAGTTGTAGCTCATTGTGGCTTTGGTTTGCATTCCCCTAATGACTAGTGATGTTGAGCCTCTATTTGTCTGTGGGTAGAACCTTTCTGACTTCTATGTAGATGCCTAAGGACTTGAGATTGTAAGTCCCCACTTAAGGTTCCCTATGTAAAAATCTATTTGCCTCTTAGAGTCTCAAATGCAATATCAGCGAGATTAAAGAAAATCGTCAGTTATTGGATATTTACCATGTGCCCGGCATTTGCTAATCGCTGTCCCCCAATATCTGATTGAGTTATCCCAGTAGCCCTTAAAGGAAAATATCAGCACCTCCGTTTGACAGAGGAGAAGAGGGAGACCCAGAGGCATTCAAGAATCTTTCCAATGTCACAGAGCTAATAAGTGGCACAACACGATTAGGCCTCAGACCAGTGTGCTCCAAAGCCTGTACTACTTCCCTGGACCTATCTGAGGAAGTAATAGTAGCAATAATAGCCTGAATGCCTGTTTGTTTTGTTTGGCATAATCCAGGTGTGGTGGAAGCACACCTGGGAAGACATCTCCAGAGTCTGGGGCACCAGGCAGAGCTCCACATAGGAGATCTCTTTGGGACTGGGGCTTCAACTTATCCCTGAGCCCTTTGTCTGCAAGTGATGAAAACGTAACAACTTGGCTCAGTTTAAAAGGAACCGTGTTGGTCATGAAGGAGAGTAAAGGATCAATGCATGGGGGAAGTAGATGTGCCGTGGGACCCCAGGGACAGCTAGAACCAAAGACTCAATCCCTGCCAGGATTCTGTGGCTTTGTCTCAGCTTCCCTCTGTGTATCTGTGCCATGCTTCTTCCCCAGAGCCCACATCCCCTGCACACAGGGACATACAGTTAACAACAACCTACAGCTTCCCCTGACAGCTAGAAATATTAACTTATTGCTCAATTTTAGTCAGAAATTCCTGGGGTAGAACAACTCCCAGGGAAGGATTCTGATTGGCTTATCCTGAGCTTCGTGCCCATCACCTTTGGCCAGAAGGTGGGGTCCCATGAGAACATGGTAGCTCTTTTTGGGACCAGATGGTTGTGGAGATGAGGAGGAAGAGCCCAAGAGAAGGTACAAGGATACTGGCCTTGCAAAGAAAGCAGATGCCAGGTAGATGGAGCCAGAGAGGCCCACGTGGCCTTGGCGCTGAGTAGGAGCTGCAAGAGGCAGAGGCAGAGAGCAGTGTGAGTGCAGGGTGCAGAGTCTGTGGCCCTGAGCAGCACTGCGCCGGGCTACCCCAGGGCACCTTGCTGCATTGAGCAAGGACTGCCCTTCACATGATGGACAGTAATTCACAGTTTACAAAACACTTGCATAGCCATTATCCCCTCTCATCTTCACGGCAACCCTGGGGAGATAAAATGGATATTATTCTAAAACTCATTTCATGGATGAAGACACTGAGCTCAGAAAGGTTAAGAGACTTATTCAAGGTCACAAATACTAGTAGGAGGCATGGCTGGGATCCAAATGCAAGTCCTTCTCTGTTCTTCTGTCCACCAGACATTCATCACCTATGTATAGATGTTCAAGTCCCTCGTTGGAACTAAAGACTTGGTGTGCAATGACCTGAGGAATCATATGCAGTGACTTTATGGGGACTTGTCAAAGTATCTTTAACTCTGCAGAGAACTTGGCAGATATTTTGAGTGGCAGGGGATTGGAGAGGTAGAAAAAGGGCAAAGGAATAGGTATTATGTGCCTACTTTATGTTTGCCTGAGGGAAGGGCTCCTGGAGCAGTCAGGAATGTGCCTCTGGGATCTGTCATCTCACTTTTGTAGAACCTTGTGTGGGTGTGTGTGTGTGCAGGCGTGTTGTGGAGCCTGGGTCAGGCTCCCAAAGGCACGGTGACTCCTCAAAGGCTGAGAAGCCCTGGTTGAATGCTGGACAGTTTGCCCTTGTTTTCACCACAGCCCGGTGAAGAAGCAATGCCTGTCCCCATTTCACGGTTGAGGAAACGGGTTCACAGAGCTGTGGTTTCCTCAAGATCACCCAGCTGGGAGCTGACAGCCCAGGGACCTGGGTCTGTGTCTCCCAGCCCCAAGGTCACGGCTCCTGGTACTACACCCCCCCCCCCCCCCCGCGCCTCCTCCCACAGCCCAGAACCTTCGCTTCCTCTTTCTGAGCCTGCTTCCTCTGTTCACGGGTCACATGCTTGGCTCTGGAGAGGAAGAAGTTGAATGAGTCAAAACACGTTTGCATACACGGGAAAGAAACTTCAGCTTCAACTGTCTCTTACAAACAACAGCATGAAGAATTTATTCACTTACAAAACTGAAAAGTGCTCAGTGTGGCTTGATCCAGAGTGATGGGAATCTCAGTTCCTCCCTGGACCATCTCTGCAGCCCAAGTCATACGCTGGGGCCCGAACACCCAGGGTGCAGGTGCAAGGTGGGATACCTCGCAACACAGGAGTGAGGTGACCCACTGACACCAGAGGCACTTTTCTGAGTGTGTTTTTGTAACTTTCCTTTTCTGCTTTGTCTTAGCCGTGGCCCTGCCTGGTCCACCTGGCCCTCCAGGGCAGCCAGGGCTTCCAGGAACCAGAAACTTGGTGAGTAGCATTGCGTGTCTGTTATTACCCTACTTCATATGGGTTTCCTGAAAACTTTAAAACAGTGTTTAGAGCCTAGCACTCTTTTTGTTTTGGAATTAGGATTCTGTGACAAATTAGTAGAGCTCCACAAATCACAGAAGGTATTATTTCTATTCAGATGGCTTCTTAAATAAAAAAGACGCAGGAAAATATTTGTGATCTACATTCTATGCTTCAAATCTTTAATTGACTAAGCTATAGTAAGAGCCATTCATAATATATACATTCCATAAGCTCAAGAATATGTATGTATCTTTTACTACATATTTCATACTACTATTTTATTTGAAAGGT
Organism: Oryctolagus cuniculus; assembly: GCF_964237555.1. NCBI lineage: Eukaryota > Metazoa > Chordata > Mammalia > Lagomorpha > Leporidae > Oryctolagus > Oryctolagus cuniculus. The sequence goes on from NC_091432.1 coordinate 202,702,044, forward strand.
AGAGTTACAGAGGGGGAGAGAAAGATCTTCTATAAGCTGGTTTACTCCCCAATGGCTCTAATGGCCAGGGCTGGACCAGGCTGAAGTCAGGAGCCTAGAACTTCATCTGGGTATCCCACTTGGGTCATCTTCCACTGCTTACCCAGGTGCATTAGCAGGGAGCTGGATTGGGAATGGATCAGCTGGGACTCAAACTGGCCCTCATGTGGGATGCCGACGTCACAGGTGGTGGCTTAGCCAGGTGTGCCACAGCACCAGCCCCAAGCACAAGCCTATAAACAATATCACAGCAGGTCCTTTGCCAGCCAGATGTGCCCTGGGTAATTCAGCCTTCCCTCTTCTGCCAAGGATGCCTCGAGTACATTTGCTATTCCACAGTTCACTAGAGCAGGGCACAGGACTCTGGGGTTATTGTACGTGGCAGAAAGATGGAGAATATCTCTTGAGGATGTCAGCAGTCCCACAGATGCTCTTTGATCTTTACTGGATTCTAATCAGAAAAACTGGCTGCCAGGAAAAGAACTGGTGATGGGCATTTGGCACAGTGGCTAAGTCCCATCCCTGCTTGGGATGCCCACGTGCCACACGGCAGTGTCTGGTTCAAATACTTACGAGAGAATTGTCCAGCGTGTGATAGGAATTTTCACATTTGGTAACATGTGGGATTTCTAAGCCATTTTTGATGCACAAAGTCATTACCTTCAAAGCTAGGTGAACATTACTTATAATCTTCCTCACTTAAAATGAAAAATAAAAGCTGTCTTAGCTGACAGTTCTTTGAGATTTGGTGCTATTCAATGGATTTTTGTGACTTTCAAGTCTGCTTCAGATAGGCCAAATGGCTGGCTGATCATTGTCAGTGTTCTAGACAGAGAATTTAGAGGCCCCCACTCTCTAAGGAGTATTTAATTTTATACCTACCCCGTGGGACGGCAAAGAGTCAAGGCCGACGCATGGCCGCTCACTTTTGGACGTCTTTGAGGAGCAGCATGAGGTGACACTGTGGACCAGTGCTCGTGCCACCAAACAGCTTAAAAATGGAAAGAGCGCAACTTACTGATGATTTTGCTAATGCCAGAACTCAACCCTGCTGTTACGTCTTTGTACTCACAGATACTCTCTTATTTGTTTTAATTCATTTCTAGCCATGCAGTGTTGTGTTTCAGAGTGCTATGTGCTTTGTTTTCCCAAAAAGCACGTCCTGGGGTGGACATTGAGCCTAGTGGTTAAGACACCAGCTATGACACATGTCCCATGTCAGAGCACCCAGATTCAACCCCAGCTCTGGCTCCTGATTCTCACTTACTGCTAATGCAGACCCGGGAGGCAGTAGTTGGGTTCCTGGCACCCATATGGAAGAGCTGGATTAGGTTCCTAGCTCTAGTTTCAGCCAGGTCCAGCCCTGGACATTGTAGGTATTTGGGGCTGAGCAGATGGAGTCTCTCTCTCTCTCTCTCTCTCTCTCTCTCTCCCCCCTTCTCCCTCTCTCTCTCTCTCCCTCTCTCTCTCCCCCAACCCCATCTCTGTATCTCCCACTCTGCCTCCCCAATAAATAAACAATTTAGGAAAAACGAGCATCCTTTCATTATTAATGAAGCTCTAGATCCCCGTGTGTACACTACGCCTTTCTATCAGATATGGGAGGGTGGCTCCTGTTTGGCTCCACGAGTGGCCAATGTGTGCCACGATGCCCCTGAGAGCAGCTGTGTTCTTGGCAGGTCACAGCACTCAGCAACATGGACGACATGCTGCGGCACGCACACTTGGTGATAGAGGGGACGTTCATCTACCTGAAGGACAGCGCTGAGTTTTTCATTCGCGTCCGAGATGGCTGGAAAAAACTACAGGTAATTCCCAGCACTTTCCTTAACAACCTGCCTCCAGGCACCTTACGAAAATAGCCGTCTACTCCTGCAAATACCGCTCGTCTGTGTTGAACACAGGCAAACAGTTTCTAGTGGTGGTCCCACTGTCAATGTCTTGCTTCCCTTCCAGCTGGGGGAGCTGATCCCCATCCCGGCCGACAGCCTTCCGCCCCCTGCGCTCTCCAGCAACGTGAGTAGTCTCCCGGCTGTGCCCCGCTGCCTCGGTTCATCAGTGCTTTCCCAGTGCCCTGGGGTCTCCAGCTCGCTGCTTTCCAGACAGGACAGCCGGCTCTGCATGGTTTAAATCTGGGCGGCTCCCTGAGGTTACTGGGTACCAATAAAATGTTCTCGCTCCACAAAGTGCCAGGAGAACTGAATCCAGAGGCTGGAGACCTGCTGCCCACCCCCATGCAGTAGCTGAATCTTCCTGGGACAAGGCCTTCCCTCCTCTTGGCCTCAGTTTGCTCCTCTGTGAAATCAGTGTCTGGCATGAGTGATCTCCAACAACCCTTTAGGTCTTGACACTCTCTGTCTTGTAAATCATGGGCATTCTAGAATCGTGCACAACTGACATGGTGCATCTTTTAGCCCCAACAGCAACCCTCTGAGGCAGGTGCTATCATACCCATTTTGCAGATCATGAAACTGAGACTTTGAAGAGGTGGTTTGCTCCAGGAAGTGAGCAGATTGGCTATGAAACCTGTCTCTGCTTCTTTGATTTGGCGCTCTTTGTAAAAGGCTTCAGAACATGCTCCTCCCTTTCTGAGGCCAACTTTTTCATTCTAACACAAAACTCCTCACGGTTAAAGACAGACTATTTAACGTCTCCCTGCTAGCACCCTGGCATTTGGCACTGAGTCCACAGTCGGAACTGATTCTTCTCTTGTTTTCTGTAACAGCCACATCAGCCTCAGCCTCAACCTCCACTGAACCCTGTTCTGAGTGCCAATTATGAGAGACCTGCTGTAAGTACAATCCACACGCTTATCCAGCATGCACTGGAGCTGTGTGCCTGCTCTACCAGGCCTCATACTGGGTGCACAGGGTGCTTACGGACTAATGAGAGTGACAAACACAAAACAGACAATTACAATGCACTGCGGTGTTTGGGTGAGACAGCCATCGGGTGCTAGAGTGTGAGGAAGGTCAGGGAAGTCTGCCTGGAAGGGGCTACCACTAAACGAAGATCCCAAGGGCCCTCCTTTTGGCAAGAATTGCGGGTGTGCTTCCAAAGAACAAGGCCTGAACCTGACAGACACTAGACACGTGCTTCATACAGGGCCACCATTGGTCAAGGAGGACCTCACTTGGGTCCTGGTAAGTCTGAGGCACCTGCGGGATGCCTGAGTGGAGACCACCAGAAGGGAATAGGAGATGGAGATTGGAAGCCCTCTGCTGGCGTGGACATCGCAGCCTTTGGAGACAGAGCAATGGTCCCAGGAGTGGTGGGGGCTCCTGAAAGTGGGTCTGTCCAGCAAAGAGGGATTGGACTATGAGGAGCAAAAACAAAAAAGATGCTGATGGAAGAAATACGAGGAGACTGAGAAGCCATAGCCAGGGAGGAAGAAAGAATGCCAAGTGCAGTGTGGCCAGCGGCGTCAGAGGCTGCCAGGCGGTCCAGAAAAAGAACTGAAAGGTGTCCTTCAAATTTAGAAACCAGAGCGAGGCAACCCAGGGGCTCACGGGCTGCTGTCCGATGAGGAATGGGAGGGGAGTTGGGAGAGAAGCATGTGGAAGGGGGCCCTTCAGAGAGCCCCGAAAGAACGTAGGGCAGGAGGGATGGATTTTTTAAAATTAGTGTTTCATAAACTCAAGAGCAGTCCATATTCATTGTAGTACATTTTGACAACGCCTAACAGGAATGGAGACTAAGTAGTCACCTGTAATTGCACCCACACTGCCGCCACCTCCCAAACAGCCAGCTGAGCACTTTGACCCCTGTGACGTGACGTGGTTTTCATACAAAGGACACATGCTGGTATAAGAACATGGCAGTAAGCCCTGAGAAGTCTGGATCTTCTCAGGGCTGGATTTGCCTTTCACTGTGCTGTCTTTTCTCCCTTACTTTCTCAGCTGCACCTGGTGGCCCTGAACACGCCATTTTCAGGGGACATTCGAGCTGATTTTCAGTGCTTCCAGCAGGCCAGGGCTGCAGGCCTGTTGTCAACCTACCGAGCCTTCTTATCCACCCACCTGCAAGATCTCTCCTCCATTGTGAGGAAGGCAGAGCGATACAGCCTTCCTATAGTGAACCTCAAGGTAAAGCCAAACACTTGATTCCCTTACCTTTCGGACTCACTGGGCCCCCGGGGACTGGCAGCCACTGCCGTGATGTTAACAGAGTAGGCGTGTCGACTCCAGGCCCAGCTCTCTCCCTGGCTCTGTGCGGTCACTCGTCCTCTCTGGACCTCCACTTCCTCGTGCTTATGATGGCCTTTCCTGCTTGCTTGGTCCACGGCTGCTGGAACAGACAGGATGGAGAACAATAACCTCTTTTGTTTACTACAGAGCACTTTATTATATTAATAGATACTTCCAAGAAAAATGGGAATTATTCCTTTTCCAGTCTATCAGATGAGAAAACTTGGCTCAAAGTCACGGCCAACTAAAATTAGTGTCCTTGACCCCTGTGCCTGGCAGCACTCGAGGATGCCTCCCAGAAGGCAGCAGCTGAGCAGCTCCTGGGCAAGCTCAGGGGCAGGGGACCAGGACCCTGGCCTGCTACTCTTAGGTATCCAAGCTGCCAGAGCATGGCAGACATTAGAGCCCTGCAAGACCACTCCATTATACCATGGCACTGGTCAGCTCCTGTAAGGCTAGAGAGAGGTGGTTCTATTGCCGCCCACATGTATCCTGGTTCTATTGCTACTCATACCTACATCCTGGGTGCTGATGCCTAAGGAGATCTCAAACGAGCTTTGAGACCCTCCTGTCCCTGCAACCCTAGTGCCCCACTTTGGAAGCTACAGGCGGGCAAGTTCCACCCTGACCCCATAGCCAGCACCTTCCATCCGCTCTCCCTGGTTCTATCCCAACCACCTTTGCCCACTGGAATAATCAGCATTTCTCCCTCTCTCCATAAGAGAACAGGACCTTTTAGGAAAGGGACTGAGATTCATGACCGTATCACCCACAGTGTAGACTGGGGCAAAGCCTGGCACCGAGTCAAATCTCAGTACACATGCATAAAAGTTTTTAAGATGACAATAAATAAAACCAAGACCTGAAGCATACCTCGCGTGGGGAAGAGCCTTAGACATGCATATATTAAGAGAATTTAACTCCAGAAATTAAGGTAATTTTTAAAGAAGAACTCAAGGATAGATTATAAAATCCAACCAGGAACATTTCCGGAGTTCCCACGATGTCCAGTCTCTGGGTTCGTGGGTGGGGACTTTCATTTGAGGTGGAATGCGGAAAACTCGAGTTCATTTGCAGGCTGATGGATTAAGGATTCTAATGTGGTGTTTTGTCGCCACAGGGCCAAGTACTTTTTAATAACTGGGACTCGATTTTTTCTGGCCATGGAGGTCAGTTCAACGCACGTGTTCCGATTTACTCCTTCGACGGTCGAGACATCATGGCAGATCCTTCTTGGTAAGTGGAGGTGGACGCCCTCTTGGGGTCCCGGGCATGGCAACGGGATGCCCCTGGTCAGCTGCGCCGGGAGCCAGAGCAACTCCAGGTCCAACGAAATGAATCGCTTTTGCTTCGGGGTAGAATCAGAGGAGGCTGTGTGCAAGGAGAGGCCAGTGATGGAGTCTGACGGATGAGACACTAACCTGGGCAGAGAATGAGAGGAGCCACTCAAGACCAAGCAATGTAGCGAGCAGGGCTCCGAGTCATGAAAGCTGGGTATGGCCAGGGTAGCCTGTGTTCAGAAAGTTGGAAGGACTTGGAGGGGAGGGGGAGAGAGAGAGAGAGAGAGAGAGGTGTCCCTACAGGGTTAACGAGTTGACTTGATTCACTAGATGTGTGCCAGTTTGCTCACGGAGATATACCACACCAAAGTGTCACTTGGAAAAATAACATGACAACATGACTTTCTAGGCCCCAGAAGGTCGTCTGGCACGGCTCCAGCACGCATGGCGTCCGTCTTGTGGACAAGTACTGTGAAGCGTGGCGAACCTCGGACGTGGCCGTCACCGGATTGGCCTCCCCGCTGAGCACAGGGAAGATCCTGGACCAGAAAGCCTACAGCTGTGCCAACCGGCTGATTGTTCTGTGTATCGAAAACAGTTTCATGACAGATGCTAGGAAGTAATGACCTTCCGATGCTTCTGAGAGAGTTTTCCAATGTTTCTGATGTGAAGAAGAGTTGACACTGAAATCTGAAATGTCTAAATGTTGTAAATATTACATGTTTTATTACACAGTCATTACAACAGCAACCAAAGAAAACATACCTCAATACACTCAATACTGAAGACACAAAGGACTCAGATCAATAGCAAAATCTGATCCATATATCGGTGCTAGATCCCGCAGGAAACCCACGCGGTGTGAACACATCCCAACACGGTTAAGGGCGAGTTGAAAACAAAAAGCCATGGCATTTTGCCCACTGCGTTTTTCAGACAGTGATGTCCTTCTTTTAGCCATTGTTGTTGAGTGTAAGATGTCTTCCATGTTTTCTTACCAAGCCAGTGTTGGAGATGTTACCCCATTCTAAGTTATGTGCAAACCCAGTGCTTCCTTCTTCCACATGCTTCTATCATTTACAACTGCTGTTCATACAAGGAAACAGAACTGCTCGAATGATCCTATTTGTGTTTTCTGTTATTACCAGACTTTAATATTTTTCCCTAAAATAGTATTTCCATGATGCTTCAGGAGTCATCTATTTGTACACAATCATATTTTGCTATGGCATCTGTTTATATGACTCTGACTTACTGGAAAAGTTGAAACTCCAAATTATCTGAAACTAGAAGAGAAATAGTACCTAATCACCACCTTGTCCTCGGCGGCTCTCCTCCCCACCCCCACCCCCACCCTCTCCCCCACCCCCCGATTCTATGACTTGCATTTGGCAATTCTTGAATTACAGCTGCCACTGAAACTGACTGGCTCAGAGGGTGGATTTTCTGAGCATTATCTTCATGCTGTATACTTTGATTTTTTTTCCCTCCATGTAAGTGAACATAAAAAACATCTTTTCCAGGCACGTTCTTCTGTTTGACTTTTCCCCCAGCTCCTTTATTCTCCACCGCGGGTGTGGAAGCTGGCTGGGGTGGGTTTGCTATCTTGTCTCTGCCACCTGTGCCAGCCCTCACGTGGGGATCAGAGACTAGAAAGATTTTCCCACCATGCTCATCTGCTCTGCTGCCTGTCATCTCACTTGGTGGGGGCAGTGTCAGGTGGACCTAAGAGCCTCGGAGTGGGACCCAGGTGTGTTTCCATCACTGTCTCAGGGTATGACCTGGGGCGTGTCTGCCTCTGTCTCTTAAGGGAGTTAGCCTAAGACAAGCATAAGTCAGCTCCCAGGTATTGAACATCAGACTCACTCTAGATCCCATTTGCTTTTTATAATAACTCAGCAAGGTCAGTATTGTTATCTCCACTTTGCAAATGAGGGGGAAAAAATAAAGTGGAGGTGCAGACATGCCCCCGGTCCCAGAGCTGAGAGCAGCAGGGCTGGACTCCGACAGAGGCTCTGTCTCATTCCAGATCTTTCCTAGGAGCGGCTGTGCGAGGCTCCTCCCAGCTCCCTCCCAGCTCCCGTGCGTGACTCCCTGTAGGTGAAACAGAATCACCAGGCAAGAGGGCTGCTGGGATATTTCCTGCCATTCAGCTGGGCTGGCCCAGAAACTCAGCGAAGTGAACTCGCTCTCACAGTGGATGCAGTAGGAAGGAAGTTAAAGGAGAGGAAAAAACAACACAACCCAGCAGCCGGAACCTCCACTTAGGGGCTTCCCAAATGGAAGAGCAGTGAGAGTCTCCACAGCAAGTCAGGGACTGAAGACAGAAGCCCCAGAGGTGGGGAGTTGAGGACCAGCATACCTGCTGGGTGACAGGGTGTCATGAATGGGAATCACGGCCCCGGGAGGGGTGGGGGACAGGAGCACCTGAGGTCACAACGGCAGATGCCACCCGTTCCAGGGAGAGCCTGTATGGCCGTGGAAGGGGCAGGGTGGGATGGAGACTCAGGGAGGAACTGGAAGACCAGGAGTCCTGGCTCCTGGCCCTCTTCGCGCCCTGGAGCAGGTTTAAGCAGCCGTCCCAGAAGCAGGCCCTGACTCAGTCACAGCCCCACTCAGACCTGAGAAAGACTGTGGAAATCCCTGGCCCGGCTGGCATGCAACATCCCCACTGACTTGTCCTACCACGTGACTGCCGGCCGCAGCCCAGAGCCTTCGTGGTCACTTAGGAAGCCACAGGGGCTCCTCTGCCAGGCCGTGTTCGTGCCCTGCCCCATCTCGGGCACGCCTCAGTCACTCCAGGTCGACCCTGGTGCTCCTGCCGATGGCTGGTGCATCTGCAGTGTGCCTCCATCCTCGACACCTGCCCACCTTCTCATGCTCCCCGCTCTGACCCCAATAGGGATTTTATCACACGATTGAAGCCCAACGGGCAAGGGTCCCATGCCTAGCAGGGAGCTCTGTGCCTGGAAGTCTGGAATGGACCTGAAGGCTAGGAAGCAGCTCTCAGGCGTAAGAAGGAAAGGAGGATGGCCACAAGTAGCTATCTTCAAAGTGTTCAGGTCTTTGGAGTGCTTGCTCCGAGTACCTGGGGCAGACCCTCAAGATGTTCAAGATCCGAAGCCTGCAGCCGCCACAGGTCCGAAGCAGCAGAGGAAGCAGGACAGAAACAGCTGCCCGCCCACACCAGAGCCAGGCCCCACGAGAAGGGGGCAGAAGAGCAAGGGGACTGAAACGGTAGCAAGGCGACAGCACCAAGAAGATACAGGACAATACCCACTGACCTGGACATGGCCGTGTGATGTGGCACCGCCCTCAGGTTTCCTAACCCCTCTGGACTCTGTGGCCTGCACTGTTTCACATGAGCCTGCTGGGGGTGAAAGTAGGAGAGGTGTGGAATTCTAGGAAGGATCAGCAATCCAGGACAGCTGAGTATTAGTCCAGATACTTACTGTATGTGTAAGTGCCTTGGAACCAGGAAGAACAGGGGATGCAGAGGCACACGACACCATGCACCTGTGTGTGTGTGTGTGTGTGCGCACGCGCTGCTTTTCTTTGTATATGATCCCTTCAATCCAACCAAGGAAAGACTCCTTGTGTGGCAGGGGTGCTTGCAGACAGCCCCAGCCTTGCATCACTGCGCCACCCCCACAAGGCTTCCTCTCCCCTCTGGGAGTGTATCGGTTCCTGCAAATGACCTGGATGGGTCCTACTCGTGTGGTGTGCCTGTGCCCATGACTCTGCTGAGCAGCCCTACCAGAGATGAGCTGTGCAGAAGGAACAATTCCTCCATCCCAAATAGTGTGTATCTGTGCGTGCATGCTGGAGCGGCAATGGCCTGAAAACAGGCACACAGAGGTTGAGAGGATTGAGAGAGAGAGAGAGAGAGAGAGAGAGAGATGCCTCCACACAGAGCAGCAGGAAAGGGCTGACTTGGGGGTGGGGGTCTGGTGGGGGTGGAGGATAGGCAGAGGTGAGATCATGCCAGCCTTGAATTCTAGGGCGAGGCATTTAAACTTTATCCTACAACTCAGAAACCTACCAGCTGGGACAAGGATCTGGGACAAGGATCTGTGTGTTAGCTGACTCTAGAGAGAGACCTTTAACTCCTGGGTCACTGGGATGCTACTAAGCCGCCTCAAAGCCATTTGATGGCTACTGGTTGACTGCCTCCCCTTTCTCCTTGTGCTCCAACTTACAGGCAAGTGTGCAGAGGTATTTGGGTTCAAAGCTTGCCTCTGCCACCTACTATGTAATTATAGGCAAGGTACAGAAAATCTCTTAGTTCTTGAAAATAATTCCTATGGAATCTTTTCCTATACACCAGTTTCTTCATCTATAACATAAGGATAATCAGGGGAACTTCTCTCCATTGGGTTAATTCATTGGAAGCACTGGGAATGGAGTTCTGGCCCAGAGTAAGGCTCCAATCAGTGTTCGTTATCCCTGGCCTGCGTCTCCCAGGAGCTATTGGGGTTCTCCCCCCGGCCTGGTTTCTCTGCCTGTCTGCACGTCCAGAGCTGTGACTTACCGTGGACACAGTTAACAGCTCTACCTGCTGCCTGGGGAATGTCGGCTCTCCCGAGCCCTAATTTCCCAGCAGCCCTGCCCTGTGCTCATCCTGCCTGTAACCCAACCAACACAATGTTGTCATCTGGCTCAGCAGGGGCTCCCAGACTCAGCCCTGACACTATGGCTAGATTCCTTCTGATTGACAGCAGCACGTGCCACAATGACTGTTACACAGATTTATTATCCCCCTGCCTAAGCCTGCCCAGAGTGCCCTGTTATGTGATACGTGGGTAGAAGCAACGTCCTGCTCTCCTCTCCTTCCAGACTTACTCTGTTGCCTCTGGTCCTTCTACCAGTCAATGGCAACCCTGCCCGGCCAGTAGCCTGGGAGTCGTTTATTTATGCATTCATTCAACAAATATTGACTGAGTGTCTCCTTAGTAATGAGAACAACAATAACAAGAATAAACCATAGAGTGAGTGCTAGGAGGCTCAGCAAGGTGCGGTATTTCCCTGATGACTACTTTGATTTTTAACAATTTACTGGAGAGGCAGAAACACACATATACACACACACACATGCAGATTCACAGAGGCAGAGACGAGACAGACAGACTGTGGTCTTCCATCTGCTGGTTTTCTCTGCAAATACCTGCCATAGCCAGGGCTGGACCAGGCCAAAGCCAGGAGCCAGAGATGTAATCCAGGCCTCCTACCTGGGCGGCAGAAACCCAACCCCTCGAGCCATTACCTGCTGCCTCCCACGATGTGCACTTTCACTTTCACAGGAAGCTGGAATGGAGCTCAGAGGTGGGACTTCAGGCGTTCTGATAGGGGTTGTAGGTGTCTTAACCACCAGGCCAAATGCATGCTCCAATGTCGCTTTTTTTTTAAATGTCAAAACATGAAGAAACTTCCTGGGGTACTGTCGCATTGCTGCCTGTGCGGTCTTCCTTTGAGACAGCAGGGTGATGCTCCTGTCTCTCCCTCCACACAGGGGCCGCACACCTCCCTGCCTACCACCTGCCTTCCCGCTTCTCCCCACCGCAGGAGAGAGCACTTTTGAAAAAGCATGCCAAGGCCGGCACCGCGGCTCACTAGGCTAATCCTCCGCCTAGCGGCGCCGGCACCCCGGGTTCTAGTCCCGGTTGGGGCGCCGGATTCTGTCCCGGTTGCCCCTCTTCCAGGCCAGCTCTCTGCTGTGGCCAGGGAGTGCAGTGGAGGATGGCCCAAGTGCTTGGGCCCTGCACCCCATGGGAGACCAGGAAAAGCACCTGGCTCCTGGCTCCTGCCATCGGATCAGCGCGGTGCGCCGGCCGCAGCGCACCAGCCGCAGCGGCCATTGGAGGGTGAACCAACGGCAAAGGAAGACCTTTCTCTCTGTCTCTCTTTCTCACTGTCCACTCTGCCTGTCAAAAAAAAATTAAAAAAAAAAAAAAGCATGCCACAAGCAGGCAGTAATTTGATTTGGGTTTTCCTTAAGGTGAAGACTCATTGGCAAGTAGTTTATATATAGGAGTTGATTCCAGGAAACACAGCTGAGGGTGGGGAGGAAAAGCAGGTTGTAACGAACTCTGCATCTTGTCCACACTGGGTGACCAGGTCATACGCTCCTCTTAGGGACTCGAGGACTCTTAGGCTGACACTTGGAAGGTCTTTAGGGGTCTTCCAGAAGCTCATGGAAAATGTACATCAGGAAAAAGACTATGCATGGATTTCAATTTGGCACCATAAACTTATCCTTTAATTACATCTGTTTATTTTTAAAAAGTATTCATTTTTGAAAGGTAGAGGTGGATCCCTCATCCATCTGCTGGTTCATTCCCCAAATGCCTGGGCTGGGAGCTGAAGCCAGGAGCCAGGCATTCAATCCCCGTCTCCCACTTGAGTGGCAGGAACCCCGTCACTGGAGCCATCACCACTGCTTCCCAGGGTCTGTATCTGCGGGAACCTGAGGTGAGGAGCCAGAGCCAGGACTAGAATCTAGGTTCTCCTATATGGGGTACAGCTGCCTTCACCACCAAGCCAAATGCCCGCCCCCTTCTTGTTTCATGGGCTTATTGAAGTAGCCCCATATTTATACCCCAACCTGCATCAGTCACTGCAAAATTGGGGGTGGGAGCCCTGCCTCAACTTCTAGTTGCACAGGTAGAGGGGGCTCAGGTTGCCAGAGAACAGTTCCGGGCAAAGCAATGAGTAGGTGGCAATCAGCATTTGAAGACCTGGGTACCTACTACATGAGGGTCTGTCTAACAGGAAGCCACTGGGGTTTGATTTCAAGATAAAGATTTTAGCTTAGAGCAACTTCCTCAAATGGTACTCAAAGGATAAAAACGCGAAGAAAAACAACTTATAACACCACTGTTGAAAAAGAGAGGCCAAGCAAGCAGAAACCATCAGGGCTTTCTGCAAGATGGCAGCCGGTGTGCTGGGGTATGCTACAACTAGAGAGAAGGCCCGGCGAGTCTGAGTGTCTGCGCTGAGCCTGGTACCCACTTCACCGTGCCCGCAGAGACCGTGGCAAAGAGAAGCTGAGAGGAGAGCCACTGATGCTCATGGGGCCGTGCTGTTGCTGACAGCACCCGGAAGGGCCGTGGATCCTTGTGGAGGTAGAGCATCGATGGTCATCAGGAGGGGTTCAGCAGCCTCCAAAAGGGAACCGACACGTGGATCAGAACCAGGAAATACCTCTCCAAATGTCACAGCTGGGGCCAGTTAAGCTGCTGCTTGGGATGCCACCATCCCCCATGGGAGCACAGGTTAGAGTCATGGCTCCGCTTCTGATTTAGCTTCCTGCTGATATGCCTGGGAAAGCAGCAGAGGATGGCTCAAATGCTTGGGCCCCCCACCCATGGGGGAGACTTTGAGTGAGTTCCAGGTTCCTGGCTTCAGCCTGGCCCAGCCCCAGCCGTTGTAGCCACCAGTGGGTGGAAGATCCTGGCCCCCGCCCCCCACCTCTCTCTTTCTCTGTAACTCTGCCTTTCAAATAAATAAAATAAATCTTTAGGGAAAAAAAAAACACATGAAATGGAATACAAGGAGAACAAAAAAGAGTTCTTGCAAAAGAAAGAATGACTGGGCTCAGCAACATAGAAGTGCAGGATACGTGCTGTAGAAACCTGGTTTAGCAGATTATTACACAAAATCAAAAGAATTGAATGTGATCCTCTCAGCACGGAGACAGAAAGATAAATTCTCGAGAGAAAAGGCAAGGGAAAGGGAGACAGATATACTGTTCCAATACTTATATAACAGGACCCCTAGAATAAGAACATTGAATGGATGGAAGACAAGGATCTATGTCAATTAACAAAAGGATGAGAGAATATTTCCTGAGTCTTATCTATGGATCGGCATTGGCGTTCTCATTTCCAATCTTAGAAACTGGAAGACAGAGCGGGCATGGGGCACAGCAGCTCGGTCCCCGCCTGGGACGCCTGCCTCCCCTATCGGATGCCTGGTTCCAGTCCTGGCTAGTCTGCTTCCCATCCAGCTTCCTGTTAGTGCGCACCCTGGGAGGCAGCAGAGGATGGCTGTTAGCCAGAAATCACAGTCTGGTTGGAAAACCAAAGCTAAAGTTTCTCCAGCCGGCCAGGCTGAGGCTTTAAACCCAGAGCCCTCCCGGCCAGTCACCTGAGCTGCTACTCTGCTGCTTGGATTGTGGGTGTCACACTTTCCCCACGGGGTGAGTACACGCATGGAGTAGGCTTCAACAATGCAGATTTGTGTGTAGTTATCAATCACTTTGAAAGCCAAAGATACCTCATTGGAAATTGAAGACCCCCTGGGAATAACTAAGAGACTTGGTTATTGATCAGGAGGAACCATTGCCATATGCATTTCCCACATGCAGTGTTATCAGTGTACAGCAAACAGTGGGGTCGTTAATCACCCTTCCCACACCGGCCCTAGTCAATCTTCAGTACGGTGGCTATTTCCTAGTCTGTGGCTGATGTTTCCTGGTTGTGGTGAAGCTCTCTTGAAAGTTCCTGTGTCTTGGGAACCAGCAGAGAGGAGTCTGCACAGCACAAACAACACCCTGGTTGACCCAGGCTTCCGCAGGACTCAGGTTCACTAATTTTTATCTCTTTATTTTTGTTTTGTTTGAAAGACAGAGAAGTAGGAGAGAGACAGCAGAGCAACATGTAGATAACCCTGTGGCCAAGAATTATATTAAAATTTCACAGCCAGTCAAACCTTCATGTACGAAAATAAGAGAGACATTTTTAGAAATGTCAAGTCTCAAAATTATAGCCTTCAGGTCCCCATTCTGAGAAACAGACTCAATGGAAGAACCATAACCAGGTGGAAGTCGGCAGAGAGGTAAGAACTCATAACATCCCAGAAAATTCCTATTTTGTTAATCTTTAGACAACCTTATTTTCCCCAGAGGCAGGAATACCAAGGAGATTTGAGCTTCACTCAAAAAAAATTTTTTTTTCACTCATTGTGACACTGGTGATGAGGTAGGAAACTTACTATGATCTAGAAATTCTTCCTGGAGCTCACACTAGAAACCTAGTGAGAAACACCATCAGCTTAAGTTACGTTATGTCCAAATCCATGTTTCCTAGTGTGTACTATGTGTCCCGCATCTGGGCTGAGGAGCTTTTTGCTTTAATAGTTAATATGTGTTAGAAAACAGACCGGCGCCGCGGCTCACTAGGCTAATCCTCCGCCTAGCGGCGCCGGCACACCGGGTTCTAGTCCCGGTTGGGGCGCCGGATTCTGTCCCGGTTGCCCCTCTTCCAGGCCAGCTCTCTGCTGTGGCCAGGGAGTGCAGTGGAGGATGGCCCAGGTGCTTGGGCCCTGCACCCCATGGGAGACCAGGAAAAGCACCTGGCACCTGGATCCTGGCTCCTGCCATCGGATCAGCGCGGTGAGCCAGCCGCAGCGTGCCGGCCGAGGCGGCCATTGGAGGGTGAACCAACGGCAAAGGAAGACCTTTCTCTCTGTCTCTCTCTCTCACTGTCCACTCTGCCTGTCCAAAAAAAAAAAAATATGTGTTAGAAAACTATAGGTGGGTTGGCCGGTGCCGCAGCTCACTAAGCTAATCCTCTGCCTGCGGTGCCGGCACCCCGGGTCTAGTCCCGGTCTAGTCCCAGTCGGGGTGCCAGATTCTGTCCCGGTTGCTTCTTCTTATAGTGTTATGATTATTAAAGGAAACTACAATAAAGCTGTTGCTCTGCCTTTCAAATAAATAAACTTTAGGGAAAAAATCTCAGCTCCCCAAATTTTGCATTCTTAGATAGGTTATGGGTGGGATAGGAGCAGTAGCTCAAAGATGGGGGGATGTCATAGAAGAAGGGGGAAGTAATGAGCAAGTGAAAAGCAATGATCCCCAGTGCACCTGCACTCCTTGGGTATAGAATGGACATGCCCACACACACCCCTCCCATTGCACAAATGCCCTATTAGTCTGTTTTGCATTACTCTACTGAAGTACCCGAGGCAGGTTACTCAGGAAGGCGACTACTTAGCTCTTGGTTTTGGAAAACTAAAGCTCAAGGTCAGCGGCCCTGTTAGGTAGGAAGTCAGATATGAGCTTATGTGTGTATGACAAAGGCCTAAGGAGACATTTAGGTCCAGCATATGCATCTGAAAGTCATCCTGATAAATAACGTTTCAGGGGCAGCCCAGGATTTGACTCCTGCCCTGCCCCTCTACCAGATAACCTGCCAGGTGTGGGTCCCTGCCCCTTCTGCCTGATAATCCTTCAGGTGCAGCCCAGTATCTGCATTTCAAATACCCTGCTCCTGGATCCTGATCCTCCAGGGGGTCTTGCTCACCCTTCCTCTAACTGGGGTGGTGCCAGCCAGGCTTCCTCCTGTCTGATAACTTCAGGGGGAAAACTTAGATAGGAGTTTTTCTATTTACATCCAAGGAGTTATTTGTTCCAAGAGGAGCAGAGGTGGGGAGGCAAGACCCCCAGCCTCAACCAGAGACTGCGCTCAGCCCTCTGCCTCGCTGCTGAGCCGCCCGCCTGGCCTGGCCAGGTGTACTCTCTCCACTCAACCATGTAACCTCGCTCTCCCCCAGTCTGAGCGACTGGGCACTCTCTCTCAGGTTCTGTCTGGAGAGGTGCCCATCCATTCTTACAGATGTCCCTGCCCTAATAAACCTTGCTATTTTACTTTCCACTACTCTCTGTCTCATGCCTGAATTCTTTCTTGCGCGAAGACAAGAACCCTGCCATTCACTTGTAACAGCCCTATTGGTTCAGCCTGGTTAGGACTTATGGATGGTTGGAGTTACACTGACAGGAGCTTGGGCTGGATGAAGATACAGGAAATATCTGGAAATAGGCATCCAGAGATGACTCAGGAGTTGATCTCGCTGTTATGACAACTCCTCTCACAAGAACTCAGGCACTCACTCAGGACACCTTAATCCCTTCCATGGGCAGCTCTCCTGGTGACCCAAGGTCTTCCCACTTCACACCTCACCTCTCTGCTCCAACATCCTAGGGACAATCTCCCTGCACATGAACCCTGGGGACATGCTCAACACATATCCAAACCCCAGCAGGTGTTCTAACTCATTTTAATAAAAATGCCCTCAAGTAACATCTAGTTGTCACATCCAGCTAAGGGACAGGGATCTCTGGTGATACATGTCCCATTCAGTCAGCTCCTGGAGCTGACTGGGCAATTGCTGATCATGTATTGAACACCCAGGAGTGCAGATAAGGACAGAGTGGGCCTTTGAGGATCTTCCATCCCAGAGGTAGGAGATAATAAACATACAAACAAATAAACAGAGAAGATGAATTTGGGTACTGAAAGCTGCTACAAGACAAAGGTAATGGGGTTAAATGAGAGGGGAGCAGAGGCACCGCCCTTGCTAGCATCGAGACACCCTTCAGAAGACATGACATTTGAAATTTTTTTTTTGACAGGCAGAGTGGACAGTGAGAAAGAGAGACAGAGAAAAAGGTCTTCCTTTGCTGTTGGTTCACCCTCCAATGGCCGCTTCGGCCGGCACGCTGTGGCCGGCGCACTCCACTGATCCGAAGGCAGGAGCCAGGTGCTTCTCCTGGTCCCCCATGGGTTGCAGGGCCCAAGCACTTGGGCCATCCTCCACTGCACTCCCGGGCCACAGCAGAGAGCTGGCCTGCAAGAGGGGCAACCAGGACAGAATCCAGCACCCCAACCGGGACTAGAACCTGGTGTGCCTGAGCCGCAAGGCGGAGGATTAGCCTAGCACGGGGAAGGACATGACATTTGAGTTGCCGCATTTGTAATTTGTGTGTGAGGATGTCTTGGTGGAGGTATAAATGGGAAACTATTTGGTTTCTTGCAATTGCTATGCCTGACCATGCTGTCTCTACAGCACAGTCTTTTATAGCATAGACCCTTAATAGACCTGTGGGGCAGAGTATTAGCTAAGGCCTATCCAAAAGACAAAAAACAAACAAACAAACAAACAAAAAAAAACAAAACAAAACAAAAAACAACCTTTTTTTAAATTGAAGCAGAGAGAACTTGATGCGGACAATTAATGACATGAGTGATGGAAGAGCCAAGAAAGGAACAGAGGACAGAGGACTGTCTGCCTACGGAAGGCAGTGTGTTGCCAGATCTCAGAGGCTGGAATCAAATATCAGAAGCTGGACTGCACCAGGCCTGGGGTCAGGAGGAGGAAGAGCTCCCAGCAGAAACCCCACTGGCGACGGGGAGGACAGAGGCGAACACCTCGATTCCCTCCTCCCTCCTCTTTCCCAGTCCCTCCACTCTGCCTGCCTCTCACCGCACAGCCGAGGGTCAGTGGGCTCAGCAGCTTGGGGTTCACAGCCTGCAGGGTCAGGTCCCCACTTCCAACGCAGAGCAGGGCTAGGGAAGGATGAGGGCAAGCATGCCCAAGGCAGACACAGGAAGATTCCAGAATGTCCTACAAAAAGTGCAGTCTCCTCCAAGACTCTAATCTCAAATTCTATGTATGTGTCTCCTTCCTTCTCCCCTGCCCCAGATCCTGACTTCTAGGAATGAAGGAATGTGGTCCTTGGCTGAGAAATCTCCTCCTCTTTCTTCTTCAAGGCCCAGCTCTTGCAGTATAGTCAACTTGGGTGCAAGAAGAAGAAACCGGACTAGAGTCTCTACTCATTGGCTGCAGCTGCAGCCCTTCCTAGGCTGGCTGTTACTGCTTCTCTGGGTAATGCTGGCCACTGTGACCCTCGCTGTGCAGGCACAAATGCAGGTGATCCTCTGGCGGACCTGTAACCACAAACCCAACCATCTCTGCAGTATCTACCAGGCCCAGCTGGAAATCCTCCCATGCTCGCCAGGGCAATTGCAGGAGTTGTGGTAGCTCCTCCTCTGCCCTCATTCCTTTCTTGAAGGAAAGCTCATTGTCTCCTATCTTACTCAGGTAAGTGCAAGGCCAAATTAGAAAATGATATCCAACTTGAGAACAGCATAATTTCCCCTTCTTTCTGGTACCCTCCTTCTATTCCATGCCTGATTCTTTGGAGTCTCCCCAGTATTTGGCTTGGGGGGAAGGTTGCTTCCCCTCATAAACACTAAACTCCCCACAAAGCAGGTGGTTCTGACCCTGGCTCCCCTCCTTCTTCCCTTCCCAGTCCTCTCATTCTCATGGAGCTTGGAGAGGGGGATGGGGGAGGACGGATGGGGAGAGGCTGGTAGGAGCAGATGAGATGCCTTTTAGTAAACTCTGGGAGGGGGGCCGGGTTTCTTAGAGCACTGTACAGCCCCTCAGTCATGGAGCATCCTGTTGATGTGAGCAATGGAAAAGAGCTGGGGGCAGAGTGCCCAAGAGGGAGGGACAACACATGGAAAGGCCTTGGCAAGTGGCATGGGGCAGAGGGAGCTGGTAGGAGCTGGGGCAAGTGCGACTGCAGGGAAGACAGAGTGAGATAAAGGTAGGCAGGCAGCCGTGGACCGCCTCAGTCACTGGAGGCCGAAGCGAGGGCTTTGATTTTACATCTGCTTGCTCCAAGGAGCTGCTGGAAGTAGCTGATATAATTGAATTGATTTTAATTTGTATTTCAGCTGAATATTTTACCTAATTTTTTGGAGATAACATTACATTATAATCAAAGGCTTAATGGTTCCATTGAATAAAGTGATTTTACTTTTTTGAGGTGGCAAATTAGATAACTGGATGTGTCACGGTGACATTTCCACTGTCAAAAAACAAAACCAGAGTTGACTGTTTCGGTACACAAAGAGAGGCCCCCACACACATATTCACCTCCTGTGGCTGCCATTCATTTTCTTATTGGGTCGGACACAGCTATCTAGATGTTTGCTTCCACAGGTCTACTAGGTTTAGTAGTATCTAAATGATCTGTACTCGAGAGAGACCTTGGTGACTGCAAGGACAATGCCAAAGGCGAACGGAGCAGCTAATCAACTCTTGTGGTGACTTAGCTGAGATGATGTCCCGGGCAAAGGTTGAGGAGCTGGAGGTGGAGAAAAGTGGGAAGATTTGGCATGAATTTGGCAGGAGGAATCTTGCAGTTTCTGGGATTTGGGCCTGGCCAGGTGCCTCAATGGAGATGCTACTTCCTGGTATGGGAGTGGCTCTGTAAGGACGAGACAGACGTATGGTTGGTTGGTTACTTCATCATTCTATCTGCAGGCCTAGAAGAGTTATCAGCCGCTTAGCAGGTGCTCAATGACTATGTGTTGAATAAATGAAAAAGCCATAGTTTGTTCACATGAAAGCTGAGCAGCCTATTGGACACACTCATGCTCTTGCCAGCTATGACTAAATGGTACATTGAACTACTCCATGTATGTTTGCAACATTTCCATTTAGAAGCGGAAAGAAAGAAACAATTCCACTTGTCATCAGCTAAGAACCTGTATCCCATCTCTTGGGACAGAGAGCAGCAACGATTCTCTTTCCTGGCAGCATCAATAGGTTCTTTCTGTCCTCCTAATCGTCCTACACCCTTGGGGGACTTAGGAGAGCAACTCATACAAAACGGTGGACCTGGCGGCAGGATAAACAAACCACATTGTCAAGTCTTTCCTTCCCTTCTCCCATCTCTACCCTTCCATCACTTATCTTAGCTTTTCTCTGTGCTTGGGGTCTCACAGTCTCTAACCGCCAATGGCTTTGTCCTAGCAAGAACAGGATATGGAAGTCACGTCTACCAGGAGCTCGTGGCTTACAGTATTCAGCTCAGCCTTGCCAAAGCAAGAGAGGGCTGGCTCTCTCCATCCCTCACTTGACTGGACAGAAGAGTTCCAGTTGACTGGCCCAGCTTTGAGTTTCCTCATTCAGTCTTAGTGGCTGGATGAAGATTATCTACACATTGGTTTTATCCACAGCTTCTGGCTCATAACTCCCTCCCTAGGGCAGGCCATAGAAACTAGAATTTCTCCTCCCCCAGGCTGGTCATGGAAACTCAACTTATCCCACCTTTCTGTCTTGGAACCGGCCATAAAGAAATTCTCTGCCCTGGTAGGTTGTCTGGGAGTAGGTTGTCATGCTGCTTTCCAGAAGGGGTCCTGCGGTACCCAAGGGGAAGAAATAACTACACAGAGGC